>NC_044584.1:12223250-12524727 GCF_901933205.1 Camarhynchus parvulus | reverse complement strand
TTTCTGGCTGGAACAAGATGATGCACAGATTTTACAGGTACCTGAACGAACTGGTTTGGGTTTTTTTGCCTTCTAGATGAGTAGAGAGAGGGGTGTTACAGTCAAAACTTTTCCCAGTGCACTGCTGTCCCTGGGAGGATGGGGAGTTATCCTTCTAGAGGGGCAGGATAATGAGAACATTGTATCCTGAATGTCAAGCAGCTCTTGCTCCCATCTTCTTTTTCAGAACCTTTCCACGTCACCCCTGGCTGAGCCCCCCCACTTTGTTTCCCACATTAGATCTACATTAACATTTCTAAAAGAACATCCATTTCCATCTCGGTCCCTGTTTCCTGACAGGAAGCCTCGAATCTACAAAAAAAATGAAGAAGGGTTGTGGGAACAGGTTTGCTCTGACAAAATCTAACCTGGAACCCACCCCCACAATTGCTTTATGGAAATACAACTTGCAGGAAGAGCAATTTGTTGCAAATAGCATATTTCTGGTCACAAATACCAATGTTCCTGTGCTTTTCAAAATAAAATATTTTGATAGAAGTAACTTGCTTTTTCTGCATTACTTATGTAGAAATCAGGGTTTCTTTGAAGTAAGAATTTGGCTTTGTTTAGGTTCTGTTGCTCCAGTGCAGTAATTTGATGGGCAGGTAGAGGTGGCAATGCTGGAGACTGACAAGGTGAGTCACTGCTCTGGTATGCACTTCATTGAATGATTTGGCACACACAAGGAAAGAAAGAGTTTGCTGGAATGTAGCAAAGTGTCCTTCAACAATAACTTAATTCCACAGTTATAATTTGAAGTATCTTTATTGAAACATTCAGGTAATTATTTAAAGAATGAAGCTCATTCCAACAAAACTACCGATTTAACATTTCCAAGTATAAAAACATTAAAAATTAATCTCTGTGGGGATAACTTTTATCCCCAACAAATTACTGTTATTAACATACATACTTCATTGCACTAAAGAAACCAAGGAGGAAGACTAGTCAATTTAATTGCTTTTGCACTTTAGAAAAAATTGCACTGATTTACATAAATTACCCCAAAATTACCCAAGCAAAGTTAACCTTGTTCATGGCATCCCAGCACTGCAGGCTTCAGAAGCTGAGAGTCAAATCAGGTGCCAGTACAATTCAAACCCCTCAAATTTGCAGATTATCAAAGTAAGTCCCACTACCACTACTGTCATTATGGTATTAAGGGATACCTGTGGGGGGAAAAAGGGAGGGAGGAAAAATCCCAAATGGAGCAAACTGCAGTACTTGTATCCAGTTCTAGAGGGAGGGGAGGGTTTGTATCACCATCAGGTTACTTGGGGAAAGCAAATGTTGCCAAAGATGGTTTTCCACAAGAGGCCCTGAAAATTTGCAGTGAAGTGATAAGGAGGTTTTGGGGGAAGAGTTTTACACTTTGGATTTTGATTCAAAGCTTTGCTTGTGCATTAAGTAGTCCCAAACACTCTGAAGTTGTGCTGTATGTAAATAACCTAAATAATTTCTTTTGACTCTGTACAATTCCTACCATAAGTAATTACTGTTTTTCAAAAAATAAGTGTCGAAACCATCACAAATGTATTGGTTTTTCAAGCTTTACTACAGCTATCTTTAAAAATACACAACAGAAAGAACTCCAGTTACACTGCATGAACATGTTCAGTATTTGGTGTGTAAATGGCGTGCAAAGGAAAGTAACAGTGCCTTGTGCTCCTTCCCAGGGCAGGGATAGGAAGCTAGCCAGGCATGCAGAGGCACTATTGCTTTCTAGAAGGCTGAAAATTCACTAACTCAGTCCCACCACCCTGGCCAGGGCCGTGGCTGGGGGTGCAGTGGTACAGGAGCAGGAACAAAGGGTGATGGCCCAGTACTCCTCAGTGACTCCATCCTCAGGGCACCTGGCCCTCCCCAGGGCCCCCCATCCCACAGCTCTGGGGCAGGCTGTGGGTAAGGGAACAGAAAAGAAGCAACACAGAACTAGGGTGACTTCAGGAGAAGTTTTTTAGGAGAGCCTAAACTGAATTTTAAACACTAAAAAGGTGAACAACTGGCAGTTGTTTTTTATAAAGTATAGTAACACAAGATATTTTATAGTTATTGGGTGCAACTCTATTTTTCATCATGTGCATGGCTGAGTGGTTAGTTAGCAATTTGTCATGCCTGGACTCCTGCAGGAAGGATAACTGCCAAGTGTGTGTACAAACGTTCATGAGCACTCAATAAATTTCACTACAGCTTTGGTGACACCAACATGGAGAGGATTAAAGCAACTCTAACAAGTGTACAATAAGACAAATCTCTGTCCCAGGGGAGGGAATGTATATTTGTGCAAAATCCCAGTGAATAAGTTACAGTAGTTATTACTGTACTGTGTGTGGCACTGCTCACATCTTCAATGCACCGGTACCAGCTGCCTCCCTGGGCAGGGGCGGCCTCAGCACAGTCTGAAATCCACACTCTGGATTTTATCTTGGACTTGCTTGCTCCTCTGCCTTGGTGCAGTCTGGTGGTGATTGGTCACTGTGAATGTCCTCAGTGTCTGTCTTTGCCTGCACCACCTCCTTCTGCTCCTCTGCTCTTTCCATATCCAAAGGTCCTTGCTCTTGGCCAGGGGAGAGATTTGGGGGTCTCTGGTCCAGCTTGTCCAGGTCATCACAGTGGCTGATGGAACTGGTCTCACTGAACCCATCAGAGCTTCTCAGAGACCTTTTGAAAGCTTTCTGACCTGTGAAGTGTTTAAAGCATTCAGTACCATGGAGGCAGCAAATACAAACAGTGGTGTGCACAAGTTCAGTTTCCAGAGGAAGTACCGGAATTTTGTAACAGCAGAGATGTAGGTTTTGTTTGCCTGCTACTTTGGACCCTGAACATAGACCCAGACAGGGTTGCAAAGTAAGAGCCTGTGTTACTGTATCCTCTGTATGCAGAGACAGAGAAAACTGAGCTGAAGCCAGGCTGCCTGCTTACAAATTGAAATCATCCCAGGTTAAACAACTGAACTCAAAGTCATAGGCTGGAAGCCACCAGCACAAAAGGTGAGTTAAAACCAGCCAGGCAAATCAGCATTAATTACTGATACAGCTATGCAGAGGGTGCCATAGATTTAACAGATCTTCTCCTTAGAATGCCTTAGGCCACAAAATGTTTGGTAGCAACAGAAATGCAGCTGCTGAAGTACATGACTACATGTTATTATGCTTTTATTTCAAATAAAACTTTTGGCTTGTTTACCTGTTCATTTTTAAAGCTCAATTACCTCATAATACTCCACAGGAAGATTCTAGACTTCCTGGGCAGTTGTCAGTTAACTGGAGAACTTCCTATAGTCCCAGGAAGAATATGTGGAGAGATAACAGCTTGGGGCAGTGTTCTGTGCCATGGGTACATTAAGGTTTTTAAGGTGGTAGAAGATGAGCTCTAGTTTCAGATGTTACAAAAGATGGCAAATCATGTGGGTCTTCCAGTGCCAGGGAAGTTTTAGAAATTAAACTCAGACACAGAAACTTACCAGGAAGTCTTTGTTTTGCAAGGCTGGAACTGGGAGTTGTTGGTGGAGTGCTGCCTGTTCCTTGGGCCTTTGATACATACATAGATTCTGTGGATTCTAGAGAGCCTGCAGGTTAAAAAAGTAAGTTGACTAAAACTACTGAAATGGCAGTATTTGAGTTCAGACTGTCACATGGGGGTGATGCATTTCTAAGAACCCAGGGATGTGAGTGCTGACACTTCAGAAGTGAATTGTTTCCCCCACCCTCATTTCACAGCACTGCTACACTCTGTGACATCTGCCCAGCTGCCAGGAAGGGTATCCAGCCATGCAGGGTCAGCACTCCCAGGGAAAGGGGCTGCTTTCTGCTCTAAGAACTTGCCACTTGCTGCATCCAGAGTCACAAGGGCCCTGAGCACTGCAGAAGCTTTCCCTGCAGGGTACAGACACAGAGACAGTTCTGGGTGTGCCAGATACTCTGCTGAGCCCAGGAATATTCATTTCTGTGACTGCTACAGTACTACTACAGTGAAAATTTATAATTTCAGGAAGTATTACATCGGTACATCAGTCTCACTGATGTAAAAGCTAATAGGCAGCTCTTTCTACATCCCCAGACACAAATTACAAATCAGAGTAAAACAGAGTTTTCCACATCACACCATTCAGTTTACTACACAGCCCAGCTGATGCCAGGCCCCAGCTGGCTTTAACCTGCCCTCCAGTTGCAGCACATGCAGTTTAGCATACAAAGCAGCACAGAGCAGGGTGGCAGCAGCCAGGGGCCATCCCAAAGCAGGATTCAGGCAGAGATTCTGTTCAGGGGCACAGTGGAACAGGGGAGAGGCTGTATGTGCACTCACGTGAGCAGCAATGTGCTAAGGCTGAGCTCACATACTGACCCCCCCAAATCCTCCAGGATATGGACCAGAGGTCACGGGAATGATTCCTCTCATAACTGCCAGTGTCTATCATGGCTTTTTAAACATGATTCAACATGCAAGAACAAAATGTAAACTGTACAAGAGAGCAGAAGATTCTTACTGGGTGTTACAGAAATAGTGCAAAGCATGTTCTTGTACATCCTGAGGGTGGATGATGCCACTCATGATCAAACAGCACAGGAACTGTGCTGCAGATTCAGCACAGAACTGAGCAGCCCCAGTGCCAGCATGACACAGATGCCCCGAGCCCTACCTGCTGTCAAATTGAACGTCCTTCCCTTGGGTGAGGCTTGGAAGGGAGAAAACCAGTTGAGCACAGAGCCCACCACTGGGATCTGTCGCAGCAGCCCCTGCAAAGCACAACCCAACATGGTGAAAGGGCCCCCAGGGGATGAGTTACCTCAGGGTACCACAGGGCTGTGTGGGGCCTCACCTCTTCCAGCAGTCGTTCTTCATTTGCTTTCTGAAGCTGAAGCTGTGCTTCCTGTATCCCTTTTCTAACAACTTCAGTCATGTTTTCCAAGAGCTAATAAAACCCAGAAATAAGGATATGTATTATTTGGATTTGAAACTGTCTTTTTAGTTCAGGTTTTCAGGATGGAGACAGGGTAGTCAGATATTTTTCCAATTTAAGACAGGATATGACAATCTCTATTTCATTATGACTATAAATTAAAGAATGTACATGCTGACTGCAGGATTTTTAACACATAAACCCAGAGGAAATAATGTAATTTTAAACAGGAATAGTACTTTTTTTTACACTTAGAAATGAGCCTATGACCTAAATTCTTTGAAAACCTGCTTAGCATATAAACGTTCCTCAGATGAATATCTGGGAAGAATGTTTATGTTTATAGAGTACATTTTGGTTCCTAGAGACACCCAGGACTTAAATCAGCCTCCCAGTAAAAAGCTATGTGTCAGCCTATAGGGTAATGTTGTTTTCCTGCTCTCAAAAAGAGCTGCCACTGATCCCTGTGGCAGCCCAGGCCAGCAGCAGCAGGGTTTTATACTGCAAAGGGCAGGCAGCTTACTGGGACAGCTGCAGGGACAAGGAATTAACAAACCCAAGGAGCTCCATCTTTGTTTGTGTGAGACAAATGCCAATTTCCATATATTGATGTTGGGTTTAACATTGCACAAGGACAGGCACTGCCTCCAAAATGCCAAAAATTTGTGTCCCTGTCAGCTAATAAAAGGACAAAGAGGAAGCTGCTCCTTTTCCCTCAGTCAGGAGCTGACCCCCATTGCAGCTCAGGACCCCAGTAGTCCCTGGCTGCAGCAGGGAGGGCAGTGGGGTGGAATTCAGAGTACCACGAAGAACCTCAGTGTTTCTGGCCCAGTCATCCTCAGCTTTGGTCCTGCCTTTCAGTGCCTTTGCTCCGTGTCTCAGGGCAGGCTGGACTGATGTGGGCCTTTTGTAAAATCCCCCTCCTTGTACCAACCCTCCTCATCTGAGTGAGGCAAGGGGCATTCACAAATGGGTTCTGCTTCCCAGCTTTGGATCAAATGGTGAAGATCCACAGATTTCCTGCAGCTGGTTCCAAGGACTGCACCCTTCTGACTCTTCCACTACTCTGTTCCTCCCTGGAACATTCAGAATCTAAGAGGCCAGTTCAGTTCCAACCTCTCCACCACAAGAGTTAAAAATCTGAAGGTACTCTACAGACAGAACTTTCCTCATGTCACCCTCCAAGCAGCACAGGCAGTCAAGAGTGGGCAGGAAGTCACTGCTAGAAAAATTCATTGCCATAATCAACATATTCCCATGAGCAGAAATAGGCAAAGGATTTCTGAAGTTCTATTTATTGTAGAGGTAAGAAAATTAAATGCCCAACACTAGCAGAATGAAAGGACAGATGCAATGCAGGTCACTCAAGAATTCTATTTTAGAGAACATTTAGAGAACTCCATTCAGGTAAATGCTTTGACAAATAGAAGTTGCATCATCAGCTTTATTACTTCAATGGGTAACTTGTAATTTCTGGGTTTAAGACACCAATTTAAAGTTTTTCATATATTTCAGAGCATAGTCTTATCTTAAAGCTGTATATAAAGAATCTCAATCCCACCACATCTAGCAGTGAAGAGAAACACCAGCTCACAATCAACTTACACCTTCACTTTTGTTTTTTGACAGCTTAAAATCTGAATGATAAAATGAGGCTACTTGAGTACTACTGGATGAAGGTTCTCATTAGAACTACTGCACACAGAACCATGAACACAAATCCAGACATCCTCACAATATCATAATCCATAATTCTCTGTATGCAGACACAGATTATTCCCTCCACAGTCATTAAAACTCTTGTGGGCAAGCACAACTTTTACTTTCACAATGAACAAAACCATGTCCTGAAGCCAATATGAAAGGGGAGGAAAAAAGGTGTTTCACTATTTTTTGAGTTATTAATACATACTCTTGAATTTTCTTCAATTTCTCTGCCTGTTGCTGCAATAGTTTCCACCAGCTCTGACACATCCAGATCCTCTGTGACCATGCCAATGTAAACACAATTCTTCTGCCCTCCGAATTCCGGACCTGGGGGCACAGGGAGAGTCAGGGCTTTGTGCTGAACAAATCTGCAATCCTGCAAGGGCTGCAGCACTGTGCTTGTCAATCTGGAAATCCCAGTACACACCCCCCTCCAGTACCCTAAGGGCAGCATCTGTGGGGGTACAAATTATGCAGGCCAAGAAAGTTCAGCCCTGGGGGTTTTCAAAGACAGAAAACATCACCTGAGCAAGAAAAACAGTGGATATTTTATACAGTCAAGGAGTTGTGTTGTAAATACCAGTGTTGAATATGCTTTAGGCTCCTTAACTTTCAGCCATTTACAGATTACTTGCTTCCACAACCGTAGGGCACTTAATTTTTGACAGCTGATTAGGAAAAGATCAGAATTCTGAAGAAGCAAATTAATGCTTTCAGCTATCATGTGGCACTGTGTAAATGTGAAAGTGTTGCTAATTATCACAAAAGTCATCTAAAGCTTTTAATTGAGCCACAGAGAGCAATGAGGCCATCAGTGCCAGTTTGGAATGAGATCTGCTTTCCACTAGATGAGCACCACTTGAGAAGGCTCCGTCTCCACCCAGGAATGCTGCAGCTGGCAAGGAACCCTTCTTGGTCTAGTTGCCCACACATCAGTTTTCACAAGGATTTCTGTGAACAGCTCACCTGGTGAGCACTCCTGAACTGAAACACGGGGGAGGGAGGAACAGTTACAGGTGTTCCTTCTGCAATAATCACATGGGCAGCAGCTCATTCTGCATTATAATGGCCTACCAGATCATTCTAGCACAGCTAGGAGAATGACTACTAGCTTGAAAAGAAATTCTTTAAATAGTGCAGTTACCCAAAGAAAAGGTGAGATCTGACTCCAGCTCATTTAACTTTTTCAGAAGTTCTGTATTGATTTTTTCTAGTTCTTTTTCTTGTTTGTCATCATTCTTCTCATCACTGTGATAGTTGTACCTTTAAACCAAGCCAAGAGGTAGTAATTTCACTTTACAGTACATACAGAAGGACCTACACATTTAGCACATTTCTACAAATTTCTGTATTTTACAAACAAAAACCTCAGAACATTACAGCTCCTACCAGCAAGTTTAGTGGCATTTGTCATCAGGGATTGGGGAGCTTGCTGCTGCAAATTCAACACAATAGATTTCTGGTTGCTACATTGATTACACCTGAACTGTTTTGCCTATACAGAATCCTTCCCAGAGGGCTGCATCAAATGATCAGAACAGACACCTGGAGGGTTTTTTAAAGTCTATTCAGCATTTCAGTGAGTGCCATTATAGATAAAAATAAAGTTATGCTTGGCTAAAGAGAGTGGAATGCACTTGCTCTTTACATATCCCACACACATCCACTGCTTCCAGTGTTACAACTGGTGCCCAAAGCAGCTCTTCAGCTTTTCTTTAAGAAATAATCAAAGAAAACTACTTTATAAAGGCAATTTCCTAAAAAGCACTCAAAAGCTTCAACTGGGTGCAAAGCCAGATAACAATCAGCAAAGGAAATGTCCAAATCACCACTGAAGAGACCATGTGGTCCTGTCTGCTCAAGCACAGAGTCTGCAAATACAGCATGAAGAAAACAATTTACCTCACAACACCTAACCCTGGCCAGCCAAGATCTTCAATATACAACAGGCTAACTGTTCTTCTCACTTCTTGCTCAAACTCCTCTCTCAGCTGCAGTGTGCTTGTCAACACCGGAATCTTCATTTTTAAGCAGTCTACCAAGTGATCAATGTCTTGTATTTCAGTTCCTAAAACTGCAGAGCAGAAGTGTTAGTGCATGGTAAGTGTGAGGGATGTGACACAGATGTCTGAATTAAGGATTTGTAACGGAGCTGCTCTGCAAGTTAATCACAAATATAATTTACAGATAGTATTGAATATCTTGGTCTATGTAAGTGGGTTTTTGGTTCAGTTATCTATGCACTGAGACATCAAAATGAATGGAAGTAAGGATTTCATAAAAACTAATAAAAAGGATTTTTTTATGTTACAAACTAATAAGGATATGTTACAATACCCTTTTACACTACATCAGTAGCTAGCATTAAAAAAAAAACCCACAATCATCCTCTTCCTGTAGCCCAGCTGGACATGGATTAGCTTCCATGCTGGTTAAAACAGAACATCACAGCATCACCAAGTAATTTTACTCTACAATCTGCTGTTCTGTGTACACCAGGACCTTCTCTCATGAGTGTCAGCTGTTCTACAGCCTAAGCCCCTCACCCCACACAAACCAACAGGAGATACTGTGCACCCCCTTAGCCCTACACACTGCTCTGTGCTTCTGCTTTCCAAAACACAGATTTTTTTTTTTAATATCCCCCCTCCATCAGTAGCTATAGAAAACCCTGGAGGCTTAGTAAATAATCATTCCAGCTAAGTAGCTGTGTTTTGAACACAAGCACCATTGCAGTGTTGAAACACCTGCATAGTAAGGTCAGGCATCTGGTGTTAAGCAGCTGAGAGAAGGAATTTAACTGCTTTTCCTAATGAGTTTAAAAAGTAACCAGGAAGTGTTTCTCTGCAGAGCTAGTGAGGCAACATGACCCACAACAGCTGGGCTCCCATTAATGCACCCAGTGCTGGCGTGCAGCAAAATGATAAAGCTGAGGTGGTTTTGTTTGTTTGTAAGAAAATCCTCCCCACAAGAGAATATCCTGAGGAGCTTTGTGAGTGCATCTGCTTTTACCCCAGGAGATTGTTGTAGCATTGCACAGCACAGGGCAGCATTTACAAGGGGCTGGCTGGAGTGAACATTACCTGCAGAAGTCATGAGTGGGCTGAAGCGCACGCAGGTGCCTTCATCCTCCAGTTCCACCACATCGACCCCGCTGGCAGGAACCAGCTGTGCCAGCTGCTCTCCCAGCTGCAGGGACAAGGCACAGTCAGGGAACTGGGCAGGGATGGCTCCTGCAGGCCCTGCCTCAGCTCAGGGAACAACACGGACACAGTTTTCCCTCAAAATCAGTTCTTGCACCAAAATACTTCACCCTGCCGTGAGATGACTGAGTTCAACAGATCCTTAAAATCACGGAAATTTGGGATAGGCTGCAAGTGTTACAAGTCAGAATTTTCTGCAAAATTGTCACTGCCATTAGGTGTGCCATGATTACTGCACAAGGGATCCAAACGTGCTCAGCTCTGTCAGCAGAAGCTTCTAGAATTAACTTGAGAGCTGGAAAAGGCAGCTGTCTGTTCAAGAATACACAGACATTGGCAACAGAGCATTTGGCTGATTTAAAAGAATTCTGAAGTTTACACATATTCCCACAAGATCAAAGGAACAACCAAGAGCTTAAGATTCAAGAATGATTTCACTACTAATTATGTGTAAAATGATCAGAAATGTGAAAGCAACTTTGCTCCAGAGCAAATTAATCTTTTAAATAGCCACAAGTTTTGCAAAGGAAATTCGATCAAGAACATCTTTCAAACTCCTCTAACAAAGGGTTTATAGCTCCTGATGACCCCCTGAACTACTCCCCTGTCACTCCCCTCCATTCTTACCCACTGATTGAAGGTGTCATAAATGTGCCCTTCGTTGCTTATTATGGGGTGCTGAATAGTTGAGGCCTGTGCAGCATGTGAGGTCTGATCTGAATCCAAAGACACAAGAATCACAGAAGTGGATTTTTATTTACTTAATTAAATAAAATTTAGATAAAAGACAATTACATTTAGATAAAAGACAATTACATCTCCTAGCTAATGTAACACATCTATACCATGTACTGGGCCTGGAGCAGATGAACATGGATGTTTTTGTAAAAATATGTTGAACACAATAAATACTGGAAGTAAAACAGAGTTGAATGTAATAGTTAAAAAAAAAACCAAACCAGTAAAATACTTCTGAGTTTTGAGGTTAAGATGCCCCAATGGAAATACAACCAGTGTTTTCACAATGCAAAGTCCTGCCACAGGAAGCTGCAAATATTTAATACCTGTGACAGCATTTCCAGAGCTGTTCCCACTGTGTTCTGCTTTTAAAATTGCAACAGGAACTGTAATCAGTAAACCACAGAAATGTAGTGCTTGCCACGAGCTATGAAATGTTTGAAAGGAACAGAAAACCTGAACAAACCAAAATCTCTCCCCACCAGCACACTCATACTCAGCCTGCAGCTTGTAAGAGACTTCCATCATCTGCTCCCAAGATCAAAATCATATGCAAATCTTCTCACTCAAGAAGGCAGAAAATTACTTGTTATGAAAATTTAAAACACTGCAGTCTGTCTAAAAAAAGAAGCTATCACGTGTATGATTTGTCACAGATTATGACCAGCATTCACAACGTTTTTAAAAGCATGTTACATGAGAGAACTGCACTACATCACATTTATCTCAAATTCATTTGGTGAATTAGTTTAAAGTAGTGTATAGAGAGGGGTGTTTTCTTGGTGGTTGTTTGGTTTTAAATAAATCACATACCTTTATTTGAATATTCCTGGAAAAACTTGAAAACCACCACTGGTGAACTCAGCTCATCTTCAACCTTAAAAGAAAAAAATATTTTGCCCTGCTTTTTTAAAGATTTAACACCATGTACAATTCCTTACACTGTTGAGCAAAGCTTGAGCTCTCTTGGAAATCACCCCAGAATCACTGGGAAACATCAAGAAAGTTCCAGCAAGAAAAGTAAGATTGTAATTGCTCCTGCTTTGGAGAGATGGACTGTGCCACTTCTGGAGACAGTCTGAGGCTACATTTCATAATCCTAAAAATGCCAAGATTTATTTGAGTAGGAGGGTAAGTGATACAGGAACTTGAACTCCCAAGGCCATTAATACTCTACAGCTTACTCAGTAAGCTGACTAAATTTTCTATACATCAAATATCAACTAAAATTTGGGGCTGAGGGTCAGAGTAAAATAACCGAACCCTGTTGGACAGGACATCTCACAGAAAATTAATTTGGAATGAATACATTAGCTGTGATTTCTAAACCTGTTTCAGGTGTAGAAACCTCAGCTGGGATAATTTTTGTGTACAATATCACAGGGTTCACAATATGATTTCAACAGCAGGGTAAGATGCAGCCAGAACAGATTAGAGACACTTAGGGAAACTGGTTTCATAGATGTATTACTGAGCAAAGCCATGTCCTAAATGGAATTAAATCAAGCTTTGAACACAACTTCTGGCTGCTCTTCTGCACTCCCATGGGTGCACCAGTACAGAGCAATGGAAAAAACATGATCCAGAGGTCACAGCCAAGCCATGACCTTTCACTGAACACCAGAACTTAATTAGAAAGATCCCAAACACCTTCAAAACAATGGTTTATGATTAACATAATATTTTTAATAATTTATTCTAGTCAAAGTTATTCTTATCATAACAGGCAGAAACTAAGGTATACAAGCAAAGTATTAAAAACAGACTGTACCGAAGTTTTAATGAAATCCAGGTTTTTCAAGTTTTCCAGCAGCCTTTGACTCTAGAAGACCAGAGCAGGAGAACAAATGGAGGAGAGAAATACAATTTTAGTAGTTAAAAGCTATTCTGAAAAACATTAAACAGTTGCAATTTTTGAGCAAACCCCTCCAACACATCAGACTCATCCAGTTTTGTCAATTTGGAATGCAACAGAAAAGTATTTTCTGGGTTTAGTTAAACACTGACTACAACGTGATCTTTAAGAAATAACATTTTGCGTATAAGCATTGCATTTCGTAAATAACACATTATATTGGACCTTAACTTTTACTAAAATAAGGACTCCATACATAGTGCACTTGTACCTCAAGAAATGTTTTGAAGTCCTTTTTACTAAAAGTAATTTACCAGTATTTAAATCAACACAATGCCAAGTAGGAAAATAAAGTCTCTCTGAAGAGCTTTCAAGCAAAAATAGTTAAGAGAAGTGACAAAAGAGGAAATTATTATGTTACTCCACTGTCAAGGAAGAACAAAGACATTTTTTTCTCACTTTAAAAAATATACATACAATCTAATAGTAAAAACACAAACCCTGCCTCAAACATTTTCCTGTGCTTTCATTGTGGGTGAAACCCAATGTTACACTATCAACAACTGCAGTATTTTAGTTGATTCTTCTACAACACCTCACAATAACCTGAAAGATCTGTCAAGAGCTGTCATAAATCCCTGCTGGGCTGTTGCTCACCAGTTGTGAGGCATGTTTTATCCTCTCCACAATGCCATCATGGCCCAGGTACTGCAAGGAGAGCCACAGGGGCAGGGCACGGAGCTTCTCCACGGGCTGGCTCGACGTCAGCCCCGCTGCCAAGGACTGAGGAGGAAAACAAACAAATCACTGTTAACCTCTCCCCAATGCTGCCACTTTGCCGGCTTTGGAAATTATCATTAAGATGCTTCTGAAGAACATGGCAGCACAGTGATCAGAATCAGAATCCCAGGATCTGGAGGATGGTGAGTGAGAATCTGAACATACCAAGGATGGATCCTCGTGTCTGTAGAGGGTCACTGCAGGCACTGCGGGGAGCCCCAGCCAGGAACCCAGAGTCAGAGTCATGCTGTCACATTTTGTAGCAGCCTGAAGTTTATTACAATAAGCACAATATAAGCCATGTATATTTTGACTAACCTTACATAAGCACATTTTAAAGTTTCTAGATATAGTGAAACATACCAGTACAGAAGAGGAGACATAACCCAAAGCCAAAGTTGCCAGATTCACACTGGAAAAAAAAAAGTGGGTTTAGCATATATTAAATATGTATTGAGACAGCATTTTAATCTGCAGTTTAAATATTTCATATTGATGTGTAAAGGGAGGTAATTTTTGTTCATATATACTTTATTAACAATGCAGGAGATGTTGCTACTTGGTATTCCAAGATTGAAAACTCAAAAGTAAAAACCTACTTCATTCTAAAAATTTTCAGTCCAACATTTGGTGAAATCATCACCCAAGGTCATATCCATAATTTAGCATCAATTTGGTATCAGAAATAAACAGTATGCTAATACAGCTATTCTACAAAATACCAGGAGAAACTGTCCTTATTTCAGCTTCAAAAAATATCATCTTAGAGCACTGGAGTCTTCATTGACATTGTCCAAGTTTTTGGAATTTATTTTTCTCTTGGTTTAATCCTGCTCCCAGTTCTGATACACACTGCTCTTGCTGAAGCCTTGTTGACAGCCTTAACTGAAATGCCATTTCATTCTCAATAACCACTGTATAATGTCCTCCCTGACTTAGAAGGTGTTTTTAGGCCTCCCTGACCTAGAAGGTCTTTTTATTAAAATTCCAAGCTCTTCAAAGCAAGGGCAGATAAGATTACCATCTGAATAAAAGTGATCACTAATCTGTGCTGAAATTACCTCTCCAATTAATTCCTCTTGAGTATGTAAATCAATTTCTATCTCACAATAACAAATTATAACCATATAAAATGCTTACTATGACCAACTCAAATTGGTCCTGTGGTTCTCTGTGAGCTGCTAAATTAGATGATGTCTATTAGTCAGACTTTTTAATGAATACTGTTCCAGAGCAGTAAGTGTCCAGTTCCATACCCTTCCACATGGAGCCACATCTTGTGCTGCTCACAGAGCTCCTTCAGCCGGCCCAGCTTGTCCGTGTGCCCAGCTCCTGGAGTCCCTGGTTGAACAGGGAGAAGGCAGTGACAGAGGATCAGCCTGCACTGAGGCTCTACTAAATCAGCCTCTTGGACTCATCTCAGATCACTTTCCAGGTCCCAGGCAAGTAACAGTCACCTCCCTCATTCATACTTAAAGCAAATTTTGTACATGTGTTTAATTAACTAGAAGAAAAATATATTTTTCAAGCTGAAGTTGATGGCAAATCCATCAAAAAATTCTGAAGCGTTAATGTAAAACTGATTTTTAACAAGAGATCTGCACTCACTAAAGGAAGTTACAGTCATATTAATACATCAACTGACATATGCAGAACTGTAACAGCAAAATCCAAATTTGCATTCGTTAAATAAAGTCCCCTTTGGACAGATAATTATTGTGTGGTCATTAAGATATTTCCTGATATTTCTTGATATGCAACCACTGAGCTGTTTAGGAAAATTTTTGGTTTTTTATTTTATATGTTTTTTGTTTTTTTATTGTATATGTATTCATGAAGTAGCATGGGGGGTTTTTGTGATTGTTTGTCCACAGCACTTACCAGCATTGGCCACAAGCAACAAAGGGAGTTTTCCAAACTCAACATCATCTTTAATCAGTCTGTCCAACAAAGCAACATCCTGGTATCAGTAAGAAAACAATGTTTGTCAAACACTGAATTTTTTCTGCTGAACTGGAAAATGCAATAAGATTGAAAATGAACA
This sequence comes from Camarhynchus parvulus, assembly GCF_901933205.1. Lineage (NCBI taxonomy): Eukaryota > Metazoa > Chordata > Aves > Passeriformes > Thraupidae > Camarhynchus > Camarhynchus parvulus. Next base: position 12,509,461 of record NC_044584.1, on the reverse strand, counting down.
GCATTCTGAAGTTCTGAAAGGAAACATTCTCAATGTCTTGGGTTTTGGCTTGCACTTTCTTCCCCTCAAAGGCAAAATAATCTGAATAAAGCATTTGTGAAAAATAAAACACAAATACACCATGTAGCTTGTGAAAGTACTCCAACTACTCCTATTCTAGAAATCTTGCACTAAAAAGCACTTTACTTAAAAGACATTAAAATATTTTTCAAATGACAAACTGCTTTTAGAAAATTTCCATCTATGATTTGCATAGCTTTAACACAGAGGACTCAGAAGTTGAAAAAGTAAATGTATTAACAGCTTTTTCTAACAGCATACTTGATATTCATTTAATGAGATTTAAAAACCGCCAAAGCACAGAAAGGGCTCTTAGGGAAGATAAACTTACCATTTGGTGCTGAGATCCAAACATAGTGTTACAAGGCACACGGCACATGCAGGAAAGGGGCAACCCTAACTGCAACAGAAATGATGGAATTTCAACTGAGAAATAAGTACTCTTTTCATGTGTTCACCAATACAGAGTGACACAAAAACCAGTGTGACAATAGAAACCTTAACATTATATTATAAATTAAGTTTTCTGCTAAAACTTATAATCAAATTAATAAGGAAAAAGCACAGGACAAATTATGTATGTTTGGGCTTAGGTCTATCTCGCATGACCAACAGCTTATGTAAATCACAATGCAACCTAGAAACAATCACTCATTTTTCACAAAGTTAGCAGGCAGGATGCTTTCAGTGGAAATATTCAGAAAATTTCTCTTCCTCCCACTGTATCACTACTGTGAAACACAGGCTGTAAATAAAAACTCAAAATGTTTTTCCCAGACAAATAGTTTTATTTTAAATGTATGGTTCCCTACAGCTGAGGTTATGCCTAGTATGGACTCTGCTTCCTTTGCTGTTATTTCCACCATGAGGAAAAATACATTGCCAAAATCCCCAGAGCTAAGCAGGCAGTATGCTAGGTAGGTTCTAATTGCAGCTAAACCCCTCCTGACCCCCTGACTGACTTTACCTGGTTGCAGAGAGCTTGGCCCAGGCCAGTTCTGGCTGCAGAACTGATGTATATGACAGGCTGCTTAGTGTAGAGCACATTAAAGCCCTCCAGTGTGTAATCTTCATAGCGGGTGTGAATTACAAGTCGACAGATTTTTAGGAGACCTTCACGATCATCTTCATGGTAATAGGCTGATCCATTTTCATACCTGCCAGAAAAGCCAAGTAAATATGAGCACAAAACCAACAGTCAGTTTAAGGACTAAAATAACACTGATCAACAAAAAAGCTTGCCACAGGACAGAGAAGATAATAAAAAACCTTCTATTTTCCCAGGTTAAAGTAGATTCAAAGAAAACTTTTACGAGACAGGCTGAGATTAACAATGAGAGCCTAGTATATATTTTCATTTAGACTCAGAGCAAGAAAGAAAGAAACATCTGTGTTCCTTTAAGATTGCCTTTAGAGAGTTCAAAACCTTGCTTATTAAAAGTAGAGCGTGGGAGGAAACACACAAAAGGTTTCATTCTGGTTTCAATATAGATTCAAATTCTGGACTGCTAATTTTAAAGATAATGCAACCTATATTCTTCAGCCTAGGTTAAGGTTGTGTTCAGACCTTCCAAGGATTTCTAAGTTTGTGACATGGTGGTTTCTTTAGTTGACATCCTCAGTCAAATCATATCCATTTTTAAACATTATCACTACCTTGTCACAGCAGTTATTCCCAGAGACTCACCTGAAAAGCCTGCAGAGCCAGAGAGTAGTGTCAGAAAGGATCCTGGTTGTAAGTTTTCTCAGTCTTTCCCTGTCCAGCACAGATATATAAGCAGCCAAACTATGTCCCAGTAGAGCCATGTGACCCTGCTCACCAACGTTCTGAAGTCTGCAAGCCAGAACAGAGGAACTGCCAGTCAAACCCAAGTCATGGGCATTACAGCAATGTGGGCTTTATGGATTTTTAATGCACACTGGCAGAACTGGTTGACTGCAATTTAGATATTTAGCACAGAGAAGTGCAGTAGATCACAGCCAGCCTCCTGTATGACACACTAAGCTGCCAGTGCACACAGAGCACCTCACTTGGCCCAGCTGCTCACAGGAACAACTCCTGCTTTTGAAACAGCCAACATAAGCTGGAACTAAGCACCTTATCTGCACTGGGACTGGAGAGTGCATTAATACCCTTCTCTCCTACGCACAGAAAACTCAGGACACTTATATTACTCTTTTTAGAGCTTTTCTTTATTAGGGTTTTTTGTTTGGTGGTTGTTTGTTTATTGGTTTTGGGTTTTTTGGTTTTTTTTTTAAATCTTGAACATATTTTTTGAATTTTAGTTTTCAATAATCCTCTACAGATCAGTTAGTACTATTTACATTTTACTGAAAATGGAAAATAAATTATTTCCTTTCATTTTAAAATCTACAGAGATACATGATAAAATCTATTGGTATTCAAATCTTTAAGACTTAAAACAACTTTGAGGAAGTGGAAGAAATGAGCTGTCACATGAGAAACGTTTCCCTTGTATAACTCCATTTAGCAATTAGTAATGGAAGCTTTGTAATTTTAAGAAAGCCAAACTTCAAGCATTATTCTGCTTCTCTATACAATGTAAGGTGCCTTTAAAAAGTTATCTGGTTGCACAATATTTTACACTTTAAAATACATAATATATATACTCATGCATATAAGTATATATACTAAAATATATAGAGAAATTATATATACTGAAACACATATAGACCTTAAGTGGATAAGTTCTACAGTGATCAGAATATTAAAAAATCAGGTGTCTTCCACATCCAGTAACTGATATTGGCCTCACCTGTAGGACTGTGAAGTTTCCTCTTCCTCCTCTCCATGCATTAGGTTCTGAACTAACTGGAGTATGCTCACCATATCCTGGCCACTGGGAGGGGAAACAAAGCCACATTGAAGAGACACAGACAGGAAAATTCCAGCATCTAAAAGAGGCCATCTGGGACACTCCACTTTTACTGAATGCTGAGTGCAGCAACAGAAATGGTTCCTTGGTCTCAGGAAAACTGATCACAAAGATGAGGATGTTGAATAAATTCAAAACCCTACTTGCTTATAGTAGGAGACTCAGAAAAACAAATCTACTGATACCTGAAAATTTGGTCTGAAAAGCCTGACTTGCCAACATTGAATTCTTATTGCTACACAACCAACCAAGGCAGTAGCTAAGGATCCACATTTCACTTCATCTGAACCAGCCTCAGCTCCTAACTCAGCACATCTCTTAAAGAATTCCCCACAAATCTGAGTTTCTGGCAGACAAAAGCTATGTTAGACTTCTCACATGACTTCTCACATGGTAAAACTGGAAAAGATCCACCTCAACTTTTCTAACTCCAACTGAAATTAACAGTAGTGTAAGAACTTACACTGAGAGCTGAAATTGCTTTTTGTTCATAGAAAGATAACTCAGTGTCTCCACTCAAAACTAGGGCTAGTTCCTGCACAGCAGAAACTTAAATAACTCATGCAATATTTTCTGAAGTGCTAGCCTGAGCTCCTGCAGGATCATCTCCCACAGAGGACACAACCAATTTAAATCTTCATTTTCAGGCACAATGGTCTTACCTGCCTTATGGACAAAAGCTCTGTTTAATTTCTAAAGACAGCTGTGCTGAAAAGGCAGGAGGTTCCTGGGGTTTGGTTTTTTTTTTTGTTTGGGGTTTTTTTGTTGTTTTTGTTTTTAGGGGTTTTTTGGGGTTTTTTTTACTGTTTTCTACCTTATCAGAAGTTTATGTTTACTTTGAGTCTCAACCACAGCTGTAGGCACCACTACTTCATCAGATTCCAAGAGTTCAAAATTTCAGTCACTGAGGACAAGTAATCTTTTTTTCTCTTTTCTACATGAGAATGAAAATAGTTAGTATGATTATAGTATTACTTTTTTTCCCCATGGGAATATGGAAAAAAAGTTTATTATCATGCCTGAAAAATGTTAACTTTTCCATTAATGCAAGTTGCTTGGAAGACAAACATGCTATGTGTAGTTTAAGATTTTGAAAAGAGCATTATCTAAAAATTGCTGCTGCCTACCTGCCTTGGAGTGGTCCAGGAATATCCTTCCGTGCATATTTCTTTTCATTTTCCTCCTCCACTTTCCTAAGTTAAAGACACAGAATAAACTCTGTATTTAACATCAACTATGTAATTGACTTTGACTTGTAGAAATGCACACTGACATGTATCTATTTCGCTGACAACAGTTCAGAAATAAACCAGGTGAGATCGACACAAAAGTTTCATTCAGACTGAATTAAAGAGTTCCCAAGTTGTTGGGGTTTTCAGCTCTTTAACAGAAAGCTTAGAGAAGAATATCATATATACAGGAACGAAAAACTGCTAGCACTGCAATAATAATCTAAAAAATCCTAACTTTGAAAAACAGACTTGTTTTGAGTATTACAGAACATGCATATATATGTATACATTTACTGTAAAAATCCCAGCATTTGAGAAACAAAGATGATTTGTATAGGTGTAAGCTTCAGAATGACAATGTGACCTCAAAATATAGGAAAATGAGGGGTTTTTCTGCTTATGCCAGTGAGACAAATAATCCTCCCCTTAGCACAAACATCTATTGCTTTTTATTGTACCTCTGATTGTCTTCCAGCATCTTCATTGCTTCGTTCAGATTCTTCCCCATTTCTGCTAGAGTAGGGTCCACCATCTTTTAGGAAAAAGAAAGCAGCTTTCAAGAAAAGATCAAAACTCATTTGTCTTACTACTGTCTCTGCAATCTAATAAATCCTAGAAGGGGTTAAACCTCAACATTTGGATCTAGAAAGACAAGAAAGTATCCTTTGAGACTGCCCTAGATGAGAAATAAAATGGCATCGTTCCCTGCCATTTCCCCAGCACACTTTTACAATGGTAGTTTTCAAAATAGATGAAAAAACACCCAACCCAAATACTCTTATAAATCTAATTTTTCCTATTTCTTGTACCTTTAAACCAGTTTTTAATCTTAACGAATTGGAGAAATTCTCTTCATGTAGACAGAAGAGTGAAACTAACCTGCAGCAGGCAGCTAAGACAGGCTGATATGCAGCAATTATCCTCCAGCTGCACAGAACAGGCCAAAAATTCTGATTTCACTGCTGAAATCAGGTAACCACAGACATTGCCAGGATGGAGGAGTTTAAAATCATGGAAGTTATTTGCCTGAACTGATGACAAGCTCAAAGTATTTCCCCAGGAGCTGCTCTGGCTGTGATGAAGTCTCTTTCATAAACTTTAACCCAAGAGGCCTGACAGAAGCTTGTGACACTGACACCAGACACCTGGACAGGAGCATTTATCCATTTAAGGATTTGATGCCATTTGAAGCTTCCAGAGAATGCGGAAGGTGTCATCTGGCAGAGCCTGATTTACATATATTTGAAAAATAAATATACCCCAGTGTGAGGGGAGAAGACACCAGCACCGCTAAGCCCCAGCACAAAATTTAGATGGCAAGAGCCCTTGAGATACTCAGGTGACCCCATTACAGAGTCCCTGCCTCCCATAACCTCCATAAATTCAGCACCAAGTCAGCACCCACGTACCAAAGACTCTGGTAGTTACCCCTGCAGGCTGCTGCTAAGGCAGGGGTTGTTTAAAGAAAAAATCCCACAGGCAAACGCATTCACTCAGGCAGATGCAGACACAAAAGCAAATTTAATCACAGAAGGTAGTGGGATTCATTTACATGAGGATTTAACACTATTTTCATCCAGAGGACTGATCAAGAAAGGAAAAAAAAATTAAGCTGAGAGTTACCATATGTTCAAAGACTATTTTTAACCAAATATTTTGAGATTTAACTCACATTACAGCAAGTGGTAGGTGGCTGAAAGAATCAGTAGCTGGGCATGGGCACAGTGATCAGAGCAAGACTGACAATTCTCTATTCCATGGCTTTGGAAGTGGCCACTAACAAATGTTTGGGGGAAGAACAAAAGAATAGAGCAAGTGCTGAGCAATATTTTACCATGAGAAATCCCAGCATTTAGCAATAAATAGGTTTTTACACTTCTACACTGACTTGTACAACAACCACCGGGTATGAGGACCACAACCTAGTTAAGCACTGAGTGACAAAGCAGTACAAACACAAAAAGTTCCAGACCTCATCACAGATTTAAAAAACCCAACATACACTGCAAGCATTCAATACTCAGAAGAAAACAGACATAACCAAAGGAAAGATGTAAATTTGATCTTTGGCAATATGTTCACACATTTTTAGTGGTTTCCAGAGTTGCACCATGTCAAAGAAACTCTGGAAAGAAGTTCAGGAAAAAAAAGAAAACAGTTTGGTTCCTGCAAGCCCTTAAAAGAGTAAATTATCACAATCTACTGATAGTGATTATCTCAAATAATTTAATTCAGGCTGCCATAAAACATCATCAATGGCTGGAAGGCAGTTACTTGTTTGAACCTTCATTAGCATCACAAGCAAACATTCATATCTGTTGTAAATAAGGACTCAAGATGTAGAGACATTATAAAAAGGGCTCTGAGCTGCTTTTGTTTGCAAAGAACATAAAATTCACCAGCTGAAATGACATCAGATGTTTAAAACTGCACATCCCTACCTTGTGACTCATCCTCTCTCACTCACTAATTACACACATGAAATCCTTCTGCCAATAAGCTGCCAGAATAACGACATAAAATACAGCTTTAAAACTCCTAAGTTACACTAAGCTCCAAAAAAATGCTATGAAATCCACAAAGTCTTTGAATGCTGATATGGGCTGAATTAGAAAATTAATCCCTTCTGATTTTTTCCAATTGCTAAGTGGATATGCAGCAGCTTATTTTCTCCTCTGAATTCTGGAAGGAGAAGAAGCTCACCTTTACCTGCTCAACTTTCTGTATGTTCCTCCTCTGCTCACATTAGTAAGGCTGGGAAGCAGGAGACTTTCTGCTCCTTTTAGGCAGCAAGAAAAATAGGTGTGGCAAAGTTGCAACAACAAATCATTAAGTTAAGAAAGGTTTCTGAACACACTTGAATAACAAGAGCAGTAAGAAACAGTATTTTTTTCATGGTCTTGAACAGGTTTTGAAAACGACTGTGGGAGGAGTTCTTGAACACTCCCTAAGCACAGGTGCTGAGGGGTTAAAGGAGCTGCAGGAAGTTTCTGCACTCAGTCCTTGCCCTGGATCACAGGCAGCCTTTGGCCAGGGCACTTACAAGACACACAAATCCTTCCAAGCTCTAAGGAGGCACCAGCCCTGACTTTTCCTGCCAGGGGTCCATTCACATCCCAGCACCTCCTTCTCCTTCAGCCCCTGACACACCTCACTCAGCCTGCTTCAACTCTAATCATTCATTGCCTCCCAATGTGTTAATCCAAGTCCCTAAGGTTATCCTGCAACAGCTTTGATTTGTAGTCACTTCCCTATTCTGTAACTAATCTGTTACTATTTTATTAAGTACTTTGAACTGTGAACTGTTTATGATTTTACAGGCAGAATGTCACACCTTGGATCACTTGGCAAGTGGGGAGAGAGGATAAGGGGCCATTCTCCAACTGTGATAAGACTGAAAATTAATTGCAAATTCAAAAGGGAGAATACTGCTTCTATACCAATGTTTTCCAGTCTTGGTTTTGCATTTCTGTAGACTGTACTCCTAATGAAATAAAGGGATGAATTTTAAACAGATTACATAAACTAATGTTGTGAGAAGCAACTCGCAGGTGTAGCTCGTTCACTGTTTCATGGGAGCTCATTTTCCCACTACATTACTGTAACACCTTAATACAAAGTTTTACCATAAAAAACCAAAACCTCTTCTCAATGGTAAATTAATCTCAAACAATGTCAGTATTCTTCAGCCAAAAGAATATTGTTTTTATTCTCCAGGGTAAGAAAAGTTTAAGATAACAAAAAAAAGCAGACACTTCATGACTGTTTGGCTTGAACAAAAATGGCACTGTGTCATCACAAGGCTTCTGCTTACAGATACTCACTCTTTTAATCTTGATTTATTCCCCTGACATGTGCCAGGACCTTAATGCAGCTCGGCTGCCTGAGTTTTCTGTAAACTTACCAAGATGTTGTGGTAAATAGCACAGTAACAAAAGGCAGGAGCCACAGGCTGAGCAAGAAAGCAAAACAGTTTTTTTCATGTTTAGGGAAAATACTGCTGTAGAGATAGCAAGAAGTTACAAGGAAAGAATTTGCATTGTTTTACCATTGACAAAGTCACCTAACTTGAAATTTAAAATCCTCCAGAAGATTGGTCACTTCTATCAAAATCCAAATGGGGAAAAAAAAATAGAATAGTTCTGTTAAGGCAAACTTCTGAAATCTAACAAAGGCTTCCAGAATTATTTAAACAAGTTCAGCCCAACAAAAGATTACTGAATTTCAGATAAAATTAGTCATAATTATATCACTTGTGACACACAATACCTTAAAAAAAAGCTGAAACGAAGTTAATTTACAAAATCAAACCAAGAAATGTTTGGTGTGCACACCTGTGAGTCAGATTCTGCAATGATTTTCACTGCAGTCCTACTGTGCAATGTTTTCAATTCTCAGGAAGTTTCTCATCTGCTAAAAAAAGTCTTTTTCCATTTGCAAGACCCTAAAGACTGCAGTCACCCAACGTCACTGCTCATTAGGTGACTGTACCAAAATGGTTATGAAAAATACAAAGTTGCAACAAATGTTAATACAAGTTAAAAAGTACTTATCACATCACTGGCACCCTGCACAAACACACAGCAAGGAGAGAATCCATGGCTCAAATAAAAGACAGTCTCAAATCTACTTTGATAATGCTTAAATAATGTCCATGAGATAAGTGGACAGACATTATCTGCAGGAAAATGTGTCCCAGATTGGAGGAATTTTAAATATATTTGGGGACAAGAATTCTGACATGTCATGTCACGACTTGATAAACTGCAAATTGTACAGATTTACCACAATCTTAACCAAAGAGGAGGGCACTTACTGCTAAATATCTAGAAGACCACAATTGTATTATGGCATTTTATTGTACAGAGAACTACAGCTTTTATCACATATGTGGAAAAAAGCCATGATAAACAAGAGAGGAAGTAAATCAAATGATAACTCTTGACATATATGGAAAAATCAGACAGGCAAGTTTTGCAGACCATTACAGACTATTCCTCACATCAAGAATAATCAAAACATGGCCATCTTTTAGGTATTTCATTCTTACAGTGTGTTTATTGCTTCTTATGATGAACTAGGCAAGCAAAGAGCTTGGTCAGTACTACACTTGCTGTGTACTAATGCACCTTCTTTAAATAACCCTGTATCACACCAGGGCTCTCTTTGAGACCAGATCATAGACATCATACTCCAAACTCTTCCAATGAAATTTTACTTAATTAAATTTTTTTCAGAACAAGCAGGAGTCACTTCTGCCAGCACTAGTAAAGAACCTAAGCTTTTAAACACTAACAAATACTCTGCAACACTGTATTCTTCAGGAAGCTTGTAATATATCAAACTTTTTTTGCCACGTCAGGGGGGATATTCCTGGATTTCCTGACCATTTCCCTGGAGCACATCCCATTCATATTTCTCCGGACCAGCCCAAGGATCGCATAAAACCCAGCATGCAGCATATAGTAATGACGCAAGGAGGGGCGTGTGCACTCAAAGCCTCAAGCACACCAAGCACTGGTTATTGCCGAGGCTCGGTGTCCCCACGGCCACCGAGGGCCGGCACAGCTCCGGGAGGGGCAGGAGGACTCCGGGCCCAGCAGGTGCCTCCGGAGCAGCCTCGGGCTCACGGGGCCGAGCGAGCGGGCTCGGTCCGGGCACTGCAGAGCCAATATTTGCTTTGCGCACTGCACGGGCAGAAGAGCAAACACGGGGCAGCGAACGCCTCCATGTCAATTCAAAAAATGGGTAAAATAATAATTTATTTAGTGTTATTTCCTCTCCTACCCTGCTGAAGGCTAACACTGACAGGAAATAAACTCCATCTTTTTTTCTTAAGAAAGCAGAAAACCCGCTCCTGCAGCATTTCCTGGTAGTTATCTTGCCTAGGTCCGGATCCGGGACACGGATGCCGGTCACACCGGCGGCTCTGGGGGCCGAGGGCGACACGCCTGGAGGCTCCGCTGCTGCCCCAAAGCTCCGGCAGGCAAAGCCGCCTCAGCCCGGGGGCAGAGCCGCGCACCGAGACCCGGCCGCCGCCGGCCCGCGCCCCTCCCCGCGGCCCCGGCCCCACCGCACCCGCTGCTCGCGGCGCGGCCCCGCCACTGTCCCTGTCCCTGTCCCTGTCCCTGTCCCTGTCCCCGGCCCCGGCCCCGGCCCCGGCGGTGCTGCCCCGCAGACCTTCTCGAGCGAGCCGTCCATGGCCACGGGCCCGGCGCTGCCGCCCCGGCCGCTCCACGCTGGCAGCGCTGACGGGGCCGCGCGGGGCGGGCCGCGCTCGCGCGCTCACCTGGGCAACCGGCCCGCCCCCCGCCGCACGCACCACCGCGCCGCAGCGGCGGGGGGATGCGCGGCGGGCACACTGCGCATGGCGCGGCGGCGCCGGGGCCGGCCCTTCGCTCCGCTCACCGCCTGAGGTCTTTCCCCCCCCACGCCAGCTGGTGGAACAGTCCCGGGGAGAGCCCGGGTCAGTGACAGATCTTGGCGCATGCGCAGGGAGCGCGATCCGAGCGGCGATGGCCTCTGGTTCTGGTCGGAGCTGCAGTACTCGGGTTCGAGCCCCGGCCGCGGCGGGCTGTGGCAGGCCGGACCCCGGCAGGGCGCTGCGTGGCCCCAGACGTCACGAACCTCTCGGTTGTCACCCCGTTGTTGCCTACGGGGGCACCAAAGCCTTTTCTCCGCGTACGAGTCCCGCGCTGGAGCGCTGCACAACCGCAGCGGACAGCATGCACCTGCCCGTCCGACAAGCAGCCCCCGGCGTCCCAAACCCTGGGCTTTTCCTGAGCTTTATTCCTGTTCTTCCAAGCTGGAGTTACTTTTCGGTACATATCCCCGGTCCTATTAGTGCCACTGCTGTTATTCAATAGCGCTGTTTGCAGCTGGCGTTGTTTGCGCAGGGGTGTGTTGGGATGAGGGCTGGAAAGGGCACAGCCTGTCCGCCGAGCACTGGGCAGCGCACTCTACATGCTTATTAAATTTTACTTAGACCTACAAACCATCCATGCCTGTTTTTAGTTGTTCATGGAAGAATTCGTGATAGTTTCAAAGGCACTAATCCAGGTCACAGAGCTAACTACCAGCTCCTGCCTGGAGATGGTTCCCTCAGTCTAGCCTGAGCCCATTGCCCGGAGCAGGGGGAACTCCCGGCGCTCCTGGATGCGGACCTTTCCTTCCGTGGCCAAGGTCTTGCAGGACACCTCACTGCGTGCTCAGTGTCACCTTACTGCGTGGTGTCACTGCTCAGTGTCACCTCACTACGTGGTGTCACTGCTCAGTGTCACCTCACTACGTGGACTTCAAACTGGTTCTGTGAGTACAAAGCTGTGTACGCGAACCTCTTCAATAACCTCACACCGTCTGCCTTTCTCCTCAAGTTGTCTCAGCAGCAGAGGGCAAAGCAGGGGAACCCCACCGGCTGCTGCTGCTCAGCAGGTGTGCATCGGCCCTGCTCAGACTGCGAAACAAGGGCAAAACTGAAAAGAAAAAGCCATAGCATACTAATGTCAACACGCAACAAGGAAATAGTTACAAAAAAGATAATAAGGAAACAGTGTCTAGCTTCATTTGTCACTCAGTAGTTGCGGCACTAGTGCACAGTGACCCCATAGTGCTACTTAGACCGAAGCCAGGCGACACGGTCACCTACATCCTGGGGTGAGTGCACAGGCACTTGGGAAGCGAGAGCAGGAGCCGACACCCGGCTGCCCTGCCATCACCCGCGGGTCGTCCACCACCCGCCGGGGCCCGGCGTGCGGAGCCCGGCACAGGGAGCGCTCCGAGGCCGCGGGGATGGCGGGGCCGGGGCGGCGGCAGGCGGGCCCGTGGGAAGGAGGAGGAGGAGGAGAAGGAGGAGGAAGGAGAGGCGGAAGCGGCGGCGGGCGATGGCCGGGGCGCTGCTGCGCGGGGTGCGGCGCTTCCCGTGGCTCTGCAACGTGCTGCTCTACGGGGGGCTGTTCGCGGCGGGGGACGCGGCGCAGCAGCTGCTGCGGGGACAGCCGCCCGACTGGGCGCAGACGCGCCGCGTGGCGCTGGTGGCCCTGGCCTTCCACGGCAACTTCAGCTACGTGTGGCTGCGGGCGCTGGAGCGGGCGCTGCCCGGCCGCCGCCCGCCCGCCGTGCTGGGCAAGGTGCTCTGCGATCAGCTGCTGGGCGCGCCCGTCGCCGTCCTCGCCTTCTACACGGGTGAGTGCCGGGGGCTGCCCCGCAGAGCCCCGCGCGTCCGCCGGCCCCGCATCCCCCGGCAGCGGCCCCGCACCGCGACCCGCGCACAGCGGGACCGGCATCGCCCCAGGGGACCGGGGGAGGTGGGGACCCCCTGCCCGCCCCGCGCCGCTCCCGCGCCCCAAAGCGCCGCTCGGGGAGCGGGGCCGCGGCCGGGGGGCTCTGCAGAGCCCGGCAGCTCCTCCCGAGGATGCCCGAGGGCGCTGAACCGCCTGTGGCGCTGCAGAGCTTTCCAGGAGCGGTGCTGGACCAAAGGAGGCCTGCCCTGAGCTCGGTCAGGCGCGTAGATTTCAATTAGCAGCAAAGAATGCAGAGCACCTCCCGCGGATTGCAGCATCCATGTCTGTTCGAGTTGCTGTGCTCAGTTCTCAGCAGCAGCCGTCTCGTTTTCCAAAACACGGGTGTAAATGTCAGGAAATGCCATCGTTCAGCGAACCAGCTTCTGCTGTGAGTGTCTATGCAAATAAAGCGTGCTACTAATGGCTGATCTCAAAAGCTAACAAGTAACAAGATACTTTAAAGAAGTCTAGTATCTATTTCAGAAATAAACATGAGGGAATAAGAAAATAGGTGAGACTAATGTAATTAAATGCTCTCATTTAACTTAATGTGGCAAAAGAGTAAGACAGGTCCTGTTTTTGTCTGGGATTGGGAGACCTGCATTCTATTGCTCCAACAGGGAAAATACTCAATTTGTGATTGAAGAGAAATGAGGTAAATAAAGAAGTCAAACACCAGATACTTCTGCTCAAGATCTTAACTATGTCACAACTGAGGCTGAGAATTGCCCAAGGACCAGAAAGATCTGAAGGACCAGAAAAGGGCCAGTAGAAGTCCCTGAATTGGGTAGCAGTAAAACAATATATCCATTGAGAGATACTGATGACCCCAAGACACGGGAATACCTGGAAAGTTCCCAGAGTTGGGCTGAGGAGCCTCTGCTTATGTGCTAAATGCCTTATTCTCTCTCTGGTGGGTGCAGAAGGTGCTTTTATCCTCTCTGTTCCACCACACCACCAGAGGTGTGGCAGAGAAACAGATGCCACAACCCCTGTACACCCAGTAAATCCCAGCTGATCCCAGGTGTCAGTGCTGGGAGTCAGGTCAATAGATGAGGAGATTTGGTGCTATTAGGTAGTCAGAATGGTATTTGTGTAACAGCACCAGCTTTTCTCTCAAAGATATTATAATGTATTTTGAGAAGGGTCTGGGATGTCACTGGGAAATGTGAACATTTCAATTTTTGCATTTTTTCTAATTGTTGTAAATATTTTACCACTAGGAATGAGCATCCTTCAGAGGAAAGAGGACATCTTTTCAGACTGTAAAAAGAAATTTTGGAATACATATAAGGTGAGGCAAGCAATTTGCTTATCTCACAGCTAAACAACAACAAAAAAAGGACTCTTTTTTTACTCTTTCTTTCTTTCACTCCATTATTCGATTATGTGTAGGAAGCTTTAAGTACCAGCAGTCACGTGAAGTGAAGGCAATTTGGGTTAGGTAGTGCTGCCAGATGGGTGAAATTATGCTATTTAAAAAAATGAAATGTACAGTGTTTATATACATAACACTTGCACCCAGCTCTGTTTGAATGACAGCCCTAAAATAGAACATTGATTCGGGGTTTTTTATCTTTTGTCTTAAGAACTACCCACACACCAGTGTTTAGTTAGTGATACTATTGACAACACTTGTACACCTATTAAAATAATTAATTACAGAGACACTTTCTTTGAGAATCATTTTTAGGCTGTACTTTTCAGTGACAATCTTCTCACTTTCAGAAACAAGCCCCCTTGTTTTAAGAAGGCTTTGCTGTAAACAGCTGGCTTTGGTTTGCATTTCTGCATACACAAGACAAAATTATCTATGCTACCTCAGAGCTGAGCAAGCTGAGAATGTTAAAGGCTTCTCAGATGCAAGAAGAATGATGGATGGATTAGCAGGGAGAAAAAAAGTAACAGGAGAAGATGTGATTGCAATGTGAATTTCTCTTCATATTGTAGAACTATATAGGTAGGATGGAAAAGGATTATTTTTATTCCTATGGAAGATGATTCTAAAAGCAGTGCCCACTCTAGCCTATCAAAACATAAGGTTTCTATCAGCCTTATGTTCTATGAGTAAATTATCCATTGATTTTTCTAAATATGCCTTACGTGTATGAGTAAGTAGAAGGAGCATTGCAAGTGTGAAATAAATAGTGTTCAGTGGTATTTTTCATTAATGGCTGAAACAAATGTTCACATGTTTAAACATTTGTTCACCCATCTGGAAATGCATTTATTGTGTCTGGTGTCAGATGCCTGTGAAGAATTAACTGTGCTTAGGGTTTTGTATTTAAAACGAGTTAAAATGATGTGTTTGAAAAACTCAGAGCATAGAGGCTTATAGAGATGATGAGAAGTTTGATATGGCAAACCCTAGGTTAAGCAACTCCATTTATAATTGAACAGCTTTTATTAACTTTACTGAAATACATTTCAGTCATCACTGAATGTGGAAAAAATGACTCTTGGTGGTTGAGATCCATAAGAATAACAAATTATTTGTTTTCCTTTCAGACAGGACTGATGTACTGGCCTTTTGTGCAGGTGAGTTCTCAGGGTGGCTCTGTGAGCCTTTCCCTGCCCTAGAACCCAGGATCCTCTCCCATCCCCACTGTGTCTGACCCCAGGAGGAGCAGTGGGGTTGTTGGGTGGGTAACAGTGCCTGGAGATCCTATCCTATCCTATCCTATCCTATCCTATCCTATCCTATCCTATCCTATCCTATCCTATCCTATCCTATCCTATCCCCACTGTGTCTGGCCCCAGGAGGAGCAGTGCAGTTGTTGGGTGGCTAACAGTGCCTGGAGCACTAACTGAGCTCTCTCTCCTTCCCATACAGCTGTCAAACTTCATTCTGATCCCAGTTCACCTGAGAACAGCTTACACTGGCCTCTGTGGCTTTGTCTGGGCTTCCTTCATTTGCTTTTCCCAACAGAGTGGAGATGGCACAGCAAAGTCAGCGTTCATGTGGCTCCAAGGAGAGAAGGTCAATGCAGATGAAGAATCATCAGACAAATAAGAACTTTAGTTCTGAACACATTCTAAATTGCTAAACTGGGTTTGTGAAAGTCAGTAAATTACACTGCAGCCTCATGTTGTGTTTAAAATAAGCAGTTATTTCAACATTTGGTGGTTAGTATAAGCAGTGGAACAGTTTGTCTTTGTGCCTGTTTATTTTTCATAAAAGAGGCCAGTTGTATATTGACATTTAATTATTTTCATGCTGTCAGCACATCTCATCTGGAAACAACTGACTTACAGGGCAATGTAAGCATTTGTACATCCTGTCAGACTGCCTCACTGGGGAGAAATATTAACTGTAATTTAATTTTCAAACAAATTGTAATTGCTAGAAAAAGGAGAGTAGAACATTAAATCATCAGTTGTCGGATTTGACAATTGTTATCAATGCAAGATTGCTTTGCAGAACAAAATTTAATGGATTCCATATCTGAAAAGTGGCATTGAATTTGTTTCATTGAGAGGAAACAAAAGTGCTGTGTTTGTAAAGCCCACATTTCTATGGGGCCAACTTGTTTTATTCTACGTGAAAATTTATATAGGAAATTAATTATTTCATAGAATATACAAACCTGGGCTCTATTTGTACATGTTTTATCTCAGCTGGGAGAAAAAAGATTACTTTGGTCAGAGCCCTTTGGAGTGGGTGCTGCCCATTGACCCTTGGGGTCAGTCAAGCAGCTCCTGCATGGTGGATCCCCCCAAGCCCTGCAGGGAGCTTTGGTTCTGTGTGCAGCCACTGCTTCCTCTGCTCCTCAAGGGCCATGGGAGTCTTGACTCCTTACTCCTTTCAGCTGTTTCATCATGCTGAAGATATAATTAAAATTTTGATGAAAAAAACATGGGAAGGAAGGTAGCATGAATGGCAGAATCCACCTATATATATATATATATATATATATCAGGAACTTCCGTTTTTTCCTCAAATGCCTTTCAAGCATTCCTATTCATAGAAGACACTGGGTAGTTATACATAGGAGACTAGGAGAAGGTGAAAAATTAATTATGGATTTACTTTGTCAGCTTGAGGATCAGGTCTGGATACGGGTATTTTTTAAATGTGCATTTGTATCTCAAAATAGGCACTGTGCAAATTTCTGTGGTTGCAGTGAGTTGAAATCAGACCAGTAAAGGAGCCCTTGCTATATTAGAATGGGATTTTATGCCTTGAAGTTACTAAATTGTAAGCTTGAAAGAGTATCTGATTTAATGGGTCTGATTCTAAAAAGAGGACTCATCCCTCTGTTACAATAATAATAAACCCCTTAGAGGAATGTCTGAATTCCTCAGCCTTGTCTAAATAGTGTTCCAAGCCTGCTTAGGCTGTAAATATCCATTCTTTTGGCCAGCAGCTGTACTACTTAATATATTGCTAACAATTATTTGTCACTGTAGGAGCCCAGTGCTGCTTAGCTGAGAAAGGAAAAGAGACCATGCAAGCAGTGCCCAATCTATTTCAGGTAAAATCAACCTGTTTAGCATAACCCAGTGCTCAAGAGTGATGCAAAGTGCCCACATGGCTTTGGGCAGAGGACTGCAGCAGTGAGAGAGGGTAGAAGGCAGGGGGCTGCTTCCACAGCCTGCTCTGCTGGCAGGCAGGGGGAGGAGGTGCCTTCCCTCTCAGCATGGACAAGTCACTGCAATTCCATCTGCAGCTGCACAGGCAGACGTGGAAGAGCACACCTGCCTACAGCCTCAAGGTGGAATTAATTTTAATTGACTTTTGACACCTTTGGCTCGGACATCTCCAGCTTGGCTGGTTGGTTTAACTGTGGATGTTGAAATGTGCACTGAAAGCCCATTTCTGTCCCTCTGGGACATGGAGGCTCAGAGGGGTGGCTGATGTGTCAATAGCTTCCTGGTAGATATTTGGTGAGCTGTATTCCCCTGCTGCATGAATCACCAAGAGTGAATTGAGCAGTCCTGATGCTGGACATCCCAGGAGGAGTAGGAATGCACAGAGGAGCAAACTGAATTTTGTCTATTTAAAAAATGAGTGAACAGATGCTTCAGACAGCTATAGCTGTTCAACTGTTTTTGTGTGTATAAAGTCCTCAGGATAAAGAAGCAATTTCAGTAATGGGTTTTTTTTCTGTTGATATTTTTGGGATCAGACTGGTATTCTAAAGTTTGTTCTATTTAGTAAGAGCTAAAAGTTTCAGGTAAGGTGTGCTAATTAAGTATTTAATTTTTTTTTACAGATGCTATTTATTTTTATTTCTGCCTGTGCCTTAAGTGTTTAATGATTAATAGCATTCACTTGGAGAAGGGAACTGGAAAATAATGTCATTACAAGGCGTGAAATGCTGTTGGTTTGCTGTAAGCTGAATGTGATATTTTGCTGTAACTCAGAGCAAAATATCTTTCTTCGTGGGTATGGTAGGTGAAACTGCATTTCCAGATGAATCAAGAATTTATAGCTCATAATCTGTATAATGCTGATGCCTTTTTTCATCAGGACTAACTAATAAATGAAAGATCCATCTTTTATTTTAAATGGCTTAGAAGCTTATACAAGCTGTGCTTTATTGCTCTTGCTTCTGTGCTACCAGATTTTTGCTTAGGAATTTGAGCTAAGTCCTGTTTTGTCTTCAAGTTTCTCTGGCTGGGGAGTTCATGATTTCTCTCCATCTTTTATTACTTGAAGTACAGTTCTTTCATGTAATGGAAGCCTGTGGCTCTTATATTTCAGTAGACTTTAGATCCTGCATAATCCTTTCACTTCCTCCATTTCTCTTTAGGCATTTGACAGCTAAGTAACACAAATCCCTTTTCACATTAAAAAAAATTGTGGTTTTGTGTTTTTTCCCTTTTAATTGTGAGCACTGATTGGTCTGACAAATATTTCAGACCCACAAAATGCAAAATAATGAAGACAATTTCTCAGTGTGCATAAATTAATGGACCTTCTAAAGATTTTCTTCCTCTGACAGTTTAGTCTGAGGACTTATTCCTTTAGTTGTTAAAGCCTTCATTATTCCTTGATACCTTTTTGGCTTAGAAGATTAATTTCACAGGATAACAGAGTGGCTGAGGTTGGAAAGGACATCTGTATGTCCATCCCAGGTCATCTAGTCCAACCCTATTTGACACATATGTAAACTTTTGTTTGCTTCTTCTAACAACTCAGTAATTTCCTGCGGGAATAAAAAAAGAAATAAGAAAATGATGGGCAAGATTTATCCTAATGTCTCTCTGCTATCCTTTCAAAAACACTCATGAGGGCTTTATGACTATTTCCAGGAATTGCACTGATCTTACTGCCAGCTGAACATGCAGATTTCCACAACCAGCAGGATGAACAGAATTTTACATCACAGAGGTGCTCAGGAAGGAGCAACACACTGCCAGTAGCTATTAGGGCTGCAGTCAGGTGATATTTTTATATCATGGATCCTCTCTAAGAGCAAATGGGATGAGCAGACATTTTTATCAGTTCCAGCTCCATGTTATTCTGAATGGCTGTGGAGATTTGAATTTGATAAAATGAGAATTTCAAAATTTATTTTTCTACTGCAAATCTTTTATGTAAATGAACCTTCTGTGCTTACTAGTATGCTAAATACATCCTTCTTGGAAAATTCAGCAGAAGGCCTCTGTCTTTTTCACACCAGAAGCACCCACCAAGTAACACAGCATAAAATAACCAGTTCCTGCTGCAGCAAAGGTGAAACTGCCTCTAGTCTGTTAGCACATCTGATGTGTTGAGTTCTCTTTATAGAACAACCCTTGAAATCTATGCAGCTTCAGCCTTCCAATTCTCTGCTGTAAGTGCCAGTGCTTCCTGCTTGTGCTGCTGCCACTACTGCTAGTGCCAATCCAGTGAGGTGTCCAAGAAATACTTGAATTTTACTAAAATAATGAATTTTGAGTGGACTGAAATTGTCTATGTTTTTGCAAAGGCTTAATAAACATTAAATGCTGTTCTTTGGCTCTGTCTATCTTTAACTCACATGTGTATAAACAAAGCCAGATAATTTGTAAAGTTCTTATGGGATCTTCATGGAGCACATGCAGCAAAAATCTCAATTTGATGTCACAGACCTTAACACAGCAGCAGAGTAAAAACTAAGGAGGGATTATTCACTGCCTTTAGAGTTTAGTTACGTACATTAAATCATCTGCCATTTCTGAATAAATTCAGAACAGAACTTCCATCTTCATAGTCTTATGCTGAAGCCAGTGGACTTTTATTAAAAAGATTCAAAATTTTGATATAAGTATTTCTTTAGATAATTAATATATTTGCAGGAGGAATGGAGGATTTCAGGTTGGAATTAGATATAAACAACTTTTCTAGAGAACAGAGTTAGAAATGGGGTCCTTACTGAAGGACTTAGTCAGGTTTGTGGGGGATACTCTTGGGAAGGAAATGGTTCAGAAGATTTGAGGCTGAAGGCAGTAATATATTCCACAACTGGAAGAGAGACACCACCTCCACTCCCTGCTGTAACTTCTTGTATATTTAGAATGAGGAGGAAGCTTTATGGAAAGAGTTCAAGTTGAAAAATTCTGTTTCATAGACTTCAAGGCCAACAGGGAGAAGAAACATCACTCAGTCTGAATCCTTGGGTAGTGCAAAGCAAAGAGTTCTTCCTGAATCAAACCAGTGATGTTGACTCCAATGCCATCTTCTAGGAACTAATCCAAACGCTTCAAGTGACAGAGGACTCTGTGTCTCAAAGAAATTATTTATGTGTTCTTATGAAATTTTATTACCTACCCACATCAGTCTAGCCTTAACATTCTAATAAAATGTTACTTCCTTTCTGACAAGATTTAAAGACTAGCTACAGCAGGAAAAGCCTTCTGTGTGCATGTAGTGGTAAGCAGAGTTTTTGTTTACTCCTTGGATAAACTGGGATAGCTTTAGCTCTGTTAGCCCTTTGCTATATCATTCTTGAATCTCATTTGCAAACCCTTTTTTGCTGTGCAACCTCTAATTTGAAATGTAGACAGTAATGCTGTATTAATCCCAGTGACTTTCACATGTGCCTCAGATAATATTTTTTCTATCTCTGCCTAATATTCCTGTTCTAAACAAGCCAAGGACTGTCTGTCCTCTCTTAATGTCTAAATTGCACTAAGAACTCACATGCACTTGCTAAGCCCACCATGTCTGAAGTTACTGTAATCCATGTTAAACAAGAGCAAAGAATGCAGATTATATGTCTGTATGTGTTGCATAAACTTATCAACATCATCTACTCTAATAAACACTGCCCTTTTTTTTTTTTTTTTTGCAGTTTATTAATTTATTGTGGTCGTGCCTAAAAATCTTGCACCTTGTATCCAGGTAGAAGAACAGTTTAGTGCAAAGAATAGAGCAGAATGTATCATTCCCTGCTATGCAACAGCAGTAGCAATTACACCTTTTAGTGCTGAAAGAAATCTTGGGCCTGGAAAAGTCTAATGAGGTGTGAAGTAGGGTCAGGAAAGACATTTTCAAGGACAGCTGTGCTGTAGCAGCAGGTAGGTGAGAGAGCTTCAAGAACTGAAGAATGGGTGGCTTTGTTTGCTGTGTTCAGGGAAAACCAGTCATGAAGTGGGGCTGTAAAACAGCAGGGAAAAATGACAGCAGGTGAGTGTGCACACACTTGTGGGTTGTGTAAGAGATGGAACAGGGACACCTATGCTAATGTTCCCCTCTGCCAGAAAACCTTAAAATGGGATATTGATAATTCCCTTTCCATTTTACACCCTCAAGACTGGCAGAATCAGAGAGACCAAGAGGGAGCATGGATATGTACCCTGGCAGGTAGTTCAGTCACCAGAGACACTGGGACAATGGGAACTGGCTGGGAATGAGAACTGTTCCCCATTTCTGTCACTGTGCTTTATCCAGTTACAACAGAACCCAAATGCACAAGCACCCAGATGGCTGTGATAAATACAGGGTTTGGCCCATATGGGCTCAAACCATGCACACAAAGTTCTCCAGCACATGAGATCCTTTAGCTGTGGAGGAAGTGTCAGCTTCATTCTGAATTGTATGTCCTTTTACAGGGTGTAACTTGGTGGCAGAGAAATTTAAGTTACAACTCTTCCCTGGAATTAGTATCTTACTGTAGCTAACATGCCCTTAGTGTGTGCATACATAAGAATAAACTCTCATTATTCTTTTTTTTATTTGCCAGGATAACAGCTTTCCTCTCATTGCTGAAATATTTGGGAAAGAAAATATGAATTTTGATTATTCCTTTTTCCACTTCTAGATGTTTGTTTTTTTTCCTGTTCTATGATGGCCTGGAGAAATCTACCTCTGGGAGACTGGTGTCCTGTGGTATTCTTCTTTTGCCATTGCTTACACCTCTCTGGGAGTTAAAACCCACCTTTATTCATCTACTAAGGGTGTCCAGCTGCTTCAGTTTCATGCATCACATACTTTTACATCCAAAATGTACCAAGACTGTTAACTGCAGCTGATTAGCCATGACATGCCAATGACACGGAAGGATTTTGTATTAGCTCTGTATCTAGTTCATAATGGTCATCATACCATGAATGTAATGAATTATTATGTGTTCATAACTACACCTGATACATCATGGCAGTTACCCATACAGAGTTTTGCTTACTGTTTAGGGACAGAAATTGGCAAAAAAATCCAATGGAACACAGATACAATTATAGAGAGAAATTCAAATTGTAAAGAAACCCTTTAGAAGTCAGGGCAATGACTTAATAGCTTCCAGTTCCAGTGAGGGGAGTAGTGAAATGGCCCACAGAAGTGAACTTGCCTGTTAGGGGTCATGGAGCATGGACACTGCACGGGGACATGAATCAGCAAGACAGTGGCACAGTCTCTTTGGTGCCTCACAGCTTGCAGGCAGTTTTGAGTTCTCTCTGTAAAATACCAACTTGTGTAGGTAAAATGGGAGCTTACAGAAAGTCACCTTTACATTTTGGACCATGTGAAATGAGAAAAGGCTCAGGCCCTGAGAGAGCTGTGCCTGGAGCTGCTGTGCTGCTGTGTTTGCAAAATTTACACAGGATGTTTATTACTTCAAAATGGACATGCCCACATACAGGCTGAAATATTACTTGTTGCCTGCTGTGTTTGCAAGTCTAAAATAGCCCAGACCAATTTATGTCAACATCTATATTTACTGAACTCAAACATCTGTTTTTTCTTTGTAGCTATGGACACCCATCACTGATGCAAAAGCCACCTGCACAGTGACTCACCTGCACAGCAGTCACTTCAGTCATACCACTGGACTTGGCTCCAAATGCCAAAAATAAGACTCTTACATAGGCAGCTTCACTACCCATGGTATTAGTAATGTATCTGACAAATGCTCTAGCAGCTTTTTCTGTGAAATTTGTACCTTAAAAAGACAGTGAGCGTAGAAAGAATTCACTAAGACAAAAGTAAAATGGGAAAGAAAAGTGTGAAGGAAATATGTTTCTGAAATCTCTGTTTTGGTCAGAACTGCAGCTTTTGAAGTCCACAGATTGTTTCCATTCTTTCTACCAGACATTTATGCCCTGACTCTTTGCTGCTGCATCTCCCAAATTTGTGCTGTGTATTCTGACCTTCTATAAAAAAAATTAGCTGAGATAAACCTAAGTAAGTCATGTCTGCCATGGGGAAATCTGTGATGTCTGAGAGAGGCCAGAGAGCAAGAGATAGGAGAGTGGATTTGCCAACTGTTCCTGCCCAGCTCTAGCTCCTGGTGGCAGGATTTAGTGAGAAATGGGAACTGGAGCTTCCAGGGAAATTACTGCAAGAGCAAAGTGCACCTCTGTTTCTCTACCAGGTATTTGTTAAAAGCAGTGAGAAAATACCCAAATGTTTGTATTTTCCGCATTAACAGTGCTTTCAGCAGAAGAAAACCAGTCTTCATGAGTAAAGAAATGCATTTATAATTTATATTGCTAGGTCCACTGAAAAACATCATCTTAGGAGAGAAATTTAATTCCTTTGGCAAATGCAGCCATGACTCCAGCAATGCTCCAGGGTCACACTAACAAAAATACTGATATTACATTAGCCAATAATTGATACATACTTGGGATTTTTGCTCTTGCAAAAATCTTTGTGCAGAACCTCTCTAGAACTGGACTGTTACTGCATTTTGGAACTTCTCAAAATGGGCAGGTGAAAACTTCCTAATTACAATAAATCACCTTATATATTCTTTGCTTTATGTAAGTAAATTCTTTGCATACAAGTTTCTGCCTAGTGGGTGTTTTTCAGCCATACTAACAAAAGCAGAGCTTTAAATATTCAACTATTTCTAGGATAACTCCCCCATCTCCTAAACAATGCAGTTGGGTTGTAATTACCTAAAAAACTTGAAAGGATAGTTTGAAATTAAATAGTCCAAAAATTGGCCTTTCTCCTTGATCAGCCTGTTTCCCTTAATCCCACTCTCATCCAGATCCCAGATGGACTCTTATTCCTCCCACGCTTGTATTCCTCACTTCTACCAGTGAGTCAGTCCAGCCCACCCCAGCAGGCAGCTGCACTGTCACCCAAAATCAGCTGTGCAGAGTCCTGCCACCAGCTTTTCTGCTTGACTCACAGCTCTGTTTGGGCTCTGTCTCTAAAGGCCAAACCAGTGAGGATGAGGCACTGCACAGCCAACAAGAGCTGCTCCAGCACGTCTGGTGCTCAATTCATGGCACATCTCTGGGGAGCACAGCTGACAGAGAGAAATCAGAGTGCCCTGAAGATGTCCTAAAACTGTCTAGCTCATCTTGTTGGCTAATTCCAATTCTCAGGAAGACAAGTAGAGAAATTTTCAGCTACAATTTTAAAAGCAATGTGGAGTTGTTCTTGCCTCTGGCATGTGAAGCGCTCCTCAAACAAAATTGCTCACACAATAGCATCAGTGTGTGCCAGTCCAATTAGTAAGTGTACCACTGAATCCAGAGGTATTTCTGAAGTATTGATGATTAAGGACAAGAGTTTGCAGGCAAAAGTAGGTGACAAACAAGTGAGCTTTCCCAGTATTCACCCAGAGTACCCCATGATTCTTTATAAGCAAGGCAAAAAGTGTTAAACCCCTGATTTGCAGTGGGACAGCCTGCCTAACTCCTGCTTCATTGTCTTTATGTGAGAAGTTATACCACTCACAGTGAAGTGCAATGTGATCTCACTAGGAAAGGTAGGCTCCAACTGTAAAATGCTGTTCAGGGATTTCATCCATATAACCTCCCCTACAACAAAAGAAAAAACTTAGTAATAACAGTAATAATCACCACACTTGTGCTTCCTGCAAAGTAATTTCCTTTATTCCCAGCAGGCTGCATAAACAGCAAAGCTGCATGCTGATGAAAAATGAGAGACACAAAATTGCATCACTTGTTTGAGTGCTGTTCTCTGGCTTCTGGCAACGTGATGCTGAAATGAGGGTCATTCCAGTCAGCGCAGGACTTTTAGGAAAGCCAAAGGCTGCGTGCACAGGAGCCTGAGATGTGTTAGACTGCAAAACCATGAGTGGCTGTGGATGTCACCATTATTCCCCAGCTGCTCAGGTCAGAAATGTGCTCAGCGCTGCACCGGCCACAAGATGGACAGTTCTACCGTACTCTGGCAGCGAGCGGGTTTGCGAACTTGGCCGCGCAAGGGGAGCAGGGCAGGGCTGGGCTGGGCAGAGCAGGGCTGGGCAGGGCTGGGGTGTGCAGGGCTGCGCAGGGCAGGGCTGGACAGCGCTGTGCAGAGCAGGACAGGGCTGGGCAGGGCTGGGATGTGCAGGGCTGCGCAGGGCTGGGCAGGGCAGGGCTGGACAGCGCTGTGCAGAGCAGGGCAGGGCTGGACAGGGCTGGGATGTTCAGGGCTGCGCAGGGCAGGGCTGGACTGGGCAGGGCAGGGCAAGGCAGAGCTGGGCTGGCACCAGCAGCGAGCCGCGGGCGCGGAGCTCCGGGCAGCGGCCGGGGCGGGCAGTGCCCACCGAGCGGAGGCAGGGCCGGGCGGGCGGGGCGTGTGTGCAGCATGTGCGAGGTGTGACACGGCTTTGTGCGGCGGCTCCCCCGCCCCGGCCCCGCACTGAGCATGTGCCGGAGCCCCTGCCCGCCCCCCGCCCGCGGGCCCCGCGCCGCGCACCGAGCGCCGAGCCCCGCGCAGCAGCGCCCGCGCCGCCGCATGGGCTGAGGGTGCCGGCCATGGAGCTCCGCAGGTCCATCTCGGCCAGCGCCGAGGCCGAGAGACCCACGCGGCGCTACGGGGCGGTGGAGGAGACGGAGTGGAAGGCGGAGGCGCTGGGCAGAAGTGAGTGGGGGCCGCGGGTGCGGGTCCGGCCGGCCGGGGAGCCCCGGCTGCGGCGGGGCCGGGCGGTCCCGGGGGCTGCTGGCGGGGCGAGCCCAGCCCGGGCCGCTCGGGGAGCGGGGTCCGTGTGACCGCTTTGCCCTCTGAGCCGGGGCTTGGCCGGGCGCTGTGTGGGGCTCACAGCTCGGCTGTGCCGGGCGCTCCAGCCCCGCCGGGCCGGCTCGGGGCTCCAGCCTTCCCTCCCTGCGGCACGGGCGGCGCGGAGCCCGGCAGGGAGCGGGTGCCCGAGCCGGGATCACCGGGACCGGGTGATTTGCTCAGCAGGTGGGATTTAACATAGAGATTTTCATAAATGTTTGTAGTCTTTAACGTGTTTCACGTTTGGAAAGCGTAGATGACGATCACTTTGTTCCCTCGTTATCTCAGGCAGAGGGTGCAGCAATACAGCACTTAATTCACACCTTCAGTGGTTGCGCTGTATTGATGAGCTGAACAAATGTTCTGTGCTGGGAGAGCTTTCTTGAAATCGTAATTTACCAGGAAGCAGCAACTGACATAACCTGTCCTAAGTGCTGATGGAAAGAATAGTTGAAAGATACATCACTGCCAATTCATATTATCCATGGGACCTTGTTGTCTGTAAGATACCAGCTATTATTCTTCTACTGGCAGAACTGTCTTCTTTACAACCTAATAAGCCTGCAAACCTCGTATAATTTTCCAGGTAACCACTGAGACAAGAGATCTTGAAAAGCTAGTCACAAAAACTGTACTAGGCAGTATCAAGAAAGACATTTTCTAAGTTTCACCAAGTGTTTGGCTTGGCCACAGAAATGTAAGCTCTGTGCGCTATTTGTTGTGACACCTTCAACTTGGCTGGTACCGGGATTGCTGATGTCTTTGGTTCCCCACCCATCTTTTGATGTGAATTGTGAAGTCTCCCCTGGGTGCTTTTAAACATGGCATGGCTTTGCAGCACCTTGGTAGCAGATTTAGCCAGTGCATCTGCTATGTTTACTTTTCAGAGAGTGCTGTGTTCTGGAATGGTACTTCACCTCTAGCTTCAGTTTTCCATGGCTATGTTATTGTCTACCATATGCTGATGACAGGGTGTAATTCCCCAACTGATGCTTCAGTTGCAGTGTTGGTTTTGTTGCAGTGCCTGGCACAGATTCAGCAGTGAGAAACTCCACACTTTCTAAAATGGACTCGAAGACTGAAATCTCTGTTGACTGAGTTGGTTGAGTCAGACACATGCAACAGTTTTGCAGGCTCCCTGGCACGATACAGACGTGCTTTTCTTGTTCTCATAACTGGGTCTGGTTTTGTTCCAGCACTCAGGAGCTGAGTGCAGTGTGGCACTTGTAATAATAATAATAAAAACTGCTATCCTGAGGTGCCAGGAAAGGTTATGTCTTGTAAGTTTTGAACAAAAGGTGGTCTGTTTGGAAGACAGCAATATGCAGGCTGAGAGGGAGATCTGATCTGCTCAAAAATACGTGCACAGCACTGAGCTGCCCCCCAAATCACAGACTGATACCCAGCACCAGAGTGGGCTGTTGGCAGAACTAGGACCCCATGTCCAGGTGTGCGCCCTGGTTCTGCTCTGAGCTGCCCTTCTGCACACTGCTTTCTGTTTAATGAGAATATTTCCCTGTGTATAACAATTTAAATAGGAATAGGAATTAATCTAGAGACCATGATCTGTTCTTTGAAAAGCAGAAAATTATTATATTATATGTTTGAATAATTGATTTCTTTTGTTTGCTCTTAGGCTTCAGCTTTTTAAAAATACTGTGGAAAATGCTATTTATAGTAACTGGTTTAGCTGATTCCTACCTATCTTTCCTATTTAAATACTAACACTGACTTCTGGTCACACTTTTGCATTGATTTAAAAGAAATAGATCTTACTATTTACTATAATGCTTCCTTACAGTCATCCTAAATTGCATGGCATGATGACAGTAGTCGCCAGACTGTCTGTGAAGGAGCTGAAAAACTGTCATCCCCTTTTTTACTGATGTTAACAATTAGCCTTTGGTATTTGCATGTTTTTTGAAATATGAAATGCTCGTTAAGAGTATTAACAAAAGCAGAAGTTTATTACTGCATATGAATTTGCCCTTTTTACTCTGAGGATTTGTGGTATTAAATCAGGATGTCTTTGGAGGCAGAACTTGTGTATCTGTACAGCGCTGCACAACAGAGTGCTGCTCCCTGTCAGTGCCTGTGATGGGAGGGCAGTCTTATCACAAGGGAATGTACATCCTGATTATGTCCATTGCAGGGAGAACGAACGTCATGGAAGTCAGGCAGCTGCTCCTCAGTTTGTCGGATGGATGGGAGCTCTGTGCTGGCTTCTCTGTCCATGGTACTGAAAGCATTGCTGGGTGTTGGTTATAAACGAAGATGAGTTACTTCACAGCAGCAGAATGTACATCATGTATATTTCTATCCTGCCATGGCCTCTTTCAGCCAGGTCATCCGTGGAGTTCAGCTGGTTCAGAGCAGCTGAGGATCTGATGCCCTGTGACCTGCAAGCTTAAATTGCTTAAAGGGGTCTCTTTAACAAGTCCCTGAAGCCTTTCTCTTCACATGCAAGAGGAAATTTCTAAGGACTAGAGAACAGTAAAAATGGTGGTTTACTATGTACAGGGCAACTCATCTGTTTTCTAGTGCATGCATAGAAAAGACAAGCTTAGGAATTGTCAGGCTTGTGTAATAATAATGTGGTTACAGCCTTCCCAGTAAATGATTTTTACAACATAGTCTTGGGGAGCCTGCTCTGAGGCAGAGCACTGGAGCACTTTGGTCAGTCCTTATTACTGAGTGCACAGCTTCATTTAGAATCATCTGTCTTGCTGCTGGCAGAGGCTCATAAAGCCCTGATTAAATAACTGCATGCACACCAGGCAAAGAGCCACAGAGAAACAAAGCAGTTTTTCACCGTCCTTTTGGACACTGCACTTCTCAGATACATTTCTGCTGAGCTTTTCTGTCCTCTCGCAGTTTCTATGAGGGCTGGAGCTAAATGCAAAATTTGCCAGGAATCCTCCAGCTTGAATCAGCATAACGAAGCAGAAATGCCTGAAAACTGCAAAGGTTATATTTTGATGCAGTTTAGTGCACCATGAAACTTGATTATTGTTTTCATTTGAAAGGTAACTCAGCACTGGAGGTGAGCTGCCACACTCCTGTATTGCAGAGATCCACATTTTTGACTGTTCTGGAATGTGACGTGGAGAATAGAGGAAGGGACCCTGTTACAGATCAGTACTACAGAAGCTGGAGATTCCCATCATGAGATTCAGCAGTAGCATGAAACCTTCACAGGTGGCTTTTCTTGCTCTCCCTTCTTGCTGTGAGTGTTGTAGCACAGGTTCTGTCCAGGCAAGGAGCTGTGAGAGCACTCCAGAACAGCACCAGTGGGGTGAATCTAGTTCTGAGACCACTCTGATTTGTTTCAACAGCAGGAAGACAGAACAGGTCTCAGGTTCACTGAGATCCCGGGCTGACATATGTGAAAACTTATTTCACCATACTCGCTTAGTTTGTCTTCAAAATCCTTCTCAACTTGTTAGCCAGAAAGACTCTTGTTTGTATTTACATGCTCTGCTGCTGAGCACTGAAAACACTGGCTGTTTAATATTTTGTTTCTGTCATCTGATAGTTAAATATTCAAACAAATACCTTTGGGCCTTCTTTCGTAATACCCCACATGTTGCACAGACACCCACAAAGCCATGTTGGTGCTTTGCATAAAAACTTCCTGTTACTTCAACCCTTCCCCAATCAGTCAGGGATGCAGTATGACCCTGCCCATCATACTCTCATAACCCAAGCTCATCATGTTTCCACTCTGATTTAAAATAAAAAAAAAAAAAAAAAAGAAAAGTAAAGCTTCAGAGGCACAAAAAGAATGTATATGACCCAATCACCACTGTTGTTCCTTCACAGTCATGCCCTTGTGTCACTGTAAATTCCCCATAATTGTTAATTGTATCTATTACAGGCAATAAAAGACACAAAACAAATTAGGCTTATTCAGACCATCTATTAAATAGGTGGGAAAGAGGCTAACTGAAGGATACACACAGTTATGCTTCTTTTTATAGAAACAGCAAGAATGCTGGCTTTGTGAAGGTCTGAACATGGGCTTCCAACAGAGAATGTAATTAATATTCTTTCCATGTCTCCATTTTAAAAAAACCCTAACCCACAACTGTGTAAAATTTTTGAAAAGAGAGTGACCAAAAAATGGAAAGTGACAATAAAACATTAATAGTCAACCCTAGACCTTTTTAGAAAATATCAGGCAAAACATCGTCATCAACAAAGACAGCTGATTGGAAGGATGCTGCCAGTTCTGGATTTTTACCTTGTTCGTTATTTTTAATGTTAACATATTTGTATTGTACTTCAAGAGGAAAAGCAGCCATGTCTGATCTGTGGAACCAAGACAGAACTCCCACACTGAAAATCAGAAAGGGTTTTCTAGAAAGGATGGAGGCTGTTTTCTATAGAACAGTTGTAAAACTCAACAGTTGTAAAACTGCTTTGATGGCAGTCAGATGGCTCTAAACCTTCCCTACACAGCTTAGTGTTTTTCTAAGTCAATGGTGATTTTGGCTAGCAGTGTGTACCTAAAATGTTCCATTTAATAACCTCCACCAGGTCATTGCTGCATCCCCTGTATCTCATGGAGGAAAGCTGTAACTTGGGTTTTCATTTGTTTCACAAAGAGCCCAGAGAATGATTGACAGAGTGAGACTAATCCAGTTTATGCTATTATACACATTGTCTCATTTTTCTAATTCCCCCTCCCACAGCTGGTTGCTCCAGGCAGCTACTGAGACAAAGAAAGAAGGAAAAGGGAGAACTGGAAACATTTCAGTGCCTCAGAGTGCATTCCTACTAAAATATTGATCAACAGTGGGGAAAACTGTGACTCTTAAAGCAGCTTCTTCCAGGTGATACTTTATGTGAGTGTCTCAGGGCCACAGAACAGAAATATATCAGTTAATGGCCACCCTTGCTCCCATAGTCCCCCTAAAACATTTCATGAGTTTTGCCCTTCCATCACTTTTTGTGTCTGGCTTTGTGTGTCCAGGGTTTCTCAACAAAAAATGCAGCTTATTTACTGCCTAACTTGTCCCAAGGTTCTGGACAACCAAATCCATCCTGATTTAAGCCAGAGGGGATGAGAAAAACAGGAAGAGGCTGAAGGAGCTGGGGCTGTTCAGGCTCCAGAGGAGATGGCTGAGAGGAGATCTCAGCAGTGCCTGTCAGTGTGAGCAGGGAGGGCTCAGAGCAGGGACCGGGCTCTGCTCCCTGGCCCAGCAATGGACCAGGAGGAACGGGCAGGAACTGATGCCCGCGAAGTTCCACCCGAGCACGAGGAAGAACTTCTCGTGTGAGTGACCGAGCCCTGGGACAGACTGTCCAGAGAGGTTGTGGAGTCTCCCTCTCTGGAGATATTCCAGAACCGTCTGGACACAATCCTGTGCTGTGTGCTCTGGAATGACCCTGCCTGAGCAGGGAATGAGAGATGAGCTCTGTGCTCCCTACCAACCTGACATGTTCTGTGTAATCCTGGGTAGGGGCTGCTGTGCAAAAACATGGTGGTTATGATGGATCTAGATCTTACTGCTGCACATGCACTCACATGTCTCAGCAAAGACATTTCTCGCACCTGAGACACTCGTAAATCTGAGGGTTAATGGCTTCCAAAACTCTGTGCCCAAGTCTGCCAAGCAGGAAATGAACACTTAACATGTAATGCAGTGTTTATAGGCAAACCAGTGTCAACAATAATTGCTGAAAGAGTCATAGATGAATCTAAAGTGTCATATTTGAGACTGTTGCTCATGAATTTTCTCATTTCCTTTAAGCATATTTTACAGAAAAAATGAGTTAGATTTGGAAAGTAGGACACTTTGAACTACACAAATCATCCTTGCTGTTGGTAGCCTGTGGGATTATGGACTCGGTCTGTGTAATTTTTTTTTACTGTGTTTGATAACTGATGTCTTAGTTGCATGGCATGTTTTCATCAGAGAAACCACTTGTGAGAATGTGTGTACGTCTGCCTCAAGGGTGGTTATAAAACAGGAATCAAAACTTACATTTGGGATTGGGCATGCACTGCAAAGTACTGTGTATCCTGGCGAGGTTTCTAGAGTTTTCTTGTAGTTACTGTGCACAAGAAAGTTTGGAGCTCAGTACTCTTTATCTTCTTGTAGTTACTGAGCACAAGAAAGTTTGGAGCTCAGCACTCTTTAATCTTTATTCCCAGAGGGATTTTCTTCTGTAACCAAATATGTTCCATTTTCATTAAAATCTTACTTGATAAAATAGATCCAGAGACAATAAATAATGCTGATTTATTTCCATGAAACATGTTCTGCTGTCTGCCTACTTAAAAGGCACAGTATAAATGGATTCAAAACTCAGAGATGAAAAATGTATGCTTGGAGGGCAAACTATGAGAAATCAGGAGGAGCACCCTTGGATAAATTATGTTAGTTGCCCTTCAGGATCAGCAATGAAACATAAATTATCAACATTCTGTCAGCTCATAACGGGCAAAATATCTGAGAAAATAATTTTAAGAGAATTTGTTACTGAATGAGGATGAATGGTTTCCAGTGACACAGGCTGCTCATTGCAAAAACCTAATGACTGCAAACACTACCAAAATGCAAGAGGGAATTTGTCGTTGTGAGAATATCGGCAGTGTTTAAGGATCTTTTTATTGCCCTGAATCCTTCCACCACCCAAACCTCCACTGATTAGGGCTTTTAGTAGTTTTTTACACACATGTTTGGGTTTTCTCATATACTGGTAAAATTAGAACAAAAGATCTCACTATGAAGTGATTTAACAGATTTGGTCATCTTTTGTAGAAAACAAACCAAGAAAGGAATCAACATTAATTTCTACCACTTCTGTCCTTTCAGTCCAGGAGGCCAAAGTGAGTTTTAGAATAATGGAGTTGAAGCCAAAAGAGCAGGACAGTGACCTGACCTCCCTGGGAAAGGATGGAGAAGCCTGATTGACACTTTCTTGGCTGAAAATAGAAAACACAATGCTGACTCCATTGACATGAATGGAAATTTCCTCACTGATTTCTGTAAAAGCAAAACTGGACCTGGCTCTGTGCCTTTATCTCCTAGAGCCCAGTTCACCTTGTTCTCTTTAGAAAGGTCTGGGGAGGGAATCTGGGGCTGTGTCACTGCCAGGAGGGCTCTCCTGGGAATCTGTGTCAGGCTGCCCCATGGGGTTGGTATCTCTGCCCTCATTTGTCCCTGTGGCAAGCAGGGATGAACATTTGCTCCCTGGAGAACCATTTGCACTGGCAGGGTAGTGGCACTTCAATCTCCCTGTCTGAGCAGTGAATCATTAGGAAACACATTGGAGCCCCTACAGCGAGCGCTGCTCCTCAAATTATCCTTTTTCACACCAGAGAAAGTCACAGAAATTCAGTTATGCATTTGTGTCCCCACCTTCCTTATCCAATCTGTAGTTTCTCTCCTCATCCTCTACCATGGATTCCCAAACAGCTTCCTCTGGGCATGGTGCCTGGGAGGGGATTGAAGTTCCTGCAGTTTGGCAGGTTCTGAGGCACACATTTTCCTTCAGGCTGATGTTGTCTGTGGCATAGACAGCGTGTGGGATGTGATAGTGAAGGTGATTTGAAAGCCAGTAAAATCAGGATCCATTTGTCTCTGCCTTGGCAAGGGGTGAAACATCCTATGATTATGACATTTCTTTCTTTCTGGTATGCAAAGAGAAGGTGACAGCCAGCTATCGATTTGTCTCAGGTATAGATAAGCTCTGTTTGAATTACCTTCATTTCTTTGCCTCTGAGACCTCAATCAGCTCAAACTCATAGCTGCCCAGTGCCAGTTGTGAGGAAGAAAGTATTAGTGTATATAAAGAAAAGCGAATCAAAAGTCAGTATGCAAAAGCAATTTACTTGGTGCAAACAGAGCTTGCTAAAGAATGACTCCACATCCACAGATGAAAGGCAAGTACAAAACATTTTTTTGCCAGCTGTCATCATTTGTGTGAGTTGAAGAGCCCTGTGCTGTTTCACCTCAGAATTCAGTGAGAAAGAACCAGCTGGTTTTGGCTTTTCTGGCTCTGGCTATTTGATCTTTAAGAAAGGACACAGCTTCTGCCTGTGGCTCCCTGCAGATACTGTGTGCCTCATACACTGAAGAACAAGATCCCAGTATGATTCTCTGCTGCCTGACCTCCCACTCTGCTGTCAGACTGTACACATTGTGTGCCCATGGCCTCAAGAATAGCAACATTCATCCCTCTGAGAAATTACTTGTCCCATCAAATGAGAAGCACCTTTTTTTCCTTGGCTTCAGAGGAGCATTTTCTCAATATTTATTTACTTGCTGAAGTGGGAATCTGTTATGTGAACCAGTTTCTTTGCTGTCTGAAGCAGCTCTCTATGCCAGAATCAGTTTTGGTCTTTACTGGATTGGACTTGTACGTCTATAATAATTACCCAGAGGTTTTAAAGTTACCTGAAATTACCTACCAGTGTGTTAGAGGATCATATCACAGAGTGGGGAGAGACAAAAGCAAACTCTCTGGTATGCAGTCAGATAATTTCATAGGAGAATGTTCTGAAGGTGTGAAATCTTGAAATGCCTGTGGCCATTTTACTATTATTTCACTTGCACATATGCTGCTCTTTATCAACTGATGCTCATATATTTATTCCTAAAGAGGTTTTACAAGACTCTTTGAGAGTGAACATTTTGTTGACTTTGTATTTTGGAATTTAAAAAAATTAATAAATATAGAAAAAGTCTTTAAAAAATACCAAACTAAATAAGTTTTGAATCCCTGAACATTAGCTGTAGCTGGCACTGTCACAGCATTTGAAACATAAATGCTGAAGCTTTTTGTTGGTATTACAGGATCAGAATCTGACTCTGGTGAGGAATAAAATGGAAATCCACAGGCTGTTTCCTTTGACCACTGAGCAAAATGACAGAAGTAAATGAACAAGTAATCTGTGTTTCTTAATACTGCTTTTTAAATCTCCATGACATAAAATGAAGTGATGTAGCATGAATTGCTTTCCTTGGAGTGTGGCTTCAACTCAGCCTTGCTGCAGATGGGAATGTGCAATGGTTTCAGTGGAGATCCACACGAAGGAAGGTACCTGCCACAGCAAGGAACTGTTCCAGTTTCTATTTCCAGCCTCCTGGTAGTGCTGGGCACAGGAACCCCTTCCAGAGCCTTCCTGGCAGCTTTCCTGAGCCTCACTGAAATAGCTCCTCACAGATAAAGCTCTAACCCAGTGCCACTGAATAAAACTGACAATGAGGGCTCCTGGCTCGACCTTCAAAGGCAATTTTCCCTCATTTTTTGTGTCCTGCTTTGGATCCATTTTTTCATAGAAAGAGCTGTCAGATCACATCCACTGTGCAAAGCTCCCCACCAGGCTGCACACAGCTGTATGTTCTCCTCGTTCTCTGAAGGACAAACTGCTGTTTAAAGTGCACAAGGTTGTATTTTCAATTCATAGCATCATGGGAAAAGGTGAAAGGAGTATGGAAATCCAATAGCAGCTGCATTGTCAGCATCATGGTTTATTTAAATGTCAAGCAAGTTTTTGTCTCACACAGGTTATTTTGAAAAATAAAATAAAAATAAAATAGTGCTCTTTTGAGCGCTTGATCTGTCCTGCACACCCTCCACCCTGTGTGAAGGTATTAATGAGCAGAACCCAGAGCTGGCTTCTCTGGGATTTGCAACTCCTGACTCTTTTGCATTCTCTTTAAATAATTGGAGAGCTGCTAGGGAAGCTAGTGCCTGTTCTCACAAATCAGACCTCTAGAAAGAGGTAACTAATGCAGTTTGATTTCTGGCTGTTACTTTCTCTGCCTCTGAGGCACTGGAGGTCACTGGAGCGAGGACAAGTGACTGGTGCTTGTGTGTGAGAAGCACTGAGGTGCCTGCAGGCAGCCAGTGACCAGTGTGGTCCTTTATTTGCTGATAAAATGAAAAAAGTATTAAAGAGGGATGTAACAGTGGTACTAGGACAATCATTTGGGGAGGAGGGGAATATTAAGGCCTATTTCAAGGTTTACATGTTATGGAACTATTTCCATATACTCCCTGATCAGGGTGGGTGCCAGCTCCTGCACTGGCTCCAGCAGCATTTTCCACTGTGATCAGTCTTGCCTTTGACACAGGCACAGTGTGCTGGAATCAATGAGCTCAATTCATCCCACCTTGATTCCTCCTGGCTTTACTGCAGCTTTCTGCCTCATCTCCTGTGTTCATTCAGAGAAAGTACAGGGTTCAAACCCTGCTCCAGGGCTGTGCATGCAGAGCTGCAAGATCTGGGGCTGGACACACCACACCTAATGCACAAAAACCATTCTGAGGTTGTGTGGTCCAAGTTGTGTCTGTTCAGCAGAGATATCCTGCAAGGGAGCTGAAATTTCAGGGTAATTCCCTATCAGAAACAAAGAACATGTACAAGAGCTCTTTCAGCATCACTCTAGGTCAGGCAAAGCATTTTTTCAAGCATCTTTCTAGTTTTATTTAATTGCAGTCATTTCATAGTAGCTGATGTGAGCTTTTTCCTCAGTAGGTTTTTTTAATGGAGTTTTCCTTTTATGCAGAATAGTCTGGATATAAAATATCTTTGTAAAAGTATTCCTGTAGTCGAGAAAATCATAGCACTTAATTTTACTGTTTTGAAATTATGTGGTTAGCCACAACAGAGTAAATCTGATGTAAGTGTTCTCATGCTGGGAAGGTGTTATATCACTGTGTTGCAAGCAAGAAAGAACTGTCTCCTGTGAGTCCTCCACATATGTAGGTATTTAGAGCAAAGAAAATATTGTCCTTGTGGCATGTTTGCATTCTCTCTGCACAAGGGAGAAGAGACAGTCCTCTGTGTGTTTATAAGGAGGTCATCCAGTGCCCTTTGCAGTGGAGTAAAATATACAAGGAGCAGGAAACAGGATCCCATCTCATGGAATGTCCTTTTAATAATTTTCCAAGGTTTCCTCTTTCTGGAGTGGTAGAAATACAAAATATCCAAGCTAGAAACCATTTTCTGCCTGCTAGAACAAATGATCAGGATTCTCATCAGTTTCCAGGTCCTGTGGGATGTCCTCCCCTAATAACAGTGGGGAGGTTTTTGTGTGCTGTCCAAGAAGAATGGATAACAATGACATTTTTGTGGGCTAACTCAGGGCATTATCAGATGCTGGTTAGGATAAATGGGTGTTTGCTGGTGAGTCTGATAAAGAAACAGGCAGCATGCGAGATGGCTGTTTTGAGATGTGTTATCTTTCTAAATGAATCAATATTGCAAACAAACTGAAAAATGTGCAAACAGATGCAAATAAAATAGCATGAAGTGTTTATAGCAGTACTTGAGCATTGTTTTATACCCCAGTCTGCACCAACACAAATTAGGTCAAAGATCATCAATTCAGATAAATGTTTGTAAAAATGAGATTCATCACAAAAGGCTTACTTAATCCAGAAGGCAATTAACTTTGCATAGTGAGTTCTGAGGAAATAATTAAATGGAACTTATATTTTCCTTTTTACAAATAATTTCCCATTAAATGTAAGAATTAGTACACAGAGCTTAAAACTGCAAGCAAAAGGTGAATTCATGATTTAATCCTGTGGAATTTACTGTATGAGCAGTGGTCTGAGGCAGGTTATAGTGAGTGGGTTTTGTCTGTTCATCCTGTCTGATAACACTTCCTGAAAAGAGCCAATATTGTTTTCTTTGCTGGTTGCAAGTTTTCATATAGCAACAGGGGAGATAAACACCTAATGAAATAGGGAAAACTCATTGTAAAGGCAGAGAATCAAATAGGAAAGGTTACCTGAGGGGGAAAGAAGAAGGAAAAAGGAAGCAATTTAGCTTAATTCATTTTA
Source organism: Camarhynchus parvulus (assembly GCF_901933205.1). Classification (NCBI taxonomy): domain Eukaryota; kingdom Metazoa; phylum Chordata; class Aves; order Passeriformes; family Thraupidae; genus Camarhynchus; species Camarhynchus parvulus. Next base: position 12,471,816 of record NC_044584.1, on the reverse strand, counting down.
AAAACCAACAGATTTCATGCTGGTGGCATCCCAGTATTTCACTGAAAGACAAATTTGTTTCTAGCTCTTCTTAGGATTATATTTAATTCATAAAAAGGGGATTTCAACTTAAGAAACACAGGATTCTGATCTGTTTGGTTTGTGGTGGCTAATTCTTAGTGAAATGTATGTTCAGCATATGTCAAAAATCTTGATCTCACCCTTTAATGTAATGTGGAGGTGCACTGAGATGAAATTTGTGGCTCAAATGAAAAAAACATTTTCCCAACACCTGCCTCATTAGAAAGGTGACTTCTCATGGAGGAGACCTCAAACTTTGCACCAAGTATTTGTGTTTGTATTGATTTTTTCAGAACAGAGTGAGTTCATACATGAGGTATAAGGTCACACATTGCCTTGGTACTGAGAATGTCTCTGGGCAGCATTTTAAATGGAACACATTCCAGACTGGGTGTGTGATTAAGAAAATCTTCTCTAAATCTGTGATATGTGGTGTATGAAACATTATCTTGAGAAATCAGCTGGTTTGTCTCACATGCAGGGATTTATTTATTTGTTTATCTGTGTGTAGTGGCAGAGGGAAGAGTGAGAAACCAGAAGAACAGAACATTAAGTGATGTCCCTGGTTTTAGTTCTGCTGGATAATGAGGGCACCCTTCCATGTGGTTAGGTCAGTAGGACAATCCCTGATGAGAACACAGTGGTACATCTCCTAGAAAGAGGTGGGAAAATGCCACTCTTGTTATTTCAGTTCCAGCAAGACAAATTAGGTTGCTTAGTTCCAGACTGACATGGAAAGTGGTCTGGGGGAAATTGTTTCACACCTCACCTGAAGTCACCAGCCAAATGTGTAAAAAGCCCTGTTGTCAGAGCATCTGGCAACAAGGAATGTGGTACTGGTACCCAAACTAGAGTTTATTTAGAATTGGAAACAACAGTAGGAAGTCTGGAAAATGTCCTTGCACAATTCAATTATACTGCTTTGTGAAGTCTGTCATAAATCTCTGCAGACCTAATTATGTGGACAGCTTTTCTTTAAATCCTACTCAAAACCACTTAATCCTTCTTTATGCCCAACAAAAATAGTTGGATGAGATACCACAGGCTATTTTGCAAATGGACTGAAGTTGTCTTGGAGAGAGTTTGTGGCTCAGTTCAGGCACTGAAATCTGGGCTCTGAAAGGGTGGCACCAATCAAGGGTGACAATTCCATTGTGCTGGAATTGCTCTGAGAAATTCCTGTATGTGAGCAAATCCTTTTTGCACTCTGTCAGGATTTCTGAGGCTCCAGGACAGACCCACTGTGCTGCTCAGTATTTGTGTTTAATGTGTGAAAGGGCTGTGCTGAGATGATCCTGAGCTGGCCACTGAGCAGTCATTTGCAGGCCAGCTTGCATCTGAAGACATGAACTGGTGTGACCTTATCACAGACACCAGAAGGAAAAAAAAGTTAAATCTGCCAAATTTAGAATCTGGATATTTGAAAACTGCCTCAACTCAGAGATGCAGCTGATATTAATACAGAGGATTTGGTTTCAGCTGAGTGGAGAATTGTGTGTGAATCCATGAATAATGTGTCTGGGGATTGTTAATTCGATAGGACTTGGGTTTAAAAAGGTTTTTATAAAGAGATATTAATTCCAACTCCCTTTGCTGTTTGCATGGTTATGTTTTCCTCATGTTTATGCGTTTGCCCTCTAACCAGCTGGAGAGATGTGTGCACCCTTGTTATCACTGAGTGAATGGAAATTGGCTGGGGCGTGCAAATTGCCCAGACAGAGTCCTGGAATCTACTTCAAAGTAGCAAAGTTGAGCCCTGTAATTGGAATGTCAAGGCCCCTAAGGGTTTTCAAGATCCAACCTGTAAGTGCCATTAGGTAATTTATCTCAGTGGACATCCTTCTGCATATCCTGAATTTATTTACATCCTGCAAATTTCTATCACATGAATAAAATATGTATTTATGACAATATTATGGCATAGTCAAATCAGGCCTGGGGCTTTTAGTCATTGTTTATGCACAGATTTTAATAGGAAACTGCTTTTTTCTTATCCTTTCAAAGAAACTTTTGTTCAATATTAAGTTCTGACTTCCTGGTTATTTATTGCTGTGAGTACTGAAATCCTGTTTCCTGGTCTGTAAATGTGGTTTTGTATTAGCTCTTAGACTACTGCAAGAGAGGGTACTACTGAGGAAAAGTCCTCCCAGAGTATCCAGAGTGTTGTGAGTCACAAATCAGAGACTATAAAAATAGAGAAAGCTAGCAGAACTCCCAGGAGTAGAAAACACCACCATGAAAATCATACTGATATTGCTACAAACCAGCAAATCAAACACAGATTTACAGCTAGAACTGACTCTAGTTACAGATAATTAAGGAGCAAATTGTCCCACTGTACTGAGTCAGTTCCTTGCACACACGAGCACCCTTAGATCCAGAGGAAGGAACATAAAAGCAGAGATGGAGCACTCTGGTGAAGGGAGGGTTTAATTTGACAGGATGGATCCTTATGGCTTCCTGCATGGAGAAGGAGTCTGCAATCTTTGCAGGGGCAGTGTCTGACTGCAGTGGACACTGGAGCTCAAGCAGCTAAATCCTACCTTTTGAGTAAATCCCCAGATAACAGTTAAATGAATCTTCTCTGCTTCCTGAGCCTGCCCATACCTGAGCTGGTCCACAGGACCTGTCCCCATCACCACAAGCAGGTGACACCACAAGGCTGACAGCATCAGAAGCCAGGAGAGTGCTGAAATCTGAAAGCTGAAGTGCAAGATAGAACAAATGGAATTTATAATCCAATATAGGATAGCAGTATAGATTTTGAGGTTCATTAAGTCTGAATATCACATTGAGACCTATGCCTGACATTAAATTTCTACAAGAACTCCAGCCTGGTGATAATTCACAGGATCCCATTGTCAGGGCAGGATGAACAACTATTGCCAGATGAGCTGTTTTTTCAGGATATCATTACAACCAAGATGAGGCTTTCTATGCACAGAGCAGTTCCTTAAGACTAGAGATATCTTTTTCCTGGGGGAAGTGTAAGATTAAAGGGTTGCATAATTACCCACTTGGGAAACTGAAACTGTCATAAACTGACAAAAACCAAAGCCAAGAATAATTACTGCTTATAAATTTTACAGGATAACAAACAAGACTTTAATTGATGCTTTTTTTAAGAGGCAAGATCTTTATAGATCTTATCATTATGGATTTGTGCTGATATATATATTTTAATAGGGAGCAAGGGCAGAAAATTGTCCCTAAATTAGAAAGTTGGAACCATAATTTAATTGTAAAACTTCTAGTTAGCAAAGTACTGAAGACCATCCTTAATTAGCAATCACTTTTACCACTGACTGTCTGTTTGTGCTGGGGGCTTTGTAGTTCAGTGAGAAAACTCAAAGCAGGATCTCTTTCAGGTTGGGTTTTTAAACCAGCTGTATTCAGTGCAATGCAACTTGTTCTACAGAAGTTCAGCCTAGAAGATGGAAAGCAGCTGAGAATCTTGTCTGGGCAGGGGGCAACTGCAGGCACTTCCATCAGATGTGACAGGAGACATTGTGTGCAGGTCTTTGAGTATAATAGCACAGGAAAGGAACCAAAAGGGCTTTCAGAGTTAGAGGAAGGAGTTAACATTCAACACTGTGAATCTGGCATTTGTATTTTGAGAGAAAGCTCAGTGAGACCAACTATACAAAAGGCTGAAATGGGAAAGAATAGACAGCTGCCAACAGGCTTTCTTGCAAAGGTAAATAATAAAAAATAAAAGGTCAAAGCTTGGAGATAAGAACAAGAACATACAGGATAAGCAACTAAAAGAATCTTTTTATAACCAGAGGCTCTTAGATGTGGAACAGACAGGGCAGTGATTCTGGAAGTGCAGTGGGCAATTGCACACAGTGCTTCTTATATTCTCTGCTCACCTAATTTTAAAATGGGGTCATATGGTAGAGTATGAGCGAAATACTTTGGAAGTAGAAACTTATGTTTGAAGATGTCTAGGCTGTAAATCTGTGATAATTAAAGAATAAAAAAGTATTAATGACCTGGACAAAATAAATCCCAATGTTATAATTGTGCTATTACACCCAGACCACAGCTGGCTGATGGACAGAGCCATCACCAGTCACGGCAGATGATTTAATAGTTCTTGGGGAGGAAATTATATGGCAAACAGAATGATCTGTGCTGGGTTTTGAATGAGCAAAGATGGATGAAGAGAGAAAAAAATTAATCATATGTGTCTCTCTACAGACATGAAGTTCTGATCTCTTGCCTGAGGAGCTGCAGAGTGCATCAGGTGCAAGGAACTGCCTGAGTCCAGCAGTTTGTCCCAGAACATAAATGATCTTTACACAGCACAGCACAGAGCTGAGCTGGCCAGTGCTTTGTGCTTCAGGTCTGCTGGGAGCAAAGATGCACCACGATTCCCCACAAATCAGATAAATCCCCCTCTTCTTTTCCCCCTTCTCCAAATGACAGTTGTGAAGCAGGGATGTTGGATGACCATGACACTCCCAGAGATCCTGGTGTTTAATCAGATTTCAGGAGGCATCTCTGGATCCTTCCTGCCAAAGAGGATCCCTGGAGCTGCCAGCTTTCACAGCTGCCTGTTGCAAAGCCAAACTCTAAGGGGACTCAGCCAGCCCCGAGGTTTCTGCTGAGACATGGAGCATGTGAAAAAACACCTTTGGGATTTCTGGGCGCCCTGCTGTCTGGCAAAAGTATTTGAAGCCTTGATGCCTGGTTTAAGCCAATATCCCAAGGCTCTAAGGTTACCCCCTGTGCATTTGGGAACTGCATTGCAGTTGAAACTTCTAATTTTTTTTTTTTAAATTTATTATTTCCAGAAGTGCAAGGCTGTTCTGGATCCTCATGTACTGAAAGGAAACAAGGGTCTTTGCACAGAATTCTTTCTGTACTGAATGCAATGTGTTATTCCCCAAATACTCTGAATGCCACTGCTCTGGCATTTTCCAGCAGACACAGTTTTGTCAGAAAGTTTGGGCTACCACTGCTTGCAGGGACAAAGCACATCTGGCCAGCTGTGAAGGAGCTGTGCTCCTTTGTCAGCCCAAAGTGCAGTTCATGGCTCTACGTGCTAGAGACACAAAATTTAAATGTGTTGCTCCATTCATGGAGAAATATCAATAAGGATTCAAAAATTATAACAGGCACAATGAGAAGAAAAACAAATTAGCTTCCTGCTAGAAGCAAAATTCAGCTGTGTTATCTCCAGCATTCAGTGCCACTGACAGCAGTGCAAGCAAAGGGATTCTGAGAACTTTTGCCATCTGACTGTGACTGGAGCAGCACATCAGCTTTTTCCTCCTCCAGTAACAGCCTCTGCACACTCCTATTGCCTTCAGAGATTGCTTTTCCACAGTGTTAAAACTCACCAGGTATTTGTGCTGCTCACTGAGGCCTGATGAACCAGCAGCACCACCCCAAATTTACTGAATTTGTGCCGTCACCAGCCTGTTCTTGGTGCTAGAGAAGAAATAGGAGAACAAATTGACAGGCAGAGGGAAGAGAGAAAAGAGATTACAGCATTTCCAAAAGAACCCCTGAAATGGCCTGTGAGCTGTATTGTGCAGCAGGATGAGGACATTCCTGGGATGCGTCCCAAAGCCAGACTGCTGCCAGTGTCCAAACCAAGAGAGGCAGGCAGTGAAAGGAGTGTGGGATGTGCCCACTGCCACTACAACCAGCTCACTGCCCCTTTTTTCCCTTTCCCCCAATCTACCCATTTGAAGTTGCACATGGCTGCAGCCTCCCAGGCAATTCAGGAACAAAACACATTGCAGCTGTTTGTATTGTGTTTATATGGTAATTCCATCATAAAGCATTGAAGAAATACAATGTGCCACACACTTGCCAAATTCAGTAATTGTTAGGATTGGCAGAAATAGAATGCTGCAGCAGGCTAGATTAGAAATAAGGAATTAAATGTAGTTTTTCCTGTACAGGTTAGTTATTGGCCACTGCATCCTGCACCAGAAGGATTAAATCAAACAGAAAAAAATCAACTCTGAGGCAACAACAGAAGGTACAGTAAAAGGGCTGGCTGCAAGGCTGGCCTCCACTCATGCCTCCAGGTGACATGTTAGTGACCAACTATGGGAATAATCTGATTCTTTTCACATAAATATTTTTATCTGGAATGACATTGTTTGGTTCCACAGCAGAGATTTGGGGCCCTTTGTGTCACTGCCAGACCTCCCCTTCTCTGGTGCACAGTGACAATGACAGCCCCAAGTGACAATGAAAGCACTAATGGCTGCAGAGCACAGGGAGCCTGTCCCGTGGGGCCACCACCAGTGACAGCAGCAGGACCTTGGCTGGTAATCAATCACAGCATCCCTTCCCAGTGGCTCTAAACTATTGACACCAGGTGTGAGGTGTTCTCCCATTTCTCATTGTGTCAATTCAGGCTTCTTTTAACGTTTTCTTTGCACTTATTGACTTAATAGGCAATTGGAATTTTTGTTGCTTTTAAACACAGCTGGCTACTGTTCTATTTCTGGCTGCCACGCTGAGGATGAAGTGTGATCATTAAGTTAATACCCAGTTTAACTATACCAGTCTGTGTCTAAATTGAACCAAAGTTATGCATTAATAACTTCAGGCTTACCTCTTCAGTCCCTCTCCCTATGTGTAATTGCTTGATAATTTTATTTCCCTACAGTAATTATTTTTATGCTATTGTTTTATGCTTACAGTAATATCATTTTACTTGTTTCTTTGTCACTGAAAATGATCCTGGAGATTGCAGAACAGACAAAATAGTTTAATACTGTCACTGGCTGTGACTGATCTCAATGTTGTCTCCCCTTTTGCTTTATGAATTTTATCTCATTACCAGAAATAAAGCTCAATATATACGAAAAAAATGGTTGACTACTGCATACCTACTTTAAATAAAATAAAATGTTCATTCTTTCTTTTTTGAAAATGTAAGAGACTTCTGTGTGAAGCTGTTCTGAATCATGTCTCAGAGGCATCATTGCTCACTGGGACAGAGTTAGAGCTTTACTTAAAGGCTCAATAATGTTAACATAATCTTCCCCAGTGGTTCACATCCCAGGAGCTCAAACCATTTTATGAAAAATAATTAATTGTCCTTCAGCACAGCTGCTCCCAGGTGAGCCAGTTATCCATGATGTTAGAAGAACTGAGAGCCAGAGGTTGGTGTCTGTGGGGCGGGCTGGGGTGGCAATCCTGCCCCAGTCTCTCCAGGTGTCCTCACCTGTGCTCCATTCCAGGGTTCAGCCACATCTCCAGGCTTGCAGGCAAGCTGTGAACGGATGTCTGATGGTTTCTGTGTTTATTTCCCTCCACTTTCAAGCTTCTGCTGCCTTGCTTGCATTTTTGAGTCTTTTGGAAACACCGCATAATTTTGGGTCGCTTTCAAAAATCTTTTCTCTGGTTCAAGGACACGCTGAGTGGGATGTGAAGGAGAATCTCTGTTCTGCAAGGGGTCAGAGCAGAATTCTGCCTGTCACACTAATTCCTGTGCTGCTTTAAGCACATCACTGGGGCATAAAGCTTGTTTGTTCCTGAATTGTTGAAATCAGAGGGTGGAGGCCAACCTCACACAAGGAGTGACACCAGGGCACTTAGAGCTAGAGCTGCAGAGTGTAAATTAGTTACCTTTTTTTTCTGTTTTCTGAGCTCTTGAGAGCTAATTTTAAAATATGTATGTGTAATTTATATATGGTTTATATTCCTGTTTACCAGTATTATTGGCTTTAATTCATGGTAGCATCAGAATAACTTCCCATCTCCTGCTTATATTTCTGGCAAGCAGTGAAAATGAGAGGTGGGCCTGTGAGAACCTCATGACATTTAGGCTACACATCAACTAAATACACTCCAGCAAACACAATGATTTCTAATAGGGAAATCCATCTTGTATAGGCAGCATTTGTGTGTGTACAAGACAGCCTGACTTTACAGATCAGTTTTGCAATTTGAGTGTAAAAACAACTACTGAAACATGGCTGTTCTCTCACGACAGACATTTCAAAATCTGTCTCACTTTTTTCCCCGAGATTCTGTTATCTTGAAAAAAAAAAAAGGTGATGTTTTATATTTGTTTCCCCACTTTCTTAATTAAGAAAGGAAGTCAAAACCTGCAGGTAATACTAGCAGGATAACTTAAAAAAATATTTAATCTATTTTTAAATACAAGGGAAATAGATTTTGTTTATATAGTATAGAATGTTTTTCCTTTGCCTCCGTTTTGGGAGAACCATGAACTAACCTCATACAGGGGCTGTTTGCTGAGATTCTCTTACTCCAGCTTTTTGTCAGAAATTCTTCTTAGCTGTGCTTAGTCTGTCATGAGGGACTTCAGAATTTGTCTCCTCTTAATTAATTGAACAACTTATTTTCTGATGCTTTTTGTCTGCTGTTTTCTGCATAATTATGCTGAGTGCATTTTGACCTCTCTATTTTCCCCTTTTCAAATCAATACAGCTGAAACAGCCTTTTTTCAGGAATATCTCTCCATTTGGGTACCGAGATATGCAGCTAACCTATTTTTCAGTGTCTAAATTCTTGTTTAACATGAAGGCCAAGTATGATGAACCCTTGGAATGGGGTTTTCCAGAGGCCAAGCAGTTTCTTTTCCAAACCCATCTCATATAAATTGGTTGCTTTAGGTTCAGGGAGCACAGTCCATAGCCCTGTTTCTCTCTGGATTACAGAGGTAACACATCAATTATGGAGAAATAATCACAGAAGCACCCTGGCCTTACCAGCTGCCAAGTTATTACTGCAAAGTGCTTTTTCCCATTTTAATGCCCTTGCAGGATGAGCTCCTGCACCATTTCTGAGCCCATCCTTGGCTCCTCTTGGTGGGGCTGGGCTTTAGCTCCAGGGTGGAGCAGCAGGGACAGTTAGGGGGGTTAAAGGTGGGGAATATTCATGGGTTTATGTTGCCTGCACCAAGGTAGGGCTCTGCAGAGCTGCGAGTAATTGCTCTGAGAGGGTTTTGTGGCAGTCAGTTAGTGGTGATGTCAGTTCAGGAATGGTGGCTGTGGCTGTGGTTGGGGTTGGGATTCCTCAGAGGGAAGATTGAGCCTGACTAACAAAATTATTGTCACTTTGGCTTAGGGAGTATTTCACTTCTAAACTGTTACATTGCAAGTAATAAGAAAAAACAATAGAGAAAGCAGTCAGTACAGCATTCAGCTGGAGCATTTTTTACTGCTTGAATTAATTACTCCATAGTTAGGTAGCTCTGTGATTTAATTTACATTCCTGAAAAACACCATTAAGACAGTCTGACTGGCTTAATTCATTTTCTCTGCTTCCACACACAGATCAACTTGACATCATTTCAATGGCTGAAACAACAATGATGCCTGAGGAAATTGAGCTTGAGATGGCAAAGATCCAGAGACTTCGGGAAGTCTTAGTCAGAAGAGAATCAGAACTCAGGTTTATGTAAGTATCAATCCCTCTGGGAAAATACTATGCAAAATTAATCAAAATAGGAAAGAATGGTATTTAGAAGACTTTTATCTGCTTGACATTTTAAAAGGGAGAAAGATAAAGAGCATCCCAGTTAGGTGAGCACTTATGAAATGCCTTTGGGAAATGATTTTTGTAGTTGCAAAGGAAATTACTGCTTTTTTATTCAGCACCTTTTTTTATTCAGCACGATTTGCAGAATACATAAAATGGATCTCTTACTTACAAAAGGAAACTTTAGCAAAGTACCTGTCTATGCAGGATCTTTTCCTACCTGATTTCAGTCCTTTGTGGCAAGGATATTTGTCTGAACAAAATATCAACAGGTAGGGGATTTGAAGCTTCCACAGTCTAAGCTAGTTCAGGCTTTATTCCTGCTTCATTAGTGGTCTTAGACAGCTCATGTCACAAGAGAGCACACTGTGCTCTGCACTAATAGCAGCCAAGATTTGACATTTGTTAAATGGAAACCATTAAGTTATGAACACAAAACACTTTCTGATATATCAAATGAAATAGCAATATTCCAAGAGGGATTTTCAAAATTGCCAAAAAGGTCAGGCACAGGAGCCTCACTGAAGGTTCGTGAATATTAATCCAATTCTGATGGTGAAGGCAATAAGGTTAATATTCCTAAGTCATCTAATTTAGAAGATCAGAACTTATTCCTAAGAAGTGTATTATTTTGAAGTGTCCTCAGTCTGTGAGTATCCGAGGTCACTAACAAATGCCTTTGCTGACTGGCCAGGAACTTCAGTAGTTTTAAAACCTGCTGAGCTCAGACCCTTGGCATTAATGAAGCTTCAGTAGCCTGAAAAAAACTCACTGGCTTTCTGCTCATATTCAGGTACAGGGGGCTGGTACTTTGACCCTTACACTGGAGGTTAATTTTAGTGCCCTGACTTGCATTGCCAGCAGCTGGAAGCCTCACCCCTCTGCAAACAGCACATCTTTGAGTCTTATCCCAGAGACTTCTGCCCAGAATCACTGTTTAGACACCTTTGGAGTAAGGATTGGTTATAGTGGCACTGACCTTTAGTAATGCCTTTGTGGTACAAATAAAGTGAACAGGAAAGGTTTTGTCACTCCTGCTCCTGGTAGTCAAGTCACTGCTTGGTTATTGGTTTGTACATAAATTTAATCTGGAAGAAGCCTCATCATTGAACCCTGCACTTCTCTTGACATTTTCTATATCAAACAAAGCACTGAAATAAACTGCCCCAGTGAATGAGAGCAATTGTTCTGTTTGTTCTGGTATCCAGTCTGTTCTTTTCATTTCCCCCATGCTCACACTCTTTACTCTGTATTGCCTGGCAGGTGTTTGAGTAAGGGATTTAACACAGGAGAGCTTGCTTATTGAAAAGGGAACAGAACTGCTGTTCACACTGTGCAGCTGTTCTCCTCCTGGGCCAGATCTCATCCTCTCACTGCCTGGAGCTGCCCAGAGCACTCCCAGCCTCTCCCTGGCACAGGCAGGAAAGCTCCTCTGAGCTTCAGCCTCCAGGAGGTTGGCCCAAGGTCCTGGCAGAGCAGGCAGGGGACAGAGGGGCCCCAGTTTCTGTCTTTTCTAAGCCATGGAGAGCCGCAGACCCTCTCACTCCTTCAGCTGCAGCAGACCTAATGACCACTTTTCCAGGGATATTCACACAGCTTCCAGCCCAGCTGCTCCCTGCAGTGTGGCAGAGTGTTCTGACTCTGCTCATTAATCCTTGAGGCAGTTAAATTCAGTTTGTGAATGCCACTGAATGAAATGGCCAGAGAGAAGCAGTGATACCCAAGCTAGTGATACCCAAGTAGAACAGCAGCACCTGTTCTTTACTGCCTCTCATGCTGGGGAGTTTGCACTGACAGAAGGGCTTGGCTACATTTGTCTTCAATGACAAACATCTTTTAATGACAAATGTATTTTAATGACCTATTGCTGAGATTAACAGCACAACTCATGGTTACCTCAGGGATCCAAGTTTTATATCTGCTTCACTAAACAAATTACATAAACTCTAATTCATAGACATATTGTGGAAGACTTTATATGTAGCCATATTCTTTTTTTCATTTGATTTCTGAAGCAATGAATTGCCAATATCCAAAGACCAGAAGTCTGTATGTAGGTCATGAATTTTAGTAACTGATTTCTTCTGACAGGACTAGATTCCCCTGGGAATGACCTATCCAACCAGCCACATGCAGCTGAGCCTCCTCAGCCAGGTTTAAGCAGGCTCAGCTTTGAACAGTGCTAACGAGCAGCTCTACACCTACACTCAGAGCACAGAGTGCCAGAGCAGCTTTAATGAGAGCCACAGCTCTTTAGCTTTTGCATCTGCTTTAGCCTTTCCTTTAATTAGAGCAAAAGGATAAAACACACACTTAGTATTAGAGAAACTGTGTGGTATGTTTGTATTCCCTTCTTTGCCTTTCATGCTGTTAGCAACAGAATAGAAATTCTCTTGGGTTAAATTGGTATTTTTTTAATAGTTCTTATGAAAGCATGAACGCAGTGAAAGGATTCTGTAGCACTTGCACATCCAGGCACAGCTCACATTTCCAGCTACTTTTTTTTAAAGTAATGGTTCTTTCTTCTCACTGTCTGTCTGATCTTTTTATTCACATGTAGCCAGATCCTAAAGCAGGAAAAGTGCACTGTAGCTGTGCTTAAAGAAAGCAGGGCTCTGGAGCTGTGCTCAAAGTGTCCCCAGCCCTCAGGGTCACAGCACACACAGCCTGGCAGCTCTGCTTGCACACACCAGAAGGTGCCACAGCTCTTCCCTGCATTTAAAAATACTCAAGAATAAGAAAACAAAACACTGCTAAAAAATACCCCACCCTGTGTTTAAAAATACTCACTCAAGAATAAGAAAACAAAACATTGCAAGCTAGGCTTGCTGCTGGTGGAAACCACAGCAAGCTCTTCCTCTGTCAGGTTTAACCCATGGAGGGAATAGGCTCTAAGGCTGCTAATGGAATTTGCTGTTTTCCTTGAAGAAGATGCAAATGTGGCCATGAAATAAGGACATTAGGCAGAGAACTGCTCTAGTTTATCAGCCACTAAAAACCCCCAACAAACCCAACTGAAAAAGGACCCAGCAAGGTCTGGATGCTCATGGACATGGAGTTGGGTTGCATGTTTCACACTTCTGTGTGTGACCAAGGGAAAACTGCTCCTGTGTGAGATCATCAGGGAGGTGAGGCTGTTTCTGGCAGTTCCTCAGCTGTGCTTTGTACAGCACCTGTCTCCTCACACAACACAAACTCTGCAGGAGGGAGCCCTTGGCTGTACATGGAATCACAGAACAGCTTGGCTTGGAGGGCACCCACAGACTGGACATGTACTAGTACCCATCCAAATTATTTTCAAATTCAGAAGATATCTTTATGAACTTGCTGCAATTTCACTGCCTCTCTATGCCAGGCTCACAAATGATGTCCCCAGTCCCACAGAGCAGCACATACTGGTTTTTAGTGACAGACCAAGGATTCACTCTCAGACAAGCACAGATATTCCTGTAGCCTGCCTATCACTGTATTTAAAAAAACCTTCCCCAAAACAGAGAAAAAAACCATCTGTGAGAGCAGTGGAAACAGGTTTTACCCTGTTTAAAAATGAAACAGCAAACAATTTTAAGTGAAGACCATAAATATCTGTACAGTTTCAATACATGTGATTTTCCACTCTTTTGTACTACTTTGCAGTCCTTTGTACACTCTTTTTCCTCTGCCTTGCAGAGAGAAGTAGAAGTTCCTTACTGGTGCACTAAACATAATGTAAGCCCTCATTTCAGTAATTAAAACTAAAGCATTTAAAGCTGAAGTGTTGTCACACAAAGATACATTTAAACAGGGTGACTTTCTGGAACTCTGAAGTGAAGCAAAGCTATACACTACAGAAACTCTAACTGACACCTCTGATTTTCAAATTTGTAATAATTTTTATTGCAAAACACAGCTTTTTTAATTCAACTGCATGAAACTCAATAAAATTAGATGTTTGACAGCTTATTCTTAGCCTTACCCCTGAAATTTTTTGATTGGAAAAGCAAGGAAAGCAGATGAACTCTTATCTATTTGCTATATCCTACAGTGAAATAGCTCATCCTGTAGTGTATACTTGAGGCCAGTTTTCTGATAATTCTTGTTTTTCTTTTTTATCAATAAAAAGAAACAAAGAAAGCAAAATGAGCTGAAGCAATGGACTAACACGCCATGATGTTTCCCAAACCATTGTGCCAATTGCAAGTCAGGTATTAACCTTGATAAATGTGTCCTTTGCTTTGCTCCTTATTTTTGTTTCCTCCCTGAAAACAAAAAAAAAAAAGGAGAGCAGCTGAAAGCAGCTGTTCTCTTCATACCCAGGAAATCCACATCACTTCTAGCTGAATGCCTGCTTGCTGTGAAGAATTACCTGAAGTATAAAGGACACAATTTTCAGATTATAAAATCAAGCCTTCCTCAATTTGGTAATGCCACAATTTATATTGTACAATCATATTTTAGCTCAGGCAACCTCAGTCACAGCAGAGCAGATGCACTGGGGTTTGGTCTGTAATTACATTATCAAATGCTATTTTTGGCTCAGGACCCTGCCTTGCTTGGTGCCCAGGATGGACCTCCTCAGGATATGTCCAGGTTATGTAGGAATTGTGGCTGTTTGTAGCATCTCTCCTTCAATGATACTGATACTATCAAATTTAATAAAATTATGCCAGGAGCTGTTGTGACTGTCTCCAGCCAGCCCAGGAAATGAAAATATACCTTGAAGCCATCATATGCTATCTCCAGCTCTTCCTGGTTCGTTTTTGGAATAGCTGAGAGCTCAGCGTATATAGATCTGAAGGAGACAATATGTACAGACAAGCATCAGTTTACAGCCTGCCAGCATCCCCCTCCTTCTCCTCTCAGGCTTCTCTCAGCTCCTTCCTGAAAACATTCTGGATAAAAAGAGTTTTGGGTCAAGCTGTGAATGTTCAATCTGTCTGTGCTGTTGAGGAAGGCAAACACACCACGTCAGAACATGCACACTCTCTCTTCCTTTCCAGTGCTCCTGTCCCACTTCCTTTATTTTCTTCTTTCCTGGTGAGATGACAGACCCAGAAGCTGAGGGAGCTGCTGGGGCAGCATCCTGTGTGTCACACATTTAATGTGTTGCTGCTGTGGATGTGTTTGGCTTCAGAGGCAGTTTAGGACTGCTGGGGGCATGGAAATCTGCTGTGCTGGAAGACATGGTTGTAAGAATGGATGATGCATGTGTTAGCTCAGTTTAGCTGACAGGGACAGGCAGCAAACCCTCAGACCTCTATGTGATAGAGCTGATCAAAACTGAACTTCAAAATAATTTGTAGTGCAAAGTTCATGCATTTTAAAACACATTGACATGTTTGGATTCAGTAAATATTATTAGTAAAGGTAAGATCATCTCACCAACAGGTACTGCCTGTTCCTGTGGAAAGGGATGGAATTCTTATAAAACAGCATCCACTGTCCTCATGAAACACAGTCTGTGGGAAACCTGCCAGTGCCTGCCACTGCTGGCTTTCCAGAGGGAAAGCAAAGCCTCAAGCCAGCTTTATTGGATGACCTTGAACTAAAACTGTGGAAGTTGCTTCCACCTGTGATAGCTGTCTTGGGATGGTTAATTCTGCCATGTAGGTGGTACTGAATGGCAGTTTTTTAATGTGTAGGGAATAGGATATATTAAACATAAAGCCCTATTAGGTTGCTTTAGGCAATTACTGAAAATGTTTTACTCATTAAACTTTTCTTTAAAATCTCTAAAAATGCTATAAACGCAGTGGTTTATTTGCTTAATGTCTGTGTGGTTATTACATCACTAAACTAATACTGTGAAGAGGCCAAATTCACCTCCACACTGGCTCAGAGCTAAAGTTGGTCATTGTCTTTGTGCACTCTCACTATCCATTAGTAGATGACTCCCTCCTTTCCAGAGTACTCATAACACCTACCTAGTCCAAATTCTGCATAGTTCTAGTCAGGATTTTAGACCATTTTACACTATTATGTTTGTTTACTTGAAATCCCAGACCTTTTATGTAGAAAAGTTTGCTGCAATTTGACTTTGCAGTCCCACAGCTTCATTAGCTGTCCAGAGTACATAATTTATCCCTAGTTTGGTTTCTTTTTTCTTGCTTCAAATCAGGCTTATTTTTTCTTTACTCATCTTTTTCAGCCTTTATCCTTCTCCTGGTTTGCAAAACCCCATGAATCTCAGTTGTCCTGCTGTGATATTGATGTATCCATTGCTGGGAGCAGCTGAGGTGGGACAGTCAGTAATGATCATTCTGGAGGGTATTGGGTGTGATGGTAGAATCCCAAACTTAGGGCAAATTCATGGGGAAAATGTAAACTCCGTGTTCCTTTGAAGAACAACAGGACATCCACAGAGGTCAGATGAAGTCTCACCTTTGTGTCAGTTCAGTTTGCACAGCACATTGGTATTTTAAATACAAAGTCCTCTCTGCTGATTGCCTGCCTTAATGCAACCACTGCAAAAGGAAACAACACCAAAGTACACAGGAACTGCTGAAGTGAGGGCTTAATTCCCTTAGTGATGGCAACCTTAAATAAACCAACTTAGAAACCCCATGTTTTAATTTAAAATGAGTGCAGGAAATCTAGTAGACACAAAGTGGGAATATGAAACAAACTGGTTGAACTCTGAAAGTAATGCTGGAAAGAAACAGAAAAATGTGTTCATGGGGGGTTCCATTCTCCGGTGAGAAAGGGAAAAATTGTTGTCTCTGTATGAACAAAGTTAATTTCAAATTTTAATTCTTTTTTGAACCAAATACTTTAACACTCTTAAAAGTGTCTCACTAATGTGACATCAACTCTGATTTCTCAGTGGCTTCATGCTTTGTGTGGCGACAGAGCCCCACAGTGAGCATCACCCTGGGGAAGGGTGGGAGGGAGGGACGGTGAGAGGAAGGAGATTAAACAGGCTGTCAGAGGTGTGAGGAGCAGTGGTAACTCACTGGTTGTGTTATTGCTAAGCAGGCATTCTGACTTTTGCTTTCTTGGCTACTTTTGATTCTTTTGCTGCTCCTTTTTTCCTTTGTACTGGATGTTATCTGTTTTCTGTCATCTCAGTTTAAGCAGGAATTCCCTTAGGATTGTTTACTTCTGTGTTCACATCTGGTACTTTTCTCTGAGTTTTGCATCTTGCTGTTACTGCAGTGTAAATAAGTAACACCAGCAAAACCAGGTTTTTGCTCATGAATAGAGCTGTTGTTGTCAGTGTTTTCTGATAAGATCTGTCTTTTCATGGAAAGGAGCAATAAATCTTTTCTCCTTCACAGTTCTGAAATCTTAACAATACAGCATCACTTATTGTGATTTCCTTCCTAGTTTTTTTTCTTCCTGATTGTATCTTGCTCTCAGAACATAAGATGGACTTGGGGAGGCTGTAGAGGAGGAGGCAGCTGTGTGATGGTACATATTGTTCAATAAATAGAAATGTCAGGTTGTCGGCTTCAGAAGATAAGGCACCAGGAGAAAAAACTCCAAGCCCAGCTGTAAGATCCTGGTGCAGCCTGGTGGGGCACAGGCTCTCCTGCATGACAGGGTGAAGCTGTGGCTGTGTCACACTGAGCTTTGCCTCCCAAACACATTGCCAATAACCAGAGTCCTCGTGGAAATAACCAGGGGACTGCAAGCTGTGAAATGGCACAAGGTGCTTTTGTAATGGGAGTTGTCAGATGGTCAAAGCTCGAGGTCCCTGAGATTAGGAACAGCATTTCCAGGGGACTGCCAAGGGTCTGGGAGCCCCGAGGATGTCACTGTGCCTGCTAAGGTCCAGCTCTGCCAAGCCTCCCAGCTCCTCACAAGCCTGGAAGCCTCAAGAACAGGAGTTCAGGACAGAATTGCAAAGTTCTGCACTGTGCACTTGAAGCTAAAAGTACAGAGATCAGCTCTACCAGAGGAAGGAAAATGCCTTAGTTCAGTTGGATCTCTCTGCAGCCCCATCTCCTTTGCCCTGTTTGACAGCAAACCATCAACCCCAGAGGAAAACACAACATTAGACTTTCAATGTGTGGTTGTAAAAACGGTGCATTAAAATACTCTGAAAAGAAAAGCAGTTTTTTAGTGATGCATAACGATAAAGTTACCATTTGGAAAGTATTTAATTAATTGTAAAATTGGTAGTTGAGATGTTCTTGTCTTAGAAAAGATTTTCATTATTGTCTCTGTTGGATAGCTAGAAAAATAGTTCTTTAATAGAGAATTTTCTTTAAACAGCATTTTCTACATTGAGTATGTGTTGTGGCTGTCACAAAATGCTGTTAATAGAAGAAGCAGCAGCTTTGGTCTTTGACCTTGTCATTGTTAATGTAGAAATTTAGCACTGTGTTTCCAGATGTAACATTTTATCCCAAATTGTTCTTCACTTCCCAGCTCTTGGCTATGTGTGCTCTGGTTTGCAGGAGTGGAAGGGGCAGGGGATTGTCCCCTGGGACCCCCCCAGCCCATCAGGCACAAGTGGCACTCACAGACCCTGGATCCCCCTTTTGGGCAGCTGAGCTTCCTCCAGGATGTTCTGCAGTGAAATGCCCCCTTGCCCTGTGGTATATCACTGGTCCTTCTCACTTGTCTTCTGCTGTAAATAGGAGAGTAACCAGTGAATTGAAAAGCCCTGGAAGGGACTGTCAGTGTTTAATTTTATATCAGAAACCTTTATATTCTTTTCAGCTGGGATAACAAATAGTTGCTTTTCTGGTTTTCAAAATAAGAAAAGGTCAAACATGAAGGCAAATGAAGAATGAAATGCATCATTGATTCTGCTGGAGACAATGCACAGCCAGACCTAAAGATTCCTCCTTCCTGTGCCTAATATCCAAAAATAGAACTACCAGAGCAGTTCAAATGAACCAGGCTCTCTGCATTTGTGTAGAATCTTCTGTATGCTGCTGCCAGGGGCTGATACTTGTGAATTTAAATCTGACTTCTCTACTGTCTATATGTTTTTAGACAAATTAACTTAGTAAATTTTAGCCACGTGGAGAAATATTCCCCTCCATAGTGGGGCAATTTCAGGAAAACTCCTCCTGTTACTATTGATTCATAGCAGAACTTTGTAACTGGCAGAGGAGATGGCCAAGCTCAAGAGAACTGAGCAATGTCAGTGAAAATGAAAAACAGACATTCCCTCTAGACACTGTTCCGAATTTATGTGAAATATACCTTAAATATGACCCTTCTGGGACTGGGAATTTCAAATGCCATCTTCAATTCTCAGAAACAATACCTGAATTACATTACTGTGCAAGTTGTGGTTCAGCAGCTTCTATGCAGTGTTCCTCCAGCAGAGAGCACTTCCAACAAGGAAAGTCAGACCCATTTCCTTTAGCAGAGCAAGTGAACCCCAGGAGCTGTGAAAGTCAGACCCATTTCCTTTAGCAGAGCAAGTGAACCCCAGGAGCTGTGAAAGTCAGACCCATTTCCTTTAGTAGAGCAAGTGAACCCCAGGAGCTGTGGTTTGGGAGCTGCCCTGCCAAGGCTGGCCAGCAATCTGTTCCCTGCACTGCCAGCTCTGTGTCCTGCAGCCCCAGCAGCACCAGGTGCTGAGCTCAATATCAGTGACAAACACACACCAAAATGACTCAACCAACCTGTTCTGGATTCATTAAATGTTGCCTGTGATCTCACAGATTTATAATTGGGAGATTTAAGTAACTAAGCCAAGCTGACAGAGACAAAAAGGAGTCAAATGTAGAAGAGGAGCATCGGGTGGAGGTCGGTCTCTTCTCCCACATAACAAGCAACAAGGCAAGAGGAAATGGACTCAAATTGCATAGGGAGGGATTAGATTGGATATAAGGAAAAATGTTTTGACTGACAGGGTGATCAGGCATTGGAACAGGCTGCCCAGGGCAGTGGTGGAGTCACCATCCCTGGAAGTGTTCAAAAGGCATCTGCACGTGGCACCTGGGGACGTGGTGCTGTGCTGAGGTAACTGTTGAACTCCACTGTCTTAGAGGCATTTTCCAACCGTAACAGTTCAGTGATTCTATACATTTATAGTGCTCTGGTAGTCCCTAGAACACTTTCCCCATTGCAGATGCCCCACAGCTTTGGCAGAGCCATGAACACCTGCAGTACCCAAAGGCAGCCTCCACTCAAGTCCCTCCAGTCTGCAGCTTGACAGCATCCCCATCCCTAAAGCAATTCTGTTTATTTCTACACATCTTTTTCCTTCAATCCCCCAAATTTCTCCATCACTACTGGTTGCTCTTGGCTGGTTTCAGCCTGCTCACTGGAGACACCACCAAGGAGATGATCTTTTTATCCCTGCAGGGAGACCTTTGGTTACATAATCATGTCAGCTGTGACTTAGCATGACACCTGATTCTCTGGCCAGCTCTTGGACTGGCACTATCAAATCTTCAGAAACTCCAACAATTGCAAGCACTTTACTCCTGGGGCAGGAATGTATTAAAACAGAACTAAAAATAATCTAAGTGTCTGCAAACCCTCCTGGAAGAGAGGGAAGGAAACCAGCAAACCTGGTCTACATTCCTTTTTAACTTCAAGCACTTTAATCCAATAACAGAAAACAAAGGAAATCTCAGACCTCCTCTTATAGACATGCTGGAGGGAGCACAGATCTATTTCTAGCTTTGAAAGTCATTCAGCAAAGGCAGAAGCTCTCCAGACACACTGAACTGCTCTGCTCATCCTGAAATCAATGAAAATGATATTTGATGCTTATGTTGGTGTTACTAATAGTTCTTACACTCAAGTATGAAGTATTTGTCAGTCTTGTTTGCAATATCTTTTTTTGTCTGACCATTAAGGGGGGTGTTAAGTGATTTTTCTCTGAGCTTCCACTATAATTTTTCCTTTTTTCCTATGCATGTCTCTAGATGGCACCTAGGTCTTACACTGGGGAGTTCAGATTTCTTCCTTGGCTGAGAAGAAGATAGAGAAATTCAGCTGCTGAAGAATAATTTCTACTGAAACAAAACAAAACAATTCTTTTGTGTCTGGTACAGAATGTGTGTTTTTTAAAAGTCCTGCCTCCCATTTTCTTGCAGAGCCTCAGGGGCTTGCCAGGCCCAGCTGGATGGGAGGGCTCTGCTTGCCCTGCTGCCCTGGTGCAGATGGTGCCAGCAGAGGTGACTCATGCTGTCACCTCCCTGGAGCATGGCAATGACAGTGCTCAGGGCACTCCCCCCTGCTAGCTGGACACAGAAACATGTCATGGGGCTGAGTCACTGTGCCAGGGCTCTGCAGGCTCCCCAGCCCACTTATTTTCCTGTCATTTGGTGCCAGGTTTAGAAAATCTTCTGCTCCCGCTGTTTATTCGTGATGAGGTTTGGTTTTTTGTTGTTTCTTTCTGGCAAACAGAGAATCTGCTTGTAGGTTGTGATGATATAGCTTGAAATACCATGAGAGAAAAGACTAATATGTGCTTGTGTGCTATCTCCAGGCATGCAGAGGGGGTTCTGCAATAAGCCATCAAGAAAGGGAAGAGCAGAAGTGCAGGCAGCGTGTCAGGAATCCACAAAAGCACACTGAGAATCCATCCCTAGTTCAATACTATTGCAATTACACCAGGAATGGATTTGGGCTCCTAACCAGAGAAATGTTTTATCATTCTCATAACTCATGTGTTTAGGGTTCCTGGACAGACATTTAAAGCTCAGCTCTGGAGGAAAAACTGCCATGTGTAACTGCTGCTTGCTTCACTGGTGTTTTCTCTACAATGTGAAAAGTGTCTTCGCAGGGACTGAAGAGAATGTACCATGTCTTCCGGAGAAGAGAAAGAACCTCTGTAGGTTAAGGGTTCCAAAGAATTTTTTTTCCTGTACTCTGCAGATTGCTGCTTTCCTTAAGATTTCCAAAAGCACTTTTTACTGCCTAAAGAGGTCTGACAGTAATACCAGGATGCTCTCAGTCAAACCCTGCTGACCATCCAGCTTCCAAATGACAAATACACTGGGATTTTTTTTTTCAGAAGCAGCATTAACTTCTTCTGGGACTCTTGTAACTACTCACATCCAACATCCAGAGCATAAGGGGGAAAAGAAAGAAAGGTTCATAGTGGCAGTACAGATTGAATGGCCTTCCAAGAGATTTCCTTTCCAGGAGTTCCTCTTCTTCCCTCTCCTTCAAGGGCAACAAGGCAGCTCTTGCCCAGGGCAGCACCTGTTGCCCTGCATTCAGTATTATTTGCCCTGCATTCACATTCAGTGTTGTTTGCTGGCAGATGTGGCATGTGCTTTATAGTTACAAGGAACCATACATCCTGCTTTCATTAAATCAGATGGACGAAGCTTTGGCATGGTCCCATATGTCCTTCAGCCCTCTCTTTAATCATTTAACCTCTTTTTTTATGACTTTTTTCCTAATCAGCACTGTGGAGTGGATGAAGCACAAAGGCTGTTTGACACAGATGGGAGGAAAGATGTTCCATGTGCTTGAGGGGATTGGTGCAGATGGTAGGTTCAGATTTTGCCCATCAGCACAATGCACCAGCCTGCAGAACTGGGACTCTGGAGAGGTCATCTGACTCTGATTTTTGGAATTCATGTGGTCACAGAGCTGTCACAGACCCAAAGTGCTTTGGCCACGGATTTACTTCTCTGCTGTGTGTTACAAAGCAGGAACAAAGTTTAGGGCTCAGGAAAAAGAGACACTGAGAATATACACGGAGTACCAGCTACATGCTCTGCAGTCAGACTGAAAACCAGCCAAAATAATGGGAGAAAGTGCAACTAAAGTTGCACCATGTGGCCAGTACCTTTGCCACAAGTTAGGCATGGGGACTGTAGGGAGTGCTGAACATGAATGATCTTGCTCACTCAGAATATACTGCTGGTGGTATTTTAAATTCCTGAAAATCCTCAGAGAAGAGCAGTGCCATTAGCTTTTTAGAGTTCCCCAGCAAGGGCAGGGAGCCAAAGTGATATAGTAAAGTATTTAATTAGTGTATTTCAGAGCTTCTCAAAATGAAGCCAAATCTTCTGAATCAGAAAAAAAAAATCCTCTCTGTCCATCACAGAGATCTCTTTTGTATAAACTCACTGTTCTCTTTACTAGTTGAGAGTGTGGCCTGATATCATTTGAATACAGCAGTTCGATATTGAACATTTCTTGCCAAGAAAATGTCATCTTTGTTAGGCATGGTCATCTTAGTCAGATGTACCAACATGCCCCCCAAAGTGCTTGAGCACTGAATAGATAAGGAGCTGTGAGCCTTGCTCATATCCCAGCACATTTTGAATTCTCACTCTCCTGGGAGGACAGTTTAAGATTAATTGATAAAAGTAATTCCAGTACCATTTAGTGTGATGGATCTCAAGAGTAAAGCAGGCTTTGCTTGGGATGAGAGTGAATAATATGGGGAGCCTAAGCCAGAATATTCATCAGTAAAAACATCTCTGCCTCCAAAAGTCCTAAACACACAGAGCAAAGGACCTTGCTCCTGAGGCAAACATGCTGCTCTTCCCACCAAAACCAAGTCTTACAAGACAGATGGGCAGTGGAAGAGCAGATCCCAGTGGAAGTGACAGGGGTACACAAAGAAGGAAAAGACATCAGCAATAAAGATTATTAGGAGAGGTATTTCATGGTTGTATTTTGGGAGGAGAGGGGTAAAAAGGCAGCAGGAATAGCTGTCATAGCACAGGGAAAGTAGCAGAACAGGCAAGATGGAGTTAACCCAAGCAGCAAATAGCAGAGGGATCAACATGTTTTACTAACAAGAGCAAAGCAGCTGAAGGACAGCTCCCTGCAGAGACCTGCAATCCTGGCAGGGACAGCACGGAGAATAAAAGCTCTTGGGGTGTGATTAAACCCTTATTTGTGCCAGAAACACCTACTTTTCCCACTCCTCACTTAATTCAATGATTTGGCTGCATTGTCCTTTGGGCCTCCCTCTCATGCACACACCCAGTGCCAGCCCCTGCTCTGATGGCACTTCAGCTGCTCCAGGGGCTCAGGCAGCAGCAAATCCCCCCCTCAGGCACAGGAGTGTGGAAAACAGAGCCCAGGGATCCATGGGCAGGGAGAGTGTTGGTGAGATCCGAGCTGAGAATGTACAATTAATCACACAGGCTGGGTTTGTGCTCTTCAGGGCATGATCTCCAAATGGAAGCCCCAGATGTGCCCTTGGAGCCAACACCTGAGCCCTGGCTGCCCCTGTGGCACTGGGATAAAACCTGTGCCAGGAAGCTGGTGCTGAAGGCTGCTGCCTTCCAGGGCAGTGATTCAGTGGCAGCTCTCAGGAGAAGCAGCAGTTTCAATGAGAACTGAAGGTGCAGTTTCTGCTGCTACTTTTCTTTTTTTAAGCTGTCTGCTGTGTCTTAATATTAATGGACTTTCTGCACATATCAAGGATTTGAAGCATTTAACATCAACCGGGGAGGACATTCACCCAAGGCACAAAACCTCACAAACAGATAAATGCCAAATGATGTCAGTTTCCAGATCTCTGGTGTTAGAGCTCAGTTATTAGTAGGATCACAAAGAAAGCTGGTGGTAGAATATGAACCTTGCCCTGGCTGTGCCAAATAATCTGTCACCCTCTGCTGCCCCTTCCCAGGCTCTCTGCTGTTCTTGCTCTTTCCCTGGTGAAAACTCTTGCTGCAGTAAGTGCAATATGGCTCACCTGTCTTCTCCCAGGACCATTATGGAGACAGGTTCCCACTACAGAATGTTCTCTGATGTTCAAGAAAGTAAAATCTGAAATTATCCACAGTGACAGGTATGAACCTACACACAAATTAGAGCCAGTAAGACAAGTAACCAAGGGCTCAATGGGCATTTAGTATTAAATATCCTTTGCTTTCTGTGAAACTTGGTGAGCCAAGAGTGTCAGGATCCCTTTCAGGCTGGCAGGTCTCAGGCCAGGCCAGGACCAGGCACTCAGATGAGATCTGGCCAATCCCATCAACACAGAGTGGGGTTTGCATGTCTGACCATGCTTTTTCTGTTTCTGCAGGATGGATGACATCCAGCTGTGCAAAGACATTATGAACCTTAAGCAGGAGCTGCAGACTTTGGTAGCAATCCCAGGTAATGGCTGACTCCACCCAGTGTTAGGATAACCCCTGTGCTCCTGGCACCGTCCCCACCCATGCCCCAACAACCAGAATCTCCTCCCCACAAGGTGCAGTTTCATCTCTCTTTCCTCAAATCCTCATTTTTAATTCTCATTTTCCTGCCCATCTCTAATCTCTGTCTCTAAATTTCTTTTCATGCTGTGTTTCCCTGCTCCCATGGCAGCAACCCTGCAGACATCACTCAAACAAGGAGCACATTCCTTATTTCTTGCACTCCCTTGGCAATCTCGAGGGAACCAAGTGGCACAGAGATTGTCAGGTAAAAAAGACAAGTGCTGAGATACCAGAGATAAAAGAGGGAGAGGAGAAGGATTTATAACCATCACTCTGAATGTGATTGATTTTTCCCTTGCTACACCAATCCATTATCTCACCTGTAGTTAAATCTACCTTCGAGGATCGAGAAGAACAGGTTTCTACAAAAAGCAAGGCCCAAAACTCTGTTTTGTGTTTTGCCATAAATCTCTGCAAATTCCCTGTTTGAAGGAGGGACAGAGCTGTGGGCAGCTCTGCAGTCCTTGGCTCAGAACTCCAGCTGCCATCAGTGAGGAATTCCACTTCTCCACAGCTTTGCCATTTTAGATGATCCACAACAGCCCCACTGTGTTCAAGGAAAAAATAGACAGATCCTGCAGAACACTCAGCAACTGCAGCAGGCCAGTACATCACATATTACTGCACAGCCTCCAGCACCCTGCAGAAATAATTTGCTTAACTGCTCCTGCTTAAATACTAAGTCCAAGTTTTGACTGTCCTTTGGTTATCCTCATTTTTCCTCCTCACATTTTATTGTGCAACTTTGA
Organism: Camarhynchus parvulus; assembly: GCF_901933205.1. Taxonomy (NCBI): domain Eukaryota; kingdom Metazoa; phylum Chordata; class Aves; order Passeriformes; family Thraupidae; genus Camarhynchus; species Camarhynchus parvulus. Next base: position 12,446,447 of record NC_044584.1, on the reverse strand, counting down.
AGGACAATTTTGTCCTCAGAAAGGAGAGAGAAGGGCATGTGTGACATAGGAAAGAGAACCATGCTGAAACCACTCACTTTTAGCTGTGTAAAAACTTTGCCACATTTTGCACCTAACAGAAATAGATTAATAATATTTCTTACTTTTTCTTTCCTTATACTTCTTATAGCGGTCACATTTTAAATTTTAAATAATAACACTGTTGATTCATTATTCATTCAAATGGAGAGGATTACAAATCCTAGGAAGTATCTGTGAATGCTGCCCCTTGCCTCACTTTCCTGATCTGCAGCTTTCCTGTCCAGCCTCTGAACTAACAGATAGAGTTAATCAGCTTTCATTCTTTTGGTGTTCCAGCTGTTTGGAGGTTTTTTTATCTTTTAGAAGTGATTTTCCAGTCTCAAGGCCTGAAGCAGAGACCCACAGAGAGCAGTTTCTCCTTAGAACTTCACAGATCTCAGCTAATTTAAGAATCCAAGAGGTGCAGCCCCAGCAGCAGCATCTGCAGGCAGGGTCACAGGAGCTTGGTCCTAACAAAGACAAAGCACGGCTGGCACTGACTTTGTGCTGACACAGCACGTGCCTGACCTGGAAAAACACTTTCCAGAAATGGATTCATTCACAGGATCTCCACCCTGATTTTCCTGTACGAATACAGATTTGCATGGAGAGCTGCTCTTTGGTTTCAGTGGACACAGTTTAGCCAATTTCAGTAAGTGTGGAATCAGTCTTTTAGTACACAGAATATGCAGTATTTTGCCACATATATTAACATTTTTAGTAGACAGTTTCCTGAAGGATATAATGGGAGGGCACATCTCAATTTAGGAAAAGGATAGACTGAAAGGAAGTAGAAAGTAGTTTCTATCTTCAGAAGTGAAGAGAGTCCTTGCTCCTTAGCCATTAACAGACAAAGCAGGAAAAAGCAACCACTTCTAAGCATTCTTTCTTTTTTTCAATCTGTACTAAAACCAATTGTTTCCAAGTGTCTGATTAGTTTAGCAATTTAAAGTGTCTTATAACTTAAATCAGCAGACACAACACAGCTCAGATGATCAGACTGCAGAGCTCACTCTGCCTCCCCCAGCTGCCGCTGTACTGAACTGGGCAGTTCTGCTGCCCAGAGCCCAGAATCTTGATTTAATACAAAGTGTCTTCATAGCTGCTCAAAATTTTCAGCTTCTCAGAGAAATACATGAGCTTGGATTTGCCCCTGGCTTTCTCATCTCTGCTGCACTTGCAAGGTTTGAAGAGTTCTGTCTTAAATACATTTGCTTTATAGCCTGAAACAACAGCTCTGTAATCCCTAACATTTATGACTTTTAGTTTGCAACAGGCACATCTTTCATGCTGCAAAATTTGTTGTTTGCAGACAACCTGGCCATTCCAGGCTGGCCAGTTAACAAGGACATATATTAATTACTCAGATTTTTGAAGTACAGGGAAAATAAACTTGCATTTATTTTTCCACATTTTACAATGGATGCTGTTGATGGGGATTTGCAGCTCACCTACCTTGTCAGAGTAGAAAAAAAGGTGTTATTTTCAAAATAACAGCCAAAGCTGTCCTGAAACACAGAGAAATAGCTCCTTTTGGTGTGATCTCCTTTCCCCTGAGGTCAGATGGAGTTTGTACATTGGATTCGAACAAAGCATCTGCAACTATTTTCTTGCCAAAGCTCTGAAAATTTTTCCAAGCAATGTCTTGAAGAGTCATTGCAAATTAAAAGCAGGCTTAGCAAACCCCACAGAGCCTTCAGCCCATTAAGCTGATGAGAGCCAAGAGCAGCAAGTGAGGAGAGCAGAGGCAGTGACCCAGCTTGCTGGGGTTTGGTGACTCAGTCTGGAAAACCATTGACTTCAATCAGCAGCTGATCCTCAGACATCTGCAACGTCCTACACCACCCCCTCACATTCCCCAGAGTCCAAAGTAACACACTCTTTTCTCTCCTTTTGACCAGAAAAAGAAAAAACAAAGATGGAGAAGCAAAGAGAGGATGAGCTGATTCAGAAGATTCATCGACTGGTACAAAAAAGAGATTTTCTTGTAGATGATGCAGAGGTGGAGAGATTAAGGTAAGAACCAAGAGCACCTGAACTTATTTAGTGGCATTCCACAAGCCTAATAATATAATAGATTAAGTGACAAAATTTAAATCAACATTAATGGGAGAGAATTGGTCCTTCAAAACAACTTACCAAGTTAAAAGCCTCCTCTCCATTCCATAGGAAAACCATTAAAATTAGATTACTCTAATTCTGTGGCTCTTTATCCCATTAATGATTCAGTCATCTCATGAATAACAGTGAGCTTTGGCCTCTTATTTTCCTACCAGAAACAATCTGGGCATTTACCATTGAAAAGAAAAGGATTTCTGCTGCTACCAGGGAATTCTCTTGGGAGAAGAAGTAGACATGAAATGGAATTCTACAAGGGACATATTTGTAGACATCTAAAATCCTCCTTTTTAAATTATTCATGTTGTCAGGTTGATTAATCCTATTCCCATCTTGTCATAGCAAAACAACCCAAACAACAACAAAAAACCCCAAACCAACTAAAAAACACTCAGCAGTACAGCCCTACCTAAGACATGGGCAGGTTCTGAAGCATTTAATCTCCCAAAGAATTAGCCCAAAGTTGACAAGAAAGTTGTAGGCTTCCTCAAAAGTTCATTTCGAGCACCCAAATCCAATCTTTGCTTTGAGATCAGCACTCTACAGAGTCAGTTTTGCTCTTACTTCCCCGTCATTCAGCAGTAAAGACTCAATCCATTTATCCAAAATGACAATATCTCCTCCAACACATTGAAATTCTAAGCAAGCAAGGAGAGGATTTGGCAAAGCTTCTGCCAGTCCTGCAGCTGATCAAAGAGAGCTGGCCAGAGGCAGCAGCTGACGAGGAGCCTGAGCTAGAACTGAACCCAGAGCTCTCACTGAGCCCTGTGTGCAAATCACCAAAGCCCCAGCAGCACTTTTCATTTAGGCAAATATTTTGCTTTTTAATAAGCAGCAAAATTAAATGTTTCTAAAAATAGCAAAGAAATTAATTGTTTACTAGTGACTTGATCCTAGCTGCTCTAGCTTTTGCTGTCCCATTTACAGAGAAAACTCATTCCTCTAACAACTAGTTTTCTTCTTTCCACCAGGGAAAAAGAAGAAGACAGGGAGATGGCCGAGTTCCTTCGCACCAAGTTAAAACCCATCGACAAAGCAACACAGTCTCCTACCAGTGAGTGCCTAATGATTAAGAAAAATACAAGAACAAAAGGAAAAACTCCAAAGACAACTGGTTATAAGAGCATTTTCACAGGGCAGCCTCTGGCAAAAGCTAGGTGAAGCTAGCTAGATCACCTAGGGACAACTCAGGGTGTCAGCAACTGCTGACCACTTTGCTTTCAGATACCAAATTACCCCTTAAAACTGAATTTCAGTCACCTAGGGTGACTTCAGGACTGCTCTGCATGTTTTAAATATGCAAATTATATTTGTATACACAGTGCCACAAGCTGCTTTTCTAAGCAGTTCGATTTTTATTAATAATTTTCCTATCTATTTCTGCAAAAAATAATGGAAAAAACCCTCTTCAGGTCCATTCTGGAATACCTGAAACAAAGTTCACCTTTTTACTGCAGTCAAGATGGAAACTAGAGAAAAAACTGCAAAGTTCCACAGCTGACCCAAATTTCTTACATATTACCATCAGATATAGGCTTTTGAATCACCCCAACCCAAATCACTTGTAGGCAGAATGGAAGCACACTGGTTTCTGAGAGACAAAGTGGATTTCATGTTGCCTCAGAAGCTTTTAGCCACAACTTTCAAACAGAACAGTCACAGCCACAGCAGGAGCTGTAGCAGTTCACAGATTGATTTTGCTCTGTCTCAAGATGAGCTCTCAGGCAGAGTCAAGTGAGAGCAGTGCCCTTCTTAGAGAGGTCCAGCAGCTGAAGAGGTTTGTATCAAACATTCTGCCATTTTGCACAGGTCAAGATCTTGCTCAAGAGTTCCCAGAGGGACTGGAATGACCTTGAAGTTGAGAAGAGACATTTTAAGATGCATCACTAATTATTTATACCCCCTTAGTCACAGGGAGCATGACTCATCTCCCCTGTTTGTTTACTTTCTCATTGCTTTTAAATGCAGTTTTAAAGATTCTTTTCACCCTGAAAAATGAAAACCTACCTTTATCTTGTTCCCTTAGTTACAACATCCAAGCCAATGAGAGAATAAATTCTAGCAATACTTTTGTCCTTCAGTTCCTTGTAGGGGGGTAAACAGTGAAATGACTTTGTGAAAAGACCCATGGCTGTGAAAGGGATACCTGCCTTGAACCAGATACAATTTTACCCTCCCTTTGAGATGTATGGATTCTTCAGCTCCTCTTAACACCCTTCCCTGAAGAGATAAGACTTTCTGAGCAGTTTCAAACCAGCAAAGAGTGTTGTTCAAACAGGAGCTGAAAAATTCAGGGTGGGTGAAGAGAGGGCAGGAAAGGTTTGCACCCTTTAAGGCAGAAGTAAGAAGAATTTGAGCAGCTCTTGGTTCTAATGGTGTCCTGTTTTGAACATTGCAGGCAGCCCAGCAGAAAAGAAGGCAGAACCTCCTCCAAGCAAGCCCACCATTGCCAAGGCAGGGCTGGCAATTATTAAAGATTGTTGTGGGGCCACACAGTGCAACATCATGTAGAGAGAGCCCTGGGCTTCCCAGCCTGCTTGTCTTTTCAGTGTTTCCATTGAGTGGAAGTGGATGGTGAGGGGAACCAGCAGCATCCTGCTGAGGGAGGCCAGAGCAGCTGCACAGGTGTCAACCATGGACTGCACCATGGCAGGTTCCTCACTGTTGCATGGATCACTCTACACGCATGCCTAAAAACAAAAGAAATCTATTTAGTGGCTGTCCAGGGACCAGAAGAGATCAGCAGTAGAGTCAACAAAAACCACCCCTGTCATACAGGTGAATGAAAAGGGGCTGTATTTAATCCAGTATGGTGTAAACCAGCAATTTTAATGGGCTATAACTTTAGAAGAATGTGTTGTACACTTTCCCCCCCGTGACAAACTCCACTCAAAAATCACCAAATTCTCCTATTTTGACAACTTTTCAGAACAATGCTATATATGGCACAACTGATAGAGGAAGCAACTGTAGGATAACTGATGTTGCATACAAAATACCAAACTTGTGAGATGTTCAACTACTTTGCTGTGGAGTTTCATTTCAAATTCTTCCTAAAGAATGAAATCAGTGACAAGGATGCTGCAAGTAGCTACAGATTTTTATATCCCATATGATATCCAAGTTTCTCAAGTCAAATTAATATTGCTTGCACCAGGGGAAATAAATCCCTGGCAAAGCTTTAGCAAAGCACAGCTACAGTAATCTGCAAGTTGATGATGCAGTCCAAGGTTGTGTCACTTCTGTTTTAGATCTCCAACTCCCAAGAAGTGAGAGAAATATTTGCCCAGGGTTTTGTCCATTTTTACAAGCTACATGCAGCAGGAGATTACACATCACTGAGAGATTGCTGGGAGAAGAACTGAAGACAAAATTTAACTAATATTGAAAAACCATGCTTGAAGCAAGTATTTATTGTATATTTTGTGACCACAAGAAATAGAAACTATCCATAAAAAAGCATAGGAAGACACAAGACACCCAATACGAATTGGCCACAAGACAAATATACAAATACAGAAGTAGGTATTTGTGGCAGGAAGATCACATTCTATATAAAATGGGTTTAAAATTAAGGGAAATACAGAAATACGTGTCTGTGTTTCACCATTAAGTGTGTTTCTGGTCTCTATGCAGATTAAGCTTGTGGAATCTAATATCTTTATATTAGCTGTCAGTAGCTGGTTTGTCTGTGTGATGGTATTCCATATAAATGTACTGTGATAGGTGTAAATAGTAAAATAAACGTACATGGATCTAGTGTGACAATCTCAGGCTTAGAAATAACAAAAGATAGCAACAAGTTCCTAAAATAACATTTTGCAAAAGGAACTTCCATTTTGTGAAGCCAGCTAAGTGAAGTGTGTGCTTATATTCCAAGGAACCACAGTATAGGAAAGGAGAAAAAATTAACAGCAGTTACCCCAAAAGGATAAACAGTTATTTTTTTAGAAAGAAAAAGTATCTAATTAAGGTTGAACGCAATAGACACCATCTAAAGTAACTCAGACTGTCCTTATACAACTAAAACCTAATCCCTAGCACTGACTGATTTGATGAAAACCACTTGCATTTCCAGAATAAGTTCAGAATTGCAGACTCACTTGAGACAAAGAACCAACGTCACTAAGTACCTTCAATTTTAGGGATCAAAGAGGGAAAAAACCAAAAGGTTTCCACTGAGACGTGAAGCACTTTAATTACTTTGACCAAAGATGCAGGAAAGAGAACAAAGGCTGACTCTCATGTATGATTATAGTGTCCTTGTTGAGACATAAATACCACACTGAGCTCTGTAGTTCACAATCTGTACCTGGTGTGGGCTGGACTCTGCAGGGCACCTGGGTGCATTTACACAGTTATGGGGAAAACTCCTTTTAGGGGAGCAAATACACATTGGAGGGAAAGAAACACCCATTGGCTCCTGTAAAATTCCACAGGCTCTTGCTGGTACCCAGTTAAGACATCAGGAATTGTCAGTGTCTAAAGGCAAGAGGCAGATGTTCGGTGTCACTATTAAAGGCAAATGGGAGTCAGGGGAAAAGCTGTAGTGAAGCACCAACTTTAAACCTTAGGAAGATCAGCTGTGAATGCCACTAATAAAGGGTCCAGAAAGACTTTGCACATGGTTTTTAAGGCCCAAGGTAACTTCCGCACTTGAGTGTTTAACCCAGGCTGTGCTGATGAGTGGGGTGATCCCTACAGGCTGCACAGAATCCACCTGGGAATGGAGTGAAGCAAGTGCAATGTTGGTTTCCATGAAAAAATGTCATTAGCAAGAAACAGACATTCCTGAGAAGCAACACTCATGACCAGGCTATAGAGCAATCTCCTTTAATTAAAACCAAGAAGAAACACAGCAAGTAGGAATGTGCAATATTCTTACAGCTGAGCACTGGCAGCCAGTGCCCCAGAGGGACCTGAACTTCAGCAGTGTTAATGAGAGTGAACTTCATTTTCAGAAGTTCTAGCTTGGCTCAGCTGGAAGGCTTTCTGTATGCCAGTTTTTGTTTTTAATTAGCAAAATTTCTTTGTTTATTTGGGTGGGTTTGAAGAGCTTGCCTGCAGTGCACAAGTGGTTCCTTCAGAAGTAGGTCAGTGATGCTGCTTAGCAATAAAGTCCTGGATTTTTAAGACTGTAAGGTCACAATCTCAACTGTGTTCAACACTGGGTTAGTGTTGCCTATCTAGAACACAGCAGAGCCCTTATGGCTGATGTCAAAGCTAATGGCTGCAATTAAACAAATCAAATTTAGGAAGGCATTAAGTGTAAACCTCTTGACCCTTATTTTAAAAAACCAGACTAAATCACTGAATATCCCAAGAACAACTAGGGGCTTTGTAACTTCCATGATTTGTGAGCACAACACATTGTACAATCCCCATATATAAAATCAGCAGAGTATCAGACAAGTATCTTTGGGTGACTGTAAGGAGTAACTGGCAGCATTTCAGAGTTGATTTTCAGCTATCAGTCACTGTCAGCAGAGAGAGACATTGATGGAAGCACCCAGTATCTCTTCTGGAAATCCTGGCTATTTATCACTTCAGAAAGAAGGCAAGGCGGTGGAAAAGGAAGAGTGTGTGGAAGAATATGTAAGGTGGATTTGACACACTCTGGTAAACATGACTGTGTTCAGGAAAGGATCTTGGTCTACTGAGAAAAACAAAAGTGCTGAAGTGCTGTTTGTACAAATCACCAATTCCACCAGCAAATGGTTCTCTTGTACCTTCCCCTAGACCTACTGAATCTCTTCCAAGTTAAACATATTTCCAAATAAACTAAGCTGCTGTGTTATACTAAGCCTTTGTTTCTTCCTGTTACTGAGGAAAAGTTGGTTGTGGAGTGGAATGGGATGCAGCTCCTGTGCTGCTACACTTCTCAAGAAGAATAAGGTTACTATTCTGCACAAAAGGAGTAAAGCTGAGGGGTAAGTTTGAGATGCTACTGAAATAAAGGATTTTCTCACTGAATAAAGAAAGCCCACCAAAAAAGCCAATCTCATAATGCACTAAGATGACTTTGGAACCTCACTACAGACCAGAGCCTGCACAAATTAGACAGTTCCCAGCCCTACACTGAGAATGTAAGGGTCCTAACTCACCTGAGTATCAGAACTGCCATGACAAGAGGGCCCTGGTGTTACTGAAATGAACAAAAAATCCTCCCTCACCCCAGCATAAATGCTCCCATTGTTACCAAAGTGCATCTTGTTTCACATGATCCCATCCATCCTATAAACATCCAGGCAAGCAGGCTGCTTTCAAACAGGATCTACCAAAAATGTTGCCTACAGGCCAAAATTCTTCTCCCTTCCATGTGCACACAAGACTCACCTGGGATGCTGAGAACAGCTCAGCAGCTGAGCCTGGATCCCAACAGCCTCAGCAGCAACTCTGGCTCAGAGATGAGTAAGGAGGGGCCTCACAGGAGATCTCCCCTCATATTTAATTTTGCTTTCTTGTTTCTTAATGAGGTAGTTTTCTGCAACAACACTTCGTGGGAGAGTGAGAGAATTGTGGTAAGACACCAAGAGATGTTTAAACTGATACCTCCACAGTGAATCTCATCAGTTACAGAGATCAGTGGATTTTAGCAGGCTTGATCACAAAACCAGAGGAGATGACTGCAGCTATCAAGTTTCTTGCAGCCAGTTACTTCATCCCAGGTACACCAACAGAAGAGTTTGCTGTTTTTCTCCTTCATGACACAGGCAGGATGCAATTCCTCACTTTTGAATTCAATAACTGAAAGACTGATGTGAAACTTGAGCCATGGCCTGACATACAATAGTGCTTTAACAGCCGTGTCAAAACATGCTCAAATAACATCCTGAAGTGGCATTTCAGGAATTTCTTGTAAAATGACATTCTCTATTTAAATCAGTCTGCTTTCTGTAGCATACATCTAGCACTACAAGCCATTTTAATAATCACTTGAATTTGGATTTTTTTCTGTCTTTATCCACCTAAGTAATACTAAACAAAAATAGTCATACAGGAAGGAATACAGCATTTAAAGTGATGCTTGCTAGGAAAATGCTATTAATAGGAGTTAAACCATAGCTCACCATGCAACTAGTCTGTCCTGTTACATTATGGCAAACAAAATAAGCCATATTAATTTTAGAAAAAAAATGAAAGCTATTTCCATCACCACTTTTTTACTAACTTAAAACAGATGGCTTAACATAAAATGAGAATAAAAGAAGTGGGAATGTTTGCAGCACAGAACCAAAGGAGCATTTAAAATCAAACTCATCTTTTGAAGGTAATCACATACCAGGTGCTATGAGGGATTTTACTAATTCATTTACTTAAAAACATTCACAACTACAGAAAAATGAATTACAGAGTGGTGATTATAGGGTTTGTGGTGCTGCTGTAGGAGGGTTTTATAAACCACCTGTTCCTCCTTTCAGACTGGAGTATTCATTTCCAAGAGGCATATTTATTACATTGTTTATGAAGAATTTCCCAGTAAGTCTTTTAGATAGTTACTTTAAAATTATTTAGTGAACAAGTACTCTGTAAGGTCAAGTGATTGCTTATCTGCAACAGGCCTGACATTTATTCCAGCAGACTCCACTTAACAGTTCTGTTGAGCGAGAATATGTCACAAGACAAGAACCAAAAACCCCCAAAAAAGAGAAAGTCAGGAACAGCTCATCCAGGTCTTTACTTTTGTCCATGAAGCTGTGAGATGACAAAACAGTTCAGTTGAGTTGAATTTTTGTTAAGATTCTAAATTTCAAAACACTCCAGTGAAAGAAATTTTCCATATCTGTAGTTCCTGAACAATTACCATCTTCAAGCTGGAAAAAGCCACTATAACTCAAAACAGACTCATTAACTTTATTAATGTTCACATGACCTTATTTGCAACAATTTTAACATCTCAAAGGGAGACACACTGAGGAGGAGCACCTGACATCCACCTGCTGGATTTACACCCTTTTCTCCATTTTTTCTCTTTAGCATGATAAATAGCACAGCTCCTTTTCAAAGTAAACCCTACAAATGACCTTGTATGGAGAGCAGTAAGAGACACTGACTGCATCTGCAAACAGCTCAATTGCAAAATCTGAGAAAAGCCTCAACCTCCACAATTTATGGTGTTTCTTTAGTCTTCACTAAACCCCAGCTCTCTGTTCTGTCTCAATAATTAAATTTAACGTGACACAGCAAGTTAAGTATTCTAAGGTTGGTTTGTTTTTTGTCTGGTTTTTTTCCCCCCCCACAGGTCTTGAGACAAGGACAAGAGTTATGCTTGCTTGAAAATTTTATTGACAACTGTTTGGTCCCAACACACAAAACAGCACTTGAGCCACAAAAGAAAAAGTGTCCAAACAAAGTAGACAGCTAAGAAAAGAAGTCTTTCTTCTCTCTCCCATTCCAAGGAAAAAATAGTGCATAAATTGAGGGCTTCAGTGACATTTTTTCTTTTAAACAAACATGAATCTGAAGTAGTACATTTATTTGCTAAATTAAAGAATTTCATGGTTGCAATGCTTTTAAATCTGTAAGTCACATCATTCATTTAACCCTTTGGATAAAAAAATATATTGCAATTCAATTAGCTATTTTGTTACACTATGAACACAACTTCTCAAAAGTATTATTCTATTACTTTCAAACAGCAATTTCAGCAGAATCACACATGAATCCAGATAAGATATGCTGACCTCCATGTGGTATAACCACCACATTACTTAGATAAACACCATATTTTCCTCTGAAGCAAAAACCTGGTTTTCTTTAGTGCTCCAAATGACTTGTAGCTGCATCTCATGAAAATACCATTCCAAGCAGGTCTCTTCTCCAATGCATGCTCTCCTGAAACAAAGATCTAGACTGACCACTGTCAACCTTGTCAAAGTTAAGGTGAAAGCAGATTTTCTTGCATTTAACTCACTAAAAACATTCCAAGAAAACTTACTTCTAAATTTCTTCTATAGCAGTATGTCTGTAGAGGTTTACTGTGGACTCAAAATACTGTGCCATAATGCTCAGAAAAACTTCCCAGTGTTTCTTTGCACTCACAATGGCTATAAACTCACTACTGGTAATACTTGCCTAAATATAAAAGATTTTATAACAAAATCTGACTAGTAAAATTCTGTCCATAGCCATTGTACAGTGGCATTTCCTGCTGCTGGCTGAAAAATTAGAGCCTGTGTTCCATCTCTTGCATATTACAATAGAATCCATCTAAAAAAAAATACTCAGTTGGCCAGTGGAAAACTTCTAGTATAGGTTCTTTCAATACTACAAGCATTTATTTGCTGCCTGGCAAATACAACCCATTGTAAATGCCATGGTTACCCAGAATGGGTAGAAAGTCTCACACACTGGACAGTTCTGCTCACTAGAGTTAAGGTCATCCACTGACTCAGCCTCTCTCCCAAAGCTGGCCCTTGCAAAAGCCAACACAAGATACCACGAATTCAAAAAGCTGCCAACACTAGGAGTAAGTCTTAGACTAAAAACAGACACAACTAAAAGACAGCACATCAAAGGAGCTTCCCATTTACTGAACATGCTTAAAAAGAGAAAACAAGGTTAAGCAGAACAACCTTAGCATTTCCACATGTAGCTAGAACTTTCCTTACAGGTGGAAATAGCATCAGTGCCTTCCATCACCAGCCATTTTAATAAGACCTGCTCCATTATCTGTAATTTATGCATTAGATGCATATTTCAGAATCTTCCTAACTTCATTTCTAGACACAATGAAAATGTGTGTGTCTGTATCTTACACTCATGACATCAAGACAGTCTTTCCCTTAACCTAACCCATGCCAGACAAACGAAATATGAGGGAAGGGTAAAGCATCAGTGTCCTAGAAAGCTCCTAAATGGAACTGAAAGCTACAGCAAAAACACATTTAAAACAAGTTTTACACAAGACCCACAGCCTCCTACAGACATCTCTGGACACCATTTCCAATGCAGCTACAAGTCACCTGAAAGGTCAGAGAACAAGTTTCCCCTCTGGAGGACAATCAGCTCCCCTCAGTCTTGTCATCCCAGGTCAGCAAATTAAAATTTCTCAACAGGCTTTTGAAAGACAAATCATGCATTTCAGTAATACTGTCTGAAACAATACCAGTAAGCAACAGCCTATAGAATACAATATGCTACATGTATGATTACATCACCAACAAGGCTTAAAGAAAATAAAATCTGTTCCGTGTTTGTTGAATTAATATTTTGCTTTTACTGAACACGTTTATGAAAAACTGTAAAATTTAAGAATAATTTAACAAATGCCAGATTTTTTTTCAAAATAATAGAAAAAAATCTGCTCTGCTAACATCTGTGTTCAGTGTAAAAGGAACAAATTTTTCACAGAATACATTAAATACAAATTAATTCCTCTAGGTTTTCCATTAAAATACACATGGGCTAGCAAACAGCTTTACTTTGTGCACAGTCCATAGGTATTTGTCCTTCACACTAAAAAGAAAGAGTTAAAGCTTGGTTACAGGTGCAAGTGAGAAGTTCGCTGCCAATTTGACCTTGTTTTTGTGTTGCTTTTTGGCTGGGCTGTCCGTTGCTTCTTTGTTTACTTGGGTTTCAGAGGACTGACAGGGAGGCACTGAAGCATTCTCTGTGGTGTCAGACACCACAGAACCAGAGATCAGTTTTTCTTGAGCTGTGGTAACAATTGTCTGCTTTTCTTCTTCTGTTAAAATCATTATCTCTAAAATAAATAAGACAAATCAATTTACTGATGCTGTTTTTTTTTAAATACAATTTCTCTGCTGTTAGGCAATAAAATACTCAAAGAGAATTCATCAGCCTGATTTGTAACAGCAAAGGGAGGCAAACTCTTACCTGGGAGGGGTGCAGGGCGTTCCTCAAACTGAATGAGATCTGCAGACTCAAGAACCACGGGGTCAGGTCTCAGCTGGGGGGATGGCAGGCAGGAAGGGACTGGCTCACACAGGAGATCAACAGGAGATGTGTTTGTGAGGCAAAGAAGTTCCTGCTCTGTTTGATTAGAAACTACAGAAATAAGGGAACATCTTTCAGAGCATCTGTAAGCTGTGAAGGTGTCACTGCTATCACAGGTAAATGTAAAGTCTCCAAATGCATATCTGAGGATTTCAGAACTATGCTCTATATGAAATACTAACCCCAACCTAATTTAATTAATGCTAATTAATCTCAGATTCATTTGCTGCATCAAGAGCATCTAAGTAAATTCTCATCAGAATACATGAAACACTGCTAGCAGAAGCTGCTGCTGACCCCCCGCCATTAGCTTCATGTCCATAGACTTAAATTTCCACCAAATTCACCAACACTGCTTCCCTGGGAAGCACTACCCAGAAGCTCTCTCCCTATATATCTATATCTATCTATCTATCCACACACACATTTATAGACTAGTAGCTCAGAACACAAGCCTAACCACAAACTCAGAGAAGTTAAACAAGCTTTCAAGCCAAAATGCATATTTACACAAGTGCAGATTTACTAACTCACCTTTCCCCATGCTGCTTCAATTATTCTGCTTATTTCCCCTAAGACAATAAATTCCTTACATAAACCAACTTTGCATTACCATTGTTAGGCCCTCCTAGATTTAGCTCCATCGAGGAAGTGGATCCTTGGGTCTCCATAATATGTCCATTATTGTCAGCAAGTTGATTTCCATGATCATCTACATGATCAGCAGGGGGAAAACTATGTGAGCTAAAACGAGCTAAAAAAGGCAAGTTCATTTGGTTAGTTAACTCAAGCTACCTCTTAAAAACTATAAAAGAAGACTAAGATACTACTCAAAATGGAAATGGCTTACTTTTCATATCATTCTTCAGGACTACAATTCTCTTATGGCCATGTCCTTTAATCCAGACCACCTGTTAAGAAGGAAGCAGAGTTGAACATCAGCACACACTAAGCTCAAAGCCTTTGCTCACTGCCCTTCATCCAGCTTTGCACTGACATGATTTCCAACAGTAACCTAAAGCACACTGCTAATTTGTACTACACTACTCAAGTAAAGGCTCAAAGTAATTGATACCAAAGGCAAACTGTAGTGCCAGAAAGTATGGTAAATAAACATGAATGAAACTAAATGTTTAAACATGGAGCTGAAAAATTCCTTTTTGTCACTCTTCAGAAAGATTGGCCTACTTAAAGGAAATACTCTAGCCACAAACTATGTCACAGAATTATCCCAGAGCTCTTAGAATGTGTATGACAGAACATGGCACTTGTGACAAGGTCCCAGAATTCACTCCCAAACCCAATAATGCACTCTGATCAAAATGAAGGTTCAGTACTGTACAACCATTCACTCACACAGACAGAAAATCAATTCTCTTACTCAGAGACGCTAGGGATGTTTACAGCCTTACTAGGAACACTTCTTAAGCAAAATTTCACCAAAACACTTGTGCTGGTTGATTTTCTTTTCCTGATTTCTCAGAAGTGTGTTAAAAATACAAGTGGGATAAGCTTCTCTGAAGAAGGTAATTATTCCACTATGGCACCCCAACTAACAGAAACTGTGGTTGTGTAACTACTTTTAATCCATACAGAAATCTCAATGTAATTGTGCAAAACTGAGTTCTTCACACCTGTGGAATTGCTCCCAAGAGCTCTTCTAAATTATTGCATCCATATGCTTTAGGCTGCAGCACTTCTCCTGTGTACTTGCTGTATGCTACTGGGAACTCGTGAAGAAAAATTTGCTGATAATGGTAGGTGTGAAGTAAGGACCTCACATTCTTTGCAAAAACATACAGATTTGTAAGCTTGACATATTCTTCTGCTGCACCATTGGTAAAAACCTAGCAGAAAATGAAAGAAAAAAAAAAGGAGAAAGAATTAGAGCACGCACTTCCAGAGCCCCTAGGCACAATGGCTTTTCAAACATATCAGAAAGGCAAGAGCTTACACACCTCAACCAAGTAAGGCAGACTCTTGAGGAGTTCAGTTAAGGTCATAAATCCATATTCACATGGATTAAGTGAAGTACTGTGGACTGTTTCATAATGTTGCTTTAGCTGCTCAACTGAGAGCAAGGATGTTCCATCCCAGGACATCAGCAAGACCAGCAGCTGGGCAGTCAGCGTCCGCAGAGATTTTCTATTTATCAGCTGAATTTGCTTGCCAGATTCTGTGTCAACCACCTGGAAAAATTAATTGGGAAAGAAGTTAGGGATACAGAAGAGACTGAATTAAAAATAAGATGTATAGCTGGGGTTTATTTGAGCATAGCTGTACTTGATATTCCCCTAGCAAAAGACACACAAAATCAAGCACCATGTAAACATGTAAATATTTACTTTAAATATAAAACGCCTGTACAGCTGTGCAGCAGTTCCTGTCCACTGGCAGGTATGATTTTACTCTTTGTTACAAGCTAGGTGGTCCTGACTGAGCTCCAGCCTAACACCAGCTGCTAAGTCAACAAAACTGAAGCAACTTAACCAGTGTGCCCACATCCACGTAACTGCAACCTCTCTTTTCCACTGGCACAGAAGACCACCTATGTATTTATGTTCAAAGTCTCAAACCACAGCAAAAAAAGTAAAGGAATTGAAAGCATTAGAAGACTGAAAACTATTACAGTTATCAGAAAACTTTTTCACAGGTAGAAGTCAGGTGGAGGGAAAAACAATTTGTACTGTTAAAATAAGTACTAGAATAGAATCTTTCAATTATTTGTTAAATAAACATGAGTATTCTCAGAGCATGCTGCAAGGCTACAAAGGAGCAAGGAGAACATCATAAGAATATAGAAACTACATTTAAAACCCTCTTGTAATTTCCCCTTCCTGACTTAAGGCTGTACTCCAGTAACATTTCATTACAGGTACTGAGCCACATCCTGTGAGACAGAGAACTCCTTAACACAACTGTGGCATTTGTAGGGGTCCCCAGGACAAGATGAGAGATGAGTGAATCTGACTCAATGTTCTTAGAAGGCTAATTTATTATTTTATGATATTATATTATATTTAAGAATACTATATTAAAACTATACTAAAGAATACAGAAAGGATACAGACAGAAGACTTAACAAGAATGATAATGAAAAACTTGTGACTGACTCCTCAGAGTCCAACACAGCTGATGGTGATTGGTCATTAAGTAAAAACAATTCACACGAAACCAATCAAACAATGACCAGTTGGCAAAAATCTCCAGATCACATTCCAAAGCAGCAAACACAGGAGCAGCAAATGAGATAATATTGTTTTTTTTCTCTGAGACTTCTCATCTTCCCAGGAAAAGAAATCCTGGCAAAGGAATTTCTCAGAAAATATGACAGTGACAACACAACCCCCCCAGGTTGCAGAGGGATAGCAGCCAGGGCCAAGGGGGTACCTTCACAACGTGGCAGAGTTTCTGCATGAGGGCTGGCACGGAGCTGACGTCGAAGTCGTGCAGGCGCAGGGCGTAGCCGAAGGTGCGGCTGTACTCGGGCAGCAGCTCAGCCAGCAGCAGGGCATTGTCCTTCTGGGCCCGCAGCAGCTTCACCAGCTGGGCAGCCACTGCCTTCACCTGCTCCACCTCTGTCAACGCCAGGATCTTCTCCTCCCCACACTCCAGCACCTACAGAACACAAGAGACACTTGGCTGAGGCGGTTGATGCAGTCTGGATGAACACAGTGTAAGCTGCAGCTCAAACCCAGGGCCTGCAGGATTTGCTGTGCACCAGGACTCAGCCACCTCAAAAGCTGTTTGTACAGCAAGCAAAACTGTGTAGTGTCTGAAACATAATAAAACAAGCAGCAAAATTATTAACTTTTTTAAAGTTAATTGAACACAATTATAATAAAACTTAACTCCGATTTTGAGACACCAAATTTTGTTTGAATTGTTAACAAATAGCCTCCTGAATGTGCTCAAAACCATGGACCATTTTACCAAAATAGCATTAAAATTTTCTTAAATACAGCTGTCTAAACATTACAGGTTCAGAGTTTACAGCTCACACTAAAGTTTGAGAAATATAACCCCTGCTAAAACAATTGTACACATTCAAGAAAAATGCTTTAGTCCAGCTTATGATTTGGAACTTACAAGTAAGACATCTGGTATGGCTTCAAAGAGTTCAAGTAGTTTTGTAAACCCATAGTAAGCGAGTTTGCACTGGCGCCCAAAGTGGTGGTGGTAACATGGAATAAATTTATTGAAGGGCATTCGGAAATGGGGCTGGTGCCGCAGCAGATCCACCACCTCCTTGGAAAACTGCTTGGTTCTTTCAATTTCCTCCTGGGTACGCTCTGAAATTAAAAAGGAAAGCAAGAGCTACATCCTAACATGCTTATGAAATGCAACAGAATACAATAAGTAAACAGTGCCTGGTTTTCAGCATGATCATGTGTTATGCCAAGTCACTCTTCTACCACTGAGACCTTTACTAGCCTTACATGTTTGAAAGTCCAAAGTAATCAGGTTATCAGACCTTTAGAAGGTTTTTAAATGGCCAAATATGTTGGTGTTTTTTCCTGTATGAAAACAATACACTGTCTAATCATTCCACAGAAAGCACAACTACCTGCAGAAGTAGTAATATTATTTTATGTTTTCTGCCACCTATTTTCCTGCTCTATTTTAAGTGTTCAGAGAATGACATTCTTGATTTGCTCAGAACTTAGCAACTTAGTTATAAAGGTAGAAACACAATTATAAAAATATCCAAGTCACTCCTACACGTTTGAGTTACTAGAGCTTTAGAACAGTCAAAGAACAATCTATTTAGATACAGCACAAGAAACTTTCATGGACATACCTCTTTTAGGAATACAAATCACCATTTCATTGTCCTGCTGTGACAAACAGATGGTTGTATCTGGAATTTCTGATATAATATCAGCCAGTTCACACACTCCATACTCAGTAACATCCCAATCCTTAGAGAAACACCTGAAAGTTTCAAAAAATTGTGTGTAATATAAATTAATGCATGCTGTGGAGGCAAAAAATTCATTTTTTGGTAAGCTGAGAAAGTAAGCCTCAAATCCTAGAAAACGTAAGGACAATTTCCATATTGGCAATACCATCCTGGGAAATAAAGGGAAACTAGAAATCCATTCTAGCCAGAGAAGTAAGATTTACTGTCATGTGAACAATCAGTGTAACAAAGAGCTGTACATATCAACCAGTGGTGTTAAGTGCTTTAGGAAACATGCAATTGTGCTGCGTATACAGCTCCAGCTGGCTACACTTCTACAGAGTATTCTCTGTATTTGCTTAATAGTTACAGCCACATGCTCTTTTAAACAAGAATAGGTCTCAAGAGAAGGCAGAGACCATCTTCTGGAAAACATCATATTAAGCTTTTGTGTAATGTATTAAAACGTGTTTTACTCTTCCCACTTTTCCAACCAAAACCTCTCAGGAGCCAGAACACTTCACAAACACTCTTATTCAACAAGTGGCCAGTGGAGACTCTACATTAAATAGATTTATAAACAATCAATAACGTATTTTTGCCAAGAGTGGAAATGGCAAAATTTCCATGGCACATGATTTACAGCACACATGTGAAGGTAGATTCACAGGTAGCTCCAAGACGCCATGGTTTGTTTAAAGCACATAACTATTACTTTCTATCTTCCTATTATAGAAAGCATTAATCTTGGTTGTTTAAAAAACCCAAATAAAACCCTACTTTTTAGGATGCTAGCACAGAAGGTTGCAGATAGGTATTACTCCTAATTTTTGCCACTGCTAGATCCAGTTAAAGTAGTAAAAGTAACTCTTGGCCGTTAATCTATTCATTTTATATTTCCTTCTGAAGAAAGCCTAAGCTAACCTTTCCCTTTACTGTCCGTGTTAATGTGCCATGACCTACTTGCTTAAATCCAACACTGCAGTCATGGCTTCAAAGAAAACTAATGAAATACAAAAACCCATTTCCAACCCCAATGAAGTTAAATGAACCTAAAGTACTAAAGGAAGGAATAAAATATGGCAGAGAGCTTTTAATTTTTGTTTTCATTGGAAGTGTGAACTTCCACATTGCAATGAAAACACAATGTAGCCACCACAGTTTTATTTTGAGATTTTATGTGCTGATTCCTCTTGCACTAGGTATTAAAATCACCATTAACAGACAGGCCCTGCACAGTTTCATTAGGGTAACTTACCAGTGATAAGCCTGCAAGAATTCCCTCACAATAACTTGCTTGCTGGCCTGGGACTTGAGCAGCTTCAGTAGATCTTGAGTGAAGCGCTTCACCTGAGCTCTGTGTGTCAGCGTTAACAAGCGTTTGGAACCCATGCCCAGAATCTGAAAGAAAACCAGATTTGGTCACTCACATCCAGCATCCTCAGTAGAAGATATTTAAAAGCCAGTATTAGTATAGGTAGGCTAGAAAAAGAATGTAATAGAGACAGCATCTGGAAGGGCAGCTTCATGAGGCCCCTCACTTTTTGTGCCCTTGAGAAATTCAGTACTTTATCCATGAATGCTACTGCAACTTCTGCACATTTGTATTGGTTATTTAAAAATCCTACAACCAACTGCTGTTCAAAGTTGTAGGTGAATGTGACCACAGGGGTTTTGTAATAAGGTTACATGACTTATTTCTCACAGAAATCCCTTCAAGCCACAAGCAAAACATCTCAGTTCATGAGAACTCAGCATTTGCAGTGTTCTTATACTGCACACAGCACAATTAGAAACTTCTACCCAAGCACCAGCCATAGGTTAAAAGCAGCTTCAAACTTTATTCCTGAGGTTTCCCCAGGAGTTGTTTTGAAAGAGTGGGCACGGAAACAGCATCTCAAGAAAGAATACACCCACCAAGGTTGAGTCACCCAGCTCTTTCAAGGGGCACTAGGTATTGCCCAGCACCTATTCTACAACAGCAAGCAGGAATTGAGATGGCTGCAGCCACAATTCCCCAGGCCAGAGGGGCCAGTAGCACATCACCCACCTGCAGCACATGAGGCACTGCTTCCAGCAGCTCCATTAATTTGGAATAGCCATAGTCAGACACTCTGCATTGCTTGGCAAAGTGGTGATGGTAGGTTGGGATGAATTTGCTGACAGGCATGACACAGGATGGTTGGCTTTTGAGCAGATCTATCACTTCTCGACTGAACTGAATGAGCTGGGGATTACCTACAGGGCTCTTGGAACGCAGGAGCCAAGGATCTACAAACAAAAAAGTCATATTATTGTACCTTCCACAAGTACTCTTCCACTAAACACTTTACTTATGGATTGAAGCTACAGCATAGGAGGAAAGTATGAACATTCAAGCTGAAAGTTTCTCCTCATAAAAAGTTTTAACGATTATACATGTTTATTTTATTAGCAGAACTTATTAGCTTAATTTTTTAGCATAAAAAATCAGTTAAGAGAAAAAGTTTTAAGCAGAAATATTTACCTGCAGTAGGAGGTGGTGGTTTGTTATGTATCCATTTGATAACTTTAATGCCATTTTGGGCAGTGGCAATGTTAACTCCAGGAACACAGGTAATCAGGTGTTCTAAGGGAACACCACCTTGGCCTTCTGGCACCATTTCAAGATCATTGAACTCTGACATGTAACAATCAGGAAAACTATGGAGGAAAAAAAAAGCTTCCATTATGCACTAAAATATCACTATAATATTGTCCTAAAACCAGTATTCTGAGACATTTCATGAGTAAGATTTCAAAACTTACTGACACATTACAGAAATCTTCATAAAATACGTATTTTAAATAAGTGTGCTGTTTTTGCTAAACAAGATTTTTAAAAGTGATCACTTCATAGTGTATTCATTTGCTCTAAATGATATTTTATATAAGAACTGAGTTTATATACACCAGGTACTTCCCAAAAAGTTTTAAGTCTTCAACCTATCAGACCTTACTAAAAACAGAAATTAAAATACTTTACCTTAGTAAAGGCACAGTACCCTCATGTGTCTGTAGAAGACTGTGAACTTGGGGAGCAAATGTCTTCAGAGACAAAACCACAAAAGGAATTCTATAAGAATCTGGATCAAATTCATGTTCACTGCAAAAATAAAAGGTTCAGGTTTTTATGCTTTAACACAGTATCTGTGCTCACACACACATTAAACATTATACTACATGCACATAATATACTGCTACTAGTGACAATAGCACTTGTAGTACAGTACAACCAACTTTCATAATTTTTGCCCAAAAAGAATACAGCTACAGCAAATTTCCAGAAGTAACATTTGGAAGACCATATTTTTATTACCTAACAAAACTTTTAAATTATATTTTAGCAGCACATACCAGGCAATTAACAATAATCACCTAATAACTGCTCTACTAGCACAGCCTGGCAGCTGTTGAATTAAACAAAAAACTTAATACATGGCTTCAAGAAACCTGCAACTTCCTATGAATCACTTACTAAATATAGCTGGAGGACAAAATCAGCAACAATTACATAATGAAATTCAGGTAACAGAAGTCTCTAGTATGTATAACATAAAACCAGAGGAATGCAGGGAACCTTCCAGCTTCCATTAAAGATGTGCTCAATCCTGGCAGCTGTGCTAGAACACAATCATCTTACCTGGACACACCAACCCACGAGAACTGCCTAGAACATCCCCAGGCCCATCTCACTACTTTCTGCCTTATACTTGTAAACATATGAGGAGTGATTAGAACACATTATGAGAACACACACCTCGACTTTAATATACTGCTCACTATAAATGCTGTTCAAATATTTGAAATATTTATAATATTTTATACACAGCTTACATAAAGTCTTTATTCAGGCAATGCTGCTTACAAACAGGCTCGTGATATTCCAACTCTTCAAATATTATTGGGCTACAGTTTGCTGAGGAGCCATCATGTGACTGGGAGGATCCCAAGGGGCTCTGCCTGGCCTGGCTGCTGGGCAGGAGGCACACGAGTCTGCCACTGCCCTGGTCACGGACAGCCACGGTGTCCGTCAGTCTGTACAGGTCTGACACAATCAGCTTACGGCCAAACCTGAGAGGGAGACAGTGAAATAAAGGCACTTTAAAAAGGCAGCTAAGGCAATGCTGTCATCTGCCTTTTTTGATTAATAAACAGGAATATGCTAGAAACTATTAAATGCAAAATGTTAAGGTAACTAACCTATTCAATCAGTGCAGAAGAATTGAGTAAAATACTGAAAGTAGAACCCCCTTAAAAAGGCCAGTTTTGTAGGGGGATAGAATATAACAAAATAAAGATAGTGTAGAAAGTAATCTCACCCCTAAGGAGTTGCAGCTGGGCCAATTATCAAAGATTAGGAGCAGGCCTTACTTTAACAGGCCACAGCTGTAAGCAATGAGAAGAAGAGTGCTAGAAGAGAGTGGGGTGGCTGCCTGAGAAGGGAACTGGAGTCAGTTGGCTGCTTTGAGAAGAAGAAAGAGTCAGTGCTCAGAGGAGCTGCCCATGAGCAACACCAAGAAGATATGGAACTTTTGTGATAAGGAGACAACAGTATGGAACCCCTGCAATACGATGACAACACAGTTTTGCCATAATTGCCTCTGACTACAAAATATGCTGCAACACCGAAGAATACAAATTCGTAATTCTCCACTCTGCTACTCTAAGTCACCGCAAACAATCATACATGATCAGATTCTTTTTTTAGAAGCACAGAGGACGAAACCACCAGGAACTTACTTTTTTTCATAGATTTCTATGAATTTGAACACAGGCAGGCAACAAGCAGGTGCATCCTGCAGAATGGACATTGCTTCTGAGCTGTAAGAGAAGTTTTGCAGCATTAGCATAAAATTAATCTGCTGTTATTAGACTCCAGGCTGAATTAGCAAGATATTTACAGAAGCAGTTTATGAACTATACATAAAACTATACATATACATGAACTATACATAAAACAAAGTGTGTTCCCTTCCATTCCAGCACTACAAAAATTGTCATTTTAGATTAGGGAGCACAAGTAGCAACACTTCTGCTAATTCATCAGGTCATGTCTCTGAAGGAGCTGCAGCTTTCATAGGTGGTGCTAAAATCTGAGCATCTACAGAATGCAACAAAGCTGCAGCATTAGCAGTTACAGCCTGGGCATTACATTACAAACTCTGAACAGGCAAGAATGAAATAAAGCTGTAAATTATACAATGGCAAGTAGTACATAAGCGTAGAGTAGTTTCATTCTGGGAATCAATGATGACAACTTCTTTCCTAATGCTTTCTGTCAGTAAGAAAAAAAAAATAAATACTTGTATTCTCACTAGCATCAGCACTCTAATTGTATCATGTTCCAGATAGCAAATGGAATGCTGTTGGTGTTTCCAATAGTGTACCCACCCTCAAAAACTAAATTCATACACACTTTCTTGGAAGAAAGAAGAAATAAAGATGTCCAGTGTAATCTTTATTTCTGCTCAGTGTAATCTTAACTCAGCTGTACAAATTAAATTAAAGGTATATCAGTATTATGCAAGAATAGCAGCACAGCTATTAAATCCTCTTAAACAGAGATCTAGAGTCTTCAGATGGAACTTGGAATATAAGCGGTGTAGAAATGCTAAACTAAAAACCAGCCCAGTTGTATTTAACACATTTATCAGATCACACAACAGATTTTACTTTACTTCCCTATTATCCCTTTAAGCAGTATTTTAAATTATCTCTCAGCTACTAATACATGCTAGGACAATTAAGAAGATGCCAAAGTGCTTATTACCTAAGCAGAGAGAGTGATTTACTAGCAGCTCCTGTTGCTAATGAGACCTGGATCCTCTTGCTGCCAATTTTGTATCTGTGCAGACTGTTGACAGCACTGATGGCTTCTTGCAGATTCTCCATCTGAACCATAGCCTTCAGCTGGTAGTCTGTGTGGGGACTGAGCTCCACACTTTTTACCTGAGAGGAAGAAAACACCTCATACATTTACACCAAAACATTAACCCAAGGCAAGTCACCACCAGAGCAGTCTTGCTTTGGCCAAGAGCCAACAACAAAAGGGAAGGGAGTGTGATGAGCCACAGCCATCAGGGCAATGCCAACAAGAGCCCAGCACAGTGATCCCGGACTAAGGCAAGCCCACGGTGTTTCATTAACACAAGCATCATCTTTCTATGTAAAGATTATGCCAGAAAAATGCCATCCACAGATCAGACAGAAATAGGACCACTGACCTCACCTTCCATAATTGCTTTTTACCAATTCACACTTCCCCTGCTTTTGATCGCTTCTGACTCACAACAGTTTTTACTGTGATTTTTAAGCTGACATTAGGAATTCAGGTCTACAGCTTAAAAAGGTTATCCTGTTAAAGCTTAAGTCTCATCCCTACATACTAATGAGCCACTTAGTAAGAATTTTACATAACAAATTTTAGAATACTAGATCTATGAAGACCACACACAAATCAAAAACCTTGTACAAGTGGTTATCTGGTCTTTTTAATGAAAAAAAAACCAAAAAACACAATCCATCCTTTTAACAAGGTTTAAAAGTTCTGTCCAAAACCTTTCTCTTTCTGCTCACCTGAACCTAAAACCACACCCCTAAATACATAAACAGGAACTACATAAACACAGATTTAATAAAAGAATTTGAGCCTTTACCTTGCCATGTCTTGAGAAGATTTCTTGTAAATTTTGCTGCAACTCTTTTCTGGACAATCTGTAATCTATGTTGCTGATCTGAATGTCTGCACCATTTGCAAAGGGATCAGGGCAGTCTGTACCACTGGTATGATTCACTACATTGAATGTGAGTGGAGATGATCTATTTGAAAGGTTGGGAGACATACTCCTGGGTAAAATAAAGATTTTTATGAGCTGAAGGAACTGCACAATTCTGATATATACATCTCAAAATCAGATAATAGGCACAAGGGCTGTATATATGCACTTGATCTAAGAGGGATTTTCCCAGTACACGTGTGCAGGCAAAACAAATTCCAGCACAAGCAAATGAGCTGTAAATAATCAATGTATATACTAATGAAGTCTCACTTCCCCTCCCAAGACAGACAGACACTTACCGAGATGACCAGCAACTCTGAGACATGAGTAAAGGACTGAGTTGTCTTGAAGCCGTCAACTTACTGAAAGCAGAGGGATAGCTGACCTGAAATACAGTTTCATCTTTATCTTTTTTATCTATAGGAGAATTGGTAATGCTCCTGGAAGCAGAGGTCTCTTTTCTATTTACAAATATATGTAAGAAAAAGAAGAAAACATCATATTGCAGAATTTACATTAAAAAAAATGTAACTAACATCTACATCTTTTTTTATTCTTAAACATACTTCTGACTATTTTTGGAGGATGATTCTCCTGCTCCCATTTTTTTGGTTGCCAGAGACACGGAAATTGCTGCATTAGAGTTACTCTGAGGAGAAGGAATTTGTTCTCTTAAGCGTTCTTGCTGGTTTTCAGTATTTCTACTGACGTTCTTTGATTCGAGGCGGCACAGCTCCTATGTGAAACAGATAAAAAAGGTCAGCATCAAAGCACCACTCATCCCTTACCAGAGGCCTTCTTTCTGATGGAAGGCTAGATGGCTGACCATTTTTTCTTTAATAGTGTTTTCATTGGTATTTCATAACAAGGAATTTTTTATTTTCTGTGGCAGAAGACAGTAGTGTGCTAATTAGTTGAAATATATGTTACACTATAGGTCTTAACCCTCTCCTTAAAACAAGCAAAATGGATCACTCTAGATGCTACCCATCACCAGTGCAGAAGTCAAAAGTGGCTAGAATTTGAGAGCAAGTACCAGCAGTATTTCCAAACTGACAAAAACGTGGCAGGGAGAGGGAACAACCACCCTCACATTGACTGCCTGCTTCCCAAGCAGATGAACACAGCTCTCATTCAGGAATGCCACCACACACTACAGTTATTCATTTATTAGGACTGACAAGTTAAAGCAGTAACAGAAGCAATCCTCAGAACACAAGGAAAAGCAAGAATAGGGAACAAGGCAGAACAACAATACCTGTAAACTTTTGACATTTGTGGGTTTGATGACAGATCCATGAATCTGGAATCCCCTCCCAGCAGAGCCTTTGGTACCAGCACACTGATCATTAGAATCTTTGTTGAGGAGGCACAGCTTCATGTTCTTGTTAATTTTTTTGGGAGACTTGACCTTGTCAGTTCCCACAAAGCTGGAGCTTTTTGTTTCATTGAGTTCTTTGTTTTTGGGAGTGAAAGACACTACAATCCTGTTTCCAAAAACATCCTCATTTTCCATTCGCTTCCGCGCCCGTTCCGCACTCTCCTGGTTCAGGAAGCGGAGAATTGCGCTGCTGCCAGAGATGCTCAGCACCTTCCCCCCACAGTTGTCTGACAGACGCCGCAGGCGATTGCTGACACTTTTGCTGTCTCTGTTTGTTGGCAGATTATAGACATATAACAGTGTATGACAGGCCTGTTAAAAGGGAGAAGGTTTTAATTTGATTATGTCAGAACACCCTCTGATTCAAAAGCACTGGTTCTAACACTGGTTCTGGTGACCGTGCCCTCCTATCACCACCCCCATCCCATCACCAAGTCATTCCTTTTGCAGCACTCAATTTGTTTGAAAAACTCTCATACCAGGACAGATCCTCAAAATTCCATCTCCAATATAATTTGAAGTCAGAATAGACTACAGAGTCCCTATCAATACTCTTGATGAGAAAGCACCATTGTTAACTATCCAATAACCTACATATTCTATACATGCATGTGAAAGCATAGGTCAGGAAGTTGTTTCAAGAAAGAAAAAGTCATGAGTGCTGTACAAAGACCCCACAATATATCCAGAGGGAATCACCAAGGAAGGCAAAAATCTAAGAAAAGGCACAATCACTCAAAACTTAGGAATGCATCACTAAGATGTCTTAATGCACAACTAAGTTCTTACCCAAACTTTCTGCAAGGGAAAGAAAGCATGTAAGATACACTATCTGGTAAAACAGGTGTTAGTAAAAATATGCCTTTACTATTTCACTTTTTAGTTAGCTACTTTCACATTTAGTATTTCACTCTTCCTGCCTGAAAGCAGAAAGCAAACATTCACATTCACAGTAAGTGACATACAGACAGTGGCCAAATACACAGGAGAGATTACCCATCATAATTAACACACATGTAATTTCAGCCTGCTCTCCTCCTAAATTACAACAAAAACTGTAATTTGACACACTTGGAAATGTCTGCTGCATCAAGAATTAAAATCTTTACCGGCATTTTCAGTGGTAACCTTGGTGGCAAGTCTGAAATAAATTCTTCAAAACAAATAAGTTCATGGGCATGATGTAAGAGTGCTTCTGAAGCTTGGTTTTTATGTACCAAAATGATTCGGAAACCATGGCGATGTCTCAGGTCACTCAGTTCCAAAGCAAAGTTCACATCCGCTGGAGGGGGAAAAATGAAACAGGCAAGGAAACACTTGAAAAATCTAAAACATATAATTGAAGGAAAAAACCCATAAATCTCACTCAACAGGTTCTATTTCTCATTGGAAATTTCCAATGAAAAAGCACCAACAGCTAGAAGGCTTCTCAGCCATTATTTAAATCAGCAGTTCACATTCAGTCTCAAGACAAGGGCTTCCTTTGAACAGCAGCTTGTAGCAATTCATCAGCAGGGCACTGGATTGGTACTGGGTATTTCTATAGCAAACATTTGTTTAGCTTTAAGGAGAAACCCAAGGCCAACACACAGCAATTCAATAGCTGAGTGGATTGCAGATTTAACTGTATAATATAGAACATGCTGCTATGAGAAATAAAAACATACATTTTGCTCAGACCATATATACAATTCCATGAGTTTTAATTTATGAGCTTCTTGCTGAAGCTAACTTTAGACAGTAGTCACACACACACCTACTGACACTCAAAAAGGCAGCAAATCATAACAGAGACTGAACTGAGCCAAGTTCTCATCTTACTGTCCCTGCTTTTCCTTTGCTGCCACTGACATTAAGAATTCTTCAACAGTTCAGTTAAAGCTGAAACACCACCCTTGGAAATCAAAACAGTGCCATATGTAAAAATACTATGGAAGAGAGGACCTGAAGCCAGCACTGTAGCTGAGTACCACAAACACTTACTTGACACAAGAACCACAGTGGCAGGTGCAGTGTGTGTATCAGCAAATCTCCTCAGACTCTGTCTGAGTTTGTCATCAGCAGCATTCTTGGCTGTAGCATTGATGTGTGCAACAGTCACCTGTGGGAATACATAAATACACTCTGAAGAAAAGCTTCAATGTGAATTGTGCTTACTTGAATGGAATTTAAAAAAATTTAAAAATTTAAAATACAAGCTCCTGCATGCACTTTTAATTTAGGTAAATTAATGTATACAAGCACAGAATAGAATACATAGGGATGTGAGCACTAAACTTCAACCCTAGTTGTTCAGCAATGTCTTTGGGGTGACTTCTGCTGTTCTGTATTAAGGATCACAACTCATACACCTCAAAAACATTCCAAAAAACTGTCAACCTGTTAACATATCTGTAATTTGGAGAGTGGAAATTTCTGGCGTAGAAATCAGCACAAAAAGTTATGAAAAAATACCAAGAAACAGAAGGTATCAATGGAAAATATATGTAGTGTTAAAGGTACTCCAAACAATAGCACTAACCTACAGGTGTCCTTACCAATCAGCACAGTATTCATCAACAAAGTAAAAAAGTTAATTTCAAAGAATCATAGTTCTTTTAGGTTAATCATTTGATCACAGATTTGAAGTATAGGAAAAACTCCACCACCACATTTTACTGGATGAGATAAACACACTCTTGTGAAAACTAAAACTAAAGCTAAACCAGTTACTGACAGATAACAGAATGCAGATTCACTTTTAAAAACTATCACAGCAGCAAAAATAAATCAGTATTAGAGAACCCATCCATAAACTGAAGATGCACTAAACCCACAGAAGCAAATAAAGCTTTAATGAATGTGAATCAACCTTGGCACACTCAAAGCACACAAACTCTCAAGCAAGAACACCAAGCTGTTGCTGGTTGGATACCTGGCAGTTGTTTAGTTCCTCAATAACTTCTTTATTTTCTTTACTGATGTCACACACACAGATGAATTCTGCCTCTCTGTGACCTTTAAAAAACTTCTCCCGAATCCTCTGCACAACTGCCACAGCTGAACGGCCACTGGGAACTGAGCAGTTCTCAATATCCCAGAAGACTCCAATGGGGGGCAAATTTTCCAGAACTTGGCCCGTTACTGCAACTTCTGGGGACCCTGTGCAGATGTAAGAACACAGCTCACTTTTATCTCCAAATACTGAAAACATTAAACTTAGCATAGTATGATCTTCGCACGTGGGAAGTCTTCTGAACAACGTTCCCAGGAAGGCAAGTTCAGTTTTACCTTCTTAAGGAATCCAACAAACCATCAATCTTAAACAAAAACTTAGTCACTGTCAGATTAGGATAAAGATGCAAGACAACTCTGACCTTACTTTTAAGCTCTCAAACAATCAAGTAATGTATTTTTAAAAAATTACCAAATGCCACAAAACAAGTGTCTGAAGTTGTGTAACACTTGGTGCTGTATCAGTAACAGAAGCAAAACATGGAAGCTGTTCAAATTTACATGGTGGATTAGATAAGAAATCTAAACAAAAGTGGATGAGATGACCAGTACCATGATGGTGATTAGAGGAAAATCAAGGCAATATAGAACTAACAAAGTATCCTACGGCTCAGGAGAGTGAGCTATAGAATTTTTGCTATTGCAGGCTAAGCTGGTGTTTCAGCACTCTGAAAATATATTTAAATTTGAACTAACATTATATAACCATTCCATCCCCACAAAACAACTTGATAAGAAACATGAGGAGCAACACAGAATCCTCACAGTTCAAAAACAACCTACAAATTAATGCTAGCTGAGAATTTAAAATAAGGCACAACCGACAATCATATTTGTTTGTGAGTATGTTGGTTGGCTACCCAAAAGATTCACTGGAATGGCATTTGGTAAAAGACACTTGATTTATCTGTCTCACCTTAAAATGGATGCAGTTTTAAAGTCACAGTAGAACTCTCAATTTCTTACTATTCTGTGACTTTACTAGACATAATTTTGTAGTTGAAGCAGCACTAACACTGCAGAAAGACCAAGCAATTATTTCACAGTATTTTCCTCTTACAAGCACTTGAGAATTATATATGTTCCACCTTTACTGCATATGGAGTGACAACAGACACTAGACTAAGAAAATGCTTTACAATTATGGCTGAATTTAATTTCTTTACACATCACTAAAACAAAATAGCTTCCAAGTCTGCAGAATTTCTTTTTCTAGTTCTTAAAACAGTAAGAACAATAATAGTAAAATCAAAACTCTATGTAAACAATACAGTAAATTGGCTAAGTAGTCAAAACATGTAAAACCAAGTAATGAATTTTCAAAACAGAAACAAGGTATTTTTTTACTTTTAGTCTTCTAAGGCTTTATAGATGTTTCCAGATAATGGTGCAATTTAAGAGAACTCTTGCTGTGTAACAGCATCTAAAAGGAGAACATCCACTAAATGGAAGCTTCAAACAAATGTGGTTTACCATATTTCTGTGGTGATTTGCCAAGGCTGCTTGCCAGTATCAAACTCTTCTCATTTCCTGTTCCTTTGGTTCCACAGCCATTACAGATTGGGATAGGAACAGGTGCAGTCTGTGCACTTGGAGGAGGAATATTTGGCCAGATTTTAGCAGCATCAACTAGGCTGTTTCTGGTTGGCTGTTGGGACAATTTTTCAAAATACATGTTCATTTAGTACACAATATTAACACATGCTATTCCATGCTACAAACACTTTGTTACAAACAAATGCCAGTTCAGATGTCCTTTACAATGCTAATTAACAACAGTATGATGGCAAGAAGGAAGCATCTATCCCAGCATATTCAGCTTTAGATTTCCAAATGCAAGGAAAGATTCTACTAAACTCAACATATCAAGACATGCCACCTTTTAAGTAGTACTAATATGCAGCCTTTAAATAAAAAACAACAAAAACCAGAGACCTAGTATACAAAACCTGCACATGGAGAGTAGAAGGTGTGATAATTCCAAATACATTGAATTGACCATTTAGTCCATTAAAATGAACTAAAGATAACTCACTTTTATATTGGAAACTTAAACTTAGAAATCTAAGTAACAGAAATTGCAAAGTTGAGTACATTATTTCACTAAATTCCTAGTAATAGTCAAGCACAGTTCTAACAAGTTCTGAATTTTACTGAATTGTTACTAAAGTATAAATTACAAATTTGGGAAGACTGAACTAAGACTAGAATATCCTTGTAGTGTAAGATGTATTGCCTCACTTACAAATGGCTCTTTATTGATTAGCTGCCCAAGGGTACATCTTAACTGCTGTTAGCCTTTTCCCAGAGTCCCTACCATGGAACAGCTTAATTAGAGCTGTAAAGAAGAGATGACTGGATTTGAAAGAAGTTAAAACTCCACTCAAGTACATTACAAGAACATTGTGATATTTCTTTTGTCTTCCCATCACACTGTTACCTCAGGAAAGAGCCCAGCTCCAAAAGGCTGTCTGCGCATTTGGACTGTGCATCACCAACCAGGGGGATGCAAGCTGCACCCACAGGAGCTGATGTTTTCCTCAAGCTACACAATTTCGACACGAACCACGCAGCAGAGTAAGGAAGGAGAAAGGTGGGGTGTACAAACCTTGCTCAAGCAGTCAGTGCAGTAGTGAGAGCCCTTCAGACACACGGGGGGCACCACGTTTAGGTGCAGAGGGTTGGCGCACACGCGTGGCGGCAGCTCCGGCTGTGACCCGTGCTCGTCCAAGTGCCCCGCAGCCCCCGCGGTGAACTCGGGACAGGGGAAATAGCCAGAGGAGGATGGGCAGCTCGGCAGGGCTGGGAACTGATGCAGCTTGTGCACGTTACCGTGACACGGCTGGAAATGGAGTTTTCCACAACAGGCCAGATGCTGACAGGAAGATACACTGTTTTCTACACACATACCAGAGAACTCACTGGAAATTCCTGCCAAATTGCTTCTAGCTGGAGGGTTCTTCAGTGAAGATGCAGACTGATAAGCAAATCCCGACCCTACTTGACAAGTTATCGTCCCAGTGCTTTTTGAGTCTAATATTGTGCCAGGGTGAATCAGGTTCCCACCTCCACCACCACCACAATGCATTTGTGGAGTGCAAGAAGAGTCAGAGCCATGAGCACAGCAGCTTACTTTGGGGCCAGGGGAAAGCTGAAGTTGCTGTTGCTGAAGAGGATGAACGTCGGGAAGCGGCACTGCTGGAAACAATTTAGAGCCGGCATGAGGAGATGGAGCATCCTTCAATTCTACAGCAGCTTTCTTGTTCTCCATGTAATCTTTCTGGAAAATGAAAGCTCAGTTACATTCAGGTACATGAATAAAACAATTTTATAAGGTAAGAAGCAGGTATTTTTAAAGTGCTATCTTTATGACTATTATTATCTTACTGACTGAACATGTAAAATATTAAAGAGAACCATGCCAGTTGCATGTGCCAGCCCTAGAATACTGGTATCAGTGGACTTTGGAAGCAACAAACCCAGAGAGCTATAAACC
The DNA here is from genome assembly GCF_901933205.1 of Camarhynchus parvulus. Taxonomy (NCBI): domain Eukaryota; kingdom Metazoa; phylum Chordata; class Aves; order Passeriformes; family Thraupidae; genus Camarhynchus; species Camarhynchus parvulus. The sequence goes on along the minus strand of NC_044584.1, from coordinate 12,413,736 downwards.
AAACAGCAAGGAGTCCACAAAACAGAATCAGAAAAGCAGAAAACTGTTAGGCTAAGGCTAAGAGAACCACTTCACAAGCTGCAGATCTGTAAATCATCATATTTTAGTTTGAATAAAGATGTAAGAATTTTATTTAAATTGTGAAAATAATGTATTAAAAGAATACTACTTAAAAAAATTAGATATTACATCAAGCAGGTAATATAGCAGAGGGCAAAGAAGGCTACAGTCTCACAACAACTAAGTGGTTTTTGTCTACTCTGATTTAAGATATCAAGATGTAAACACAAAGGCACGGACAAAAAAGAGAAAGTTTTTTAAAATGCCAGCAGTGAAAACCAAGCAAGGTTAAAAGCAGCACAGAATAGTCAAGGTCAGCAGAGGTAATCTGGACAGAACACTGCAACAAAACTTCTGAACAACTTTTATTTTTCAAATTGAATTTAATGCATTTCCTACTATACATGAATGAATAATTAATTACTCATTCCTCTCTACTTGATGCTACATCTCATGAAGATAAACTCAGCCAAAAATCTGTCTGGAACTGATTTATATCCTAAACTCCAGATTTTATGGCAGCTTCCTTCCTAACCCTCAATACATGAAAACAGCAAATGCTCATCCATTTCTCTTATGTCTTTACTTAGGCAGATTAAATGTGTCTGAAGAGTTTTCCTTAACAGTTGGAGCTCACTTGCTCAAGCACCTAATTGTGTTGTACTCCTTCTAATCCACAGCCCTTTGCACCTTAAATGCATAGAATTATGTACATTAAATGAACATTTAAAAAAATGGAAACAAGGGAAAAGTAGGACCTTGTGAAGAATAGTATGCACAATTGCTGTAGCTACTACATAATAATAACAATAATTTAGAGAGCTAAATTTGCCTCCAAACTAAACAGATGAATTGGAAGCATGACCTCCCCACTCCACTCTTCAGCAATAACTTGGCAGAGCTCCCCAGAAGCTCCTCACCCACCTTTTGGGCAGGCAGCTGCATGACCCCAAACAGCTGTGGAGAGGAAGGCCTGACAAGCAAAGCAGCTTGTCCCTTCTCACCACCACTGCTGTGAGAGCTATGAACATAACCCAAGGCCCCAAACCCCCAGGCAGGTTTTGTACTCACCTTGGCAGCTGCTGCCTCCTCCTCCTCCTCCTTCCCTCCCCACCCCTTTAGTCAGTAACACCACTGGAGTCAGCCCCCAGCCCCTCTGCACTGGGAGCCCCCGCACCCCTCAGGGCAGGCAGAAATTACCGTTTTTGCACTACAAGGCAAAGCCTTCTCAGCAGCAGAAAAGCAATCAGAAAGCTTCCAGAGCCATGGCTTAGCATCATTCTCTTGTCTCTGAAGCCATCCCAGGGATCTATTGCAGAGGTTCTCCGTCCTGTTTCCTTCCATCATACAGCCAAACAAAAAGGTTCAACATCCTTTCATCCCCCCTTCCTTTCATTCTTCCCACCTGCTAAGAGGAAAAAACAAAAAGCATGCTTTAAATAACCTTTAAAGCAAGACAGAGAAAAATCAGGGTGGTCTTAAGAATTCCACTACTGCTCTGTCAGTGAAATTGCATCAATTATGTTAAATTTAATCATGCCTATGGCCAAGGCCTTAACCGCCCTTTTTAACACAGGAATGCTCCTCATGACCCACAGCACAGAAGAACCAGTCTGAGGAGAAACACCTTGAAGTCCTACTAATGGCATTAACTAGAGTCACACAGCTGCTGACATGAAAGAGCACCCTCAAACTTTCAGTGCACTCTTCTAGAAGGCAGATCCAGGGGGCAAGAACGGCTCAACTGTAAATACACAACAGGTGCAACTGAACTCGGCTGAAACAACTGAACTGCATATTCACTGTTTTTCCATTGGTTAAGAAAAACTATAAACAACACACCTGTATTAAGCACACAGTATTTAGCATTTAAACAGAACTTCAAATTATTAAAATAACTTACAAGCACTTCTCCTAATCCTCAAGCTGCCCTACTGCACATCAATTTAGCTTTACAGAACCAGAAAGCAACCTAAAGCTCAGTACCAGAAAAACAATGGTTACAAATGAAGCATTTTACTCTCCAACTCCATGCTGCATTCATTAGACTCCACTCCTTCGGGTTCTTTTCTATTTAATGTTAAACACAATAACCACAGAACACATTACATGGCACTACATTTACCTCTGCATTGTTTTTAACCTCGGAAGTTGTACTTTTTCTTTTAAGCAGAAATCTTTATTCACGCGAATTCTAGCTACCCAAAATTTACGCTGCCTACAACATCAAGTTCATCAAGTTTTACAACTCTAGAGTACGTTACTTTCGCATGTGTTTGATAGCAGAGGTTTATTCGGAATTAACACGAGAACTGAAAACAGTAAGGGTGACATTATCCACACACGCCCGCGCTTTGCCCTCCCTGTCCCGAGGCTCCCGGGCCGCTTCCAGCCCGACCCTCCCCTCCCCAGGCCGCTCCCCGGCCCCGGAGCGCTGCGGGGCTCCGGCCGTCCCGGGCCGAGGCGGCCGCAGCTCCGGGCGCAGGACGGGCCGTGCCGCGCGGGGCCGGCCCTTGGCTGCCGCAGCAGCCCCGCGCTGCCGGAGGCTCGGCCGTGCCCCCCCGGGCCGCCTCACCTGCGCCGGCCCCGCCGCCCCGCGCCCGCCGCCGCCGCGGCCGCCCCGGCCCTTTGTTGTCCTCCCTCCTCCCGCTCCGCTCCTTCTGCCGTCAGGCGCTGCCGCGCGCCGCAAAGCAGCGCGCTGCCGCAAAGCCGGCCGTCGTAACGCCCCGCGCCCGCCTCCTTTAAAGCAGCGGCCGTGAGGCGGGTCCGGAGCGCTGCGAGGGGGGTGAAATACGCGCTGAAACTCGGGTAAAACACACACAAAGCCGGGTAAAACACACAGAAACGCGGATAAAATGCACACAAGCCCGGGTAAAACGCACAAAGCCGGGTAAATCACACACAGACTCCACCGTAACCCAGCGTTGAAGCTGTGACAACTTTTCAATGTGAATGTGTGAAGGGACCGGGCTCTGCTCCCTGGCCCAGCAATGGCACAGGAGGAACGGGCAGGAACTGATTCCTGGGAAGTTCCACCTGAGCACGAGGAAGAACTTCTTCCCTGAGAGTGACCGAGCCCTGGGACAGATTGTCCAGAGAGGCTGGGGAGTCTCCCTCTCTGGAGATATTCCAGAAATCTGCTGTTTGCTTATTTTAACAGACATGTCTGACCCCTCTGTGCTTTCTCTGGGTGCCTTGGGCATCATTAGCTATTCCCCAAGTCAGACGTACACAGCTTGAAAAAAAAGAAACAACCTTCTAAGAACCCACTGGGTTAGGCATTAGTGTGTCCCCACCCCTTGACAAAGCACCTGAAGTCTGCTGGCCAAAGAAACATCACGAGAGCTGTGGGCATCCACTCAGGGTCGCTGCTCTGTTGATGTGGTGGCACTGGAAACTCACCAGAGGTCACTGGGCTTTGCTCATTTCAGGATTGTGTAAGTTTCCACTATGGTATTTTTCCCCTTGAATCCTTGTGTTGCTAATAGTGCTTGTCTCAACAAGCCTACCTCTATTCCTAATTTTCCTGTTCTTGTCTTTCTACAGACGGGGCTCTGTCTCACGGTTTAACAGCTCCCTCGGAAGGCTGGGCCAATGCTCGCATCCAGGCTGGGCTTGCTCCTCAGCTGGTGGCTGAGCCCCTCGAGGAGGGAGGTTAGTGACAGCACAGGCTGGCATCTGCTTTTTGGTGCCTCAGTGTCTTTTGATCATAATTGTGGTATTGGGCTAAGCTGGAATTTACTTGCACCTTGGCCTAAGAGAGTGCAGCCAGCAGCAAGGAGAAGCCCTGGTGGCCAAGCTCAGAGCCACAGCCAGGCTTGCCAGGGTCACTTGGAGTGTCACTGCTGTGTGCCAAGGCTGAGAGAGCTGCTGTGTTCTGCTCTGCTTAACAAACCAGTGCTATTAATGAGCATTTGACAGTTTCATAAAAAACATGTCAGTTTGAGATATCAGAAGGTTTTTAAAGTAGTGAGAATCTGTTTCTTGCTTAAGCATGTGAAAATCTGATTCTGCATATACAGATTGCAGAGAGTTGTATAACATCTTTAAAGAGACAGAAAAAAGGTTTTATTGCTATTAAATACTTGCTCTTTAGTGACAGCAATATTTCCATATGATATTCTAAAATGTTTGTCACATTTTATGGGTGTCAGTAATTCATTTGAACAAAAAAAGCAGTTCAGTAGTTTGTAATGACAATCGGTGAGCAGTTCTTGTTCCATCCACAGAGTGGGTGGTGGGGTGAGTTATTTAATTCTCTAAGAAAAGCAAGTATTTTTTCCCAACAGAAATTAATTGCCAAAAGATAAAGTGTTACAACCTTACCACAACTTACAGTGGATAAATTTTTGTCCACTTAGTTTTTGTGGAAGAATCAGTGTGGCCTTTTCATTAAAATAACCAGCCCATGAATCCTAGCACCACAAAGGTCTGCCAGTTATTAATTATTAATCAGCAAACTAAAAATAAATGCAAAAAGTAATTTCTCCTCCTCTGCTAATTTTGAAATAGACAAATGTTCTCGTTCTTCTTGCAAACAAGGCAGTCACAGTGATTACAGTAACCTTTTTTAAGAATATTTATTGCTTGTGTATAGTAGTGCCTCTGAGCCCCTGGCATTTGTTGGGGTGCTGTTTCACTGTTTCAGAATTGGATGAGAGGCTCTCAGCTTCCTTTGAAATCTGAGAAATTTTGCTGTGTTTTAGTATTTTGAGATGAGAAATATTGAAAACCTCATGTGTATCTATAATGTGTGTAGTCACACTATCCTCAAAAATTTGCTTAAAGTGTTGAAGTAAAATGTCCTTTGTCCCAAACTTGTGAACAATGTATAATTTGTTTTAATTACTGGCAACATACTACAATAGTGTATGGTTTATTTTCTGCAACTTATCTGATAATAAAAACATTCTTGGGTAATGACAGAACAGCAAATGCTATTAACCCAATTTCTTAAATGCCTTATTTAGTTTTCTCTTCATAGTTTTATGATAGTTTTCTCCATTTACTTCTGCTGAACATCTGAACTGAAAATATAGTTATTTTGCTGAATGCCTGACAAGAAAATAGAATAGTTTTTGTCACCCTTTTCAGTTAAAGTTATCTGGGTTATGGACAGATTCCTTCTAGTGCAATATTTATAGAAAAGCATCCATCCTCTCAGTTACAGGCCCAGCCTTACAGAGCCCTTGGGAGAGGTGTATTTCCAGTTTAGACAAGTCTTTTCAGACCAGGCCGTGCTCCAGGCCCGGTGTTACATCAGAGGTGAGCGAAGCTGGGGCCGGGCTTCGCACGTGTGTGCTCATCCCACTGCTCTCTGGGGCTGAGCTGGCACCCGGTGACGCTCGGTGACACATGGCCCTGCCTGTGCGGGCCGCAGAGATACACGTGCGATAATTTGTGTTTTTGTTTTGGCTCCCGAACAAATGCCAGGCACCACTAATAAGCGAGCGTTTGTGAGCACGGGCGGCAGGAACACACCTAGGGCGCCTGAGAAAGTCCCTGCTTGTCCCGGGTCTTCCTATCGATCCTGCCCGGGAAGTCCCGGGCTGCAGCCAGCTCTGCCCCATGCCGCAGTTTCCTGCAATGGTGACATCATGCCGGCATGGGGATGAGTGGAAGTGTCTAATATTTCATAGACTGCGGCACAGAAACCTGTCCTTGGCTGGGAAAAGGGCACTTTGGGCTAAAGATGTTGGGCTGGCCTTAAAAATAGATACCGGCGCTGTCTCGCTGCTTGCTTTTGCAGCAGAGGTCTTTTGAATTGAGAAAAAAAATGATTAATGTAAAGCTTTTCCTCTTTTAGATAATTTTAAGGTCAATCACGCCCTTAAAATTACGGAGCGTGCTGGTTTACACGCTTAACATCTCAGAAGATGCGGTGCCTTGTGCGTGTGACTGTAGGTCCTTGAACGTGGAGGGGTGGTGTTTAGCAAGGCAGACGGGGAACAGGACTGGGAACAGGAATAGGAACGGCAATAAGAATGAGATCAGGAACGGCGATCACAACCAGACCGGGACCGGCCACGGCCGCCGCCCCCCGGCGCCGTTTGAAAGTCACCAAAGTTTCCGAAGCGCGTTCCGGCGGCGCTGATTGGCCGAGCGCCCCGCCGCACGTGACCGGCAGCCAATAGGGCGGCGGCGCCGGCCGGGCCGGGAGCGGCGGTGCGGGCGCGGCGGGAGCGCGGTGAGAGCCGGGGGCCGCGGGACCGGGACGACACGGGATAAGGGACCAGGGACACGGGACCCTGGCCGGCTGCGGCCCCGCGCGGACCTGAAACTCCTCCTGCTTCTGGAGTTCCTCGTGCGGGCGCAGGTGGGGCGGGGAGCGGAGCGTGGGAGCCGTGCCTGCTGGTTTAGCCCCCGCCCGGCTCGGTGCTCCGCACGGGAATGGGACCGGGGAGCGCTGCCCCGCTGAACTCTTGGCTTGCAGCTGGAACCACCAAGGCCAGGCGTTCCAGCGGAGAACAGTGTGGGGTTTCCTCAGGAGTCACTGGAAAGTTGGACGTTTGGGAGCTGGGCTGGTTACTGAGGAGGGGAGGGTTTTGCTGAATTCAGCCTTTTGGTAGAGAAGCCCCGGAGAAGCCGATAACTCTTTTCAGTGCTGGCTGTGGGATTCTGTGGTAATCCTGGTGCTCCCGTGACCTCTCCCCTTTCTTTCTCTTTTGTGGTGATTTTCTTTTGTATGGCTTAAACAAAGAAAACAGGCCCATGTGTTACAGGAGGACCCTTTCAAGGGGAATATTTTAAGCAAATCTGAATTTCAAAGGATGGGAAAGCTACTTTTCGGGAGCAAAGAGCTGGTTTGTTTTGGTTTACATTTAGGAAAATAATGTCTAATAGGAGGTTCATCATCTCTGTCATGGATAATTCAGTAGTATTTGTGGTACTGTTTCACTTTTTTATTACAATATTAATTTCCTTGACTTGGACCATTAGGCATTGCTACAAAAGTAGGCCAACACTGTTCCCCGAACTAAATGTTTCATGAAGAAAAAAGTTCAGTATCGGGGTCGTTTTGAGTCCTTTGTTCTAGGTCTGAAACATTCTAAGTTGGGGCCCTCATGAGTTTGGGTGAATTCAGACTGATTCCCGATCTGAAGTTCCTTCGATAATTTTGTGTGTTGTTTTTCTTGATGCTTGCTTTTTCCTGAGGAGTATTGCAATTCTGCTGTCGCTGGTATGAAATTGTTTTCTGCAACGTTTATGCTGCCGTGTTTTATTGCAAAATTCCAGTCCCCACCCATGATCGCTTCCACTTCCTGCATGATGTGGAGCTTTGTAATGCCTGTGGCCAGCGCTTGTGCTGCCTGCACACGGCAGGAAGCCTGGCCAGATGTCTCTTCTGGCTTCATGTGTGCGGAAACAAGCAAGGTGCAGCCAATGTCTGCCTGCTACAGACTCCGACTTTCTCTCCTCGTTTTTTTCCAACTTTTCCCAGTGTTTAAAAAAGCATTTCTAAAATCTCCTTTACCCCCATTTGCTCTCTCTGCTTTTGTAGTGAGCCCAGACAACGAGGAGTTCCTGATTAATTTCTCTTCAGGCATTTTGCATGTTGTCTCCACCTTGTTAAAAATAAAGGGGAGAAGGCAGCAGGGGAAAACCAGTCATAGCCCTACCCTTTCTAAGGCAGTTTAACAAGACTTACATGGGTTTTATTTGCACTCTTCTTAGACAAATTTCAGGGGAAAAAAGTTTAAAAGAGCTTTAATACTTTGTCTCAAACTTGAAAGTTTTCAGTTTCAGTTTGTATTTTTCGTCTTTCGTTAGTTTGAAAATCCCAGCTTAGTTTGAGCTAAGATGTAGTGCGGGGAAGGAAAGTAGCAGGTCTTCCTTGAATGTTGCAGCAAAAAACGTGCCTGTGGCACAGGACAGTAGCCACGTCTGTGGAATAAGTACAGGTCCACTGTCCTTCCATGTATTTGCAGTTGAACAATTAATTTTAAATTATAAGTACTATTTAGTAATGGTGACCACAAAGCAGAGTGAGCTCTTAATGGATGAATCCTCAGTGGGCCCACACCATAATCTCATGTTCACAAAGACATCCCTGCCACTGAGGGGGGCAGCCCCTTTGGCTCTGTGAATATTCACAGGGTACTCTTGGATTGTGTGGATCAGAAAGTTCTTCTCCTTGCAGCCCAACAATCTGAAAAAATGCCAGTGCCAATTACTACAGTCTTTTAGTTCTTCCAAAGTGTAATACAAAAGCACAGGAGCCAGATCTAAGCATATTCAAGATTTTGAAGGTGATGGAAGCTGTCTTTTGGTTCCAAAGGGTTGTTTGAAAGCTTTTCAGAGCATGATGTCTTGCAGTTCATCTTTATATTTCCTGAATTATTTTTGTTGTCTGTCCAAACGCAGATATTTGATTTATTATAATGCTTGTGTGAGAAAAAATCTTTTTTGGATTTTTTTCTTCACAAGTGTGCTGCAAGGATCAGTGTGTGTGTACACAGTGCCTTGGGCAGAAGGACATGCTTATTAACATCAAAGGCACTTTCAGTTCACTTAAAAATAACAGAGGAGATGTGACATAAACTATCCTAGGTCAAGAATGTTAATTATGCTTGGTCATGATTTTCTTTTTAATGGGCAAGAGTACTATTTGGAAAATCACTCCTTACTCACACTCCTTTTCCTCTTTTTTTGTTTAGTGCATTCTTCAATCTTGAGACCTCATGCTGGAAATGTATCAATACATTATCCAGTGCTTTTGTTTGTTTGAAGCTTTGGCCAAGGAACATTTTGTGTCAAACTCAGTTATAAAAACTAAGGCTTAGTAACTTTTCTCCTGACCTGGCAACTCCCCTTTTAAATAACACTGTAATTTCTGTGCTTGTGTTGCTGATACCGGGCACTGAGGTATGCAGGCACAGCCCCACTCAGCTGTGACGCTGCCTACTCCTTGCTCAATAATCTGGTGATTACTTGGGCTGTGAAGAGGAGCTGGGCTTTGTGGCATTGCTTGGGTATGTGAGAATTGGGCTTTAGATTGCCAGACTCCTTTGAGTGCTTTTGTCCATAGTAGAGGTAAGAGCTACTTGGGTTTGTCTCAGTAGTTACTAAGTAGGTGGCTGTTACTCAATCCTATTTATACCAGATAATTTTTTGGAGAGAAAAGTCTTGACAGAGGTTAAAGATATTTTCTTTCATAGAGTTCAATAAATGTGCAGTGTATGCTCATTATCTTTAGCGAAGACATGCTGCTCAGAGGGTCTACTCCAGCATTTTAGGTGTATCATAAATAAGAGTAGAAGAAAGGGCTGACATCTAAGTGATGTCTTCAGCCATCCCTTCTTTGTTCCATCAGAATTACCTCTAGGAAATGTTTTGCTCAGCAGCACTGGAATTGAAATTTGGTAGAACTGTGTTTCTTCAGTCATTAGATTTCTGTGATGCAGTTTTGTGATGACTGTCACTGTCCTGAATTGTTCAATTCCACCTCTATTTGCTCTTCTTGATCTTATTTGGTTTCTTATTTGGTATCAGTTTGGTTAAATTGATAATGTCTGAGTGGAATCTTTGCCTCACCCAGGGCTGGCCATGGGCAGATTATGCAGAACACTAGGTTTGATGTTTCTCCATTGTCAAGACTAACTAGTATGAAATGATATTTGTTGCTGACCCTTTAACAGAGAGTGTCATGCACATCACAGGGCATTTATTTTATTTAATTGTAGGGTTTAGATACTTAAGTCCTCAAGTGGGAGTGATCAGCTTAAGGGACTTGATTCCCCTGTGGCTCTTTAGTGTGTCATTCCTATTTGGGACTGTGTCCTGTGACTGGATTTGTGCTGGCACAGGGACAGCTGGATTGTCTGGATTGCTGCTATCTTAACTGCATACCTATCCCAGCCAGTGGTATCCTGCTAAAACCTCTGGGTAGCTTTGACCCTCCCTTCTCCCATGGCTCTCTGAGGTATCCAGATATCTTGTAGCTATACATGGATTTTGATAGTTCAGGTTAGAAGTTGAGTAGCTTTGTCCGTGTTGAAGAAATTTTCCAGCAGTTAAGTCCATAAAAAACTTAAGATTGCTTTAAATGTTAACTCAAGAAATCAGTATCTTGAGTACTTAATCTCTGTCTCTTTGAAGTTTCTCTTTAATTTCATTATAGATGTCTTCAGGGTTGTTGAATTGCAGTGTGTTTGGAGCTGAAGTTGTGCCTGCATCTTCCTTCCCTTGTGTTCTCTGTGCACTGGCCCAGCTGCAGCTCAGGTTTGGGGTTTGTGTACTCAGAGGTGCCAAAGGTGCTCGCTGCTGGGAATGTGGAGTAAGCCTGCAGCAGCTTTGGGAGAGCTGGAGAGACTTAGCAGGAATTCTTTCACATTTATGGTCTGTCTGACAGAGTCCTATCAAGGCTGAGCTTTAGTTTGGTCTCCAGGAGAGCAGTGACTGTGTGGGAGGAGGGGTGTTCTGCTCTGCAGCAAGGAGGATGAGGCTGCTCACTGCCTGAGTACTCACACTTGACTCTGTTCTTTTTCAGGGGGGAAAATGAAACAGGAGTTTTAGACTTTGAGGACTCATTATGGAAGACTCAGAAGGACATCACTTCAGCTCAGTGGAAGAGGAAACCAGATACTGGAAGGAGCTGGCTATGAAATACAAGCAGTGGTAAGGCAGTGGCTTCATTCCTCCAAGTGGTTGGTTAAGCTGTATAACGCTTCATGCAAAAACACAGCTCTATCATTGCTGCTTGTTGGAGGATTGTTTCAATAGAATTGTTTAAGAATATAAAACACTTTCTTTCATCTTTCTCTCTGTTCCTCACTTTGTTATTAATCAGTAACAGCTTTCTTTATATTTCCAAATAAATAATAGAATTGAATAATGGAATAAATGTGAGATGGCAGTGGACAATTGACAAACTAAAGAGATGCCACATATCCTCAACATCTAGAATGTGAAAACAGACTCCGGGGTTTTTCTGTTTATTTTGACTTTTTTTATTTCTTTACCAGTTTGCTATGGGGTGACTTCCCATGCATGGCAGGGAAACATTTGCATGTTTCTCTCTTCCTATTGAATACAGAGAAGGGCATAGAGCCTTCTGTGTTCGAGAGCAGTGTTGTTTTTACCTTGAGTGTACAAGAGATGTTGTTTCCATTGTTCGTGATGATGAGTTCTGTTGCTGGAATTTCTCTCCAGTGCTGAGAACACCCAGGAGGAGCTGCGTGAGTTCCAAGAGGGGAGCCGAGAGTACGAAGCTGAGCTGGAGGCTCAGCTGCAGCAAACAGAGTCCAGGAACAGAGACCTCCTGTCAGAAAACAACCGCCTGAGGATGGAGCTGGAGTCAGTGAAGGTCAGAGCTGCTGGTGCACGTAGGGTGCACATGCTCAGGGCAGGGGGGAGCAGGGCAGGTGTTTGCAGACTCTGCCCTGTGGTGTCACCTCAGCATTACAGAAGAATTGATCAGAACGCTGCAGAAAGGAAAGTCTTGAAAAGTAAAGAAATGTCAGCCTGTTGTGTGCTCTGAGGATTCTGTGTTCCTTGGTAGCATTTCTGGAGCCCTGTTCACAGGTTATGGCTGTGTGTCAGGGTAGATTTCAGATGGGAGAAAATTGTCCACAGTGGAGTGGAGGCTGAGTGTGAACACAAGAGAGCTGCTGTTCTATTCCTTCTTCAATCTATTTAGTGCTTTTGTTCATAGCTTTCTTGCTGTCTGCATCATGCAGTTACAGATAATATTGTAGAACAATCAAAGTACAAACACTGCAGCTGTGTTTTTGCATTACGTAAGGAAACTCAGTTTAAAACCCTTTTTACATACTTGTGTATTTATTATCTGACATTTCAGATAAGCTGGGAAGCAGCAGCTGGTGGGTAACACATAGAATTGAGAGTCATGAAACAGTTTCAGTCCTGGTTTTGTTATTGAATCTGTCTGTCCTTAGGGAAAAAATGAGTTTTTCTTTTTGCACTTGGCTAGCATTCTGTGAAAATAAGAACCAGCAGAAAGGCATTAACTTCCAGAACTATAAAACATAAAGAATGTGAACTTATTGGGATGGGCCTTCTTGACACAGTGGCTTAAGGAACAATGAAACTATCCAGAGTATGAAGAGTGATGAGATAGTGCTGTGCTGATTGACAGGTTCAGGAAATAGTGTAAGTTCTCTTAAATTTGGGAAAAAATCATCACTGAAATTGGTGCGACTTTTAAAAGTTTGAATTTAGCCTTTGTTTACAGATGAGTTACAGTCACCCAAGAAATACTACACTGTGTTTTGTAGGGCTAGCTCAATCTGTGTGGAAGCAGAGATTAATGTAATTACACTTCTTCTATTCAATTGGATGCAATAATGAACTAATGGGAGTGAAGGTATTTGTATAAGTGATTAATCACTGGATGAATCCAGATTTGCAATGCCTTTTGTTTAAACTGTTGTCCAAATTACTGTCTTAAGGAAATATTCTTCTGTTCAAGGCAGATGTCCTGTCACTCTAGCACTAGCTTAGCTATTTCCTCCACTCCCTGCTTTTTGATAGCAGGACTTCCAAGACTTGTTTCATTGTATTTATGTTGCTTTAATACTTGTTCTTGTTGTAGCACCTTAGAAATATTAGATGTTTTGCATGTTGCATGCAGTATTGGTCTGCTCTTCCATGTAGCCACATAAACCCATGGAAGCTGATGGGTTTGGGGAGAAGACAAAAATTTAAAAAATAAAACCCATAGTTCATTTACTTGAGGAGTGTGTAGATGATTTTCTTTCTCTAGAGTAGCTGGGACGAGAGGAAAGGACAGTGAACCAGGCAAAACAGTGAGGAATGAAAATAGTAGGAAGCAATACAGAGCCTCAAAAAGTGGAGGGTAGCCATATTTTAGAAAATCTGAAATGATTCTTCACAGTAGATAGCTTTCTTAAAATACATTCTGCTTGAAATAAACCATTCAACAATTGGCTATTCATGCAGCCTGAAAACTGCAGTAACTGCCCGCAGTGAAGGAACAGAGCCACCATTGAGGGCCAGATCAGCTGATAGTTTATTACAATTGGCTAAAAACAAAGACTCAGACCTTGCAGTTCTGCTCTTTTATCTGAATCAATTCAAGAGCAAAGCATTAATCTCATGAAGCTATTGAGCAGCAGTGTTAACTGAGCCCATCAAGGGTTGGGATCTGCATCTAGGTCAGCACCAGTGAACTTTGCCAGGCCCACACAACTTGTGGCTCTGAGCTGACCAGCCCAGTGTGTGTGCCTGCTCCCCCTCAGAAATCAGAACTCACACTACCTAAAACTGATGGGAATGGTGCTTTGCAGGGTTAGTTCAGAGAGTGCTGAGAAACTAACTGAAAGTAATCTGCCTCTTGGGGCTTAGAGGCTCTTAACTTTGTTTCAGAGATTTTGAATTATAGCAGTGTCACCACACTGCAGTCAAATAAGGGTTTCTTAGTTCAGGATGGATATCTCTTTCCCTCTTCCTTGTCTGTGCATTTCATGTGCTAAAATACCTGTCTTCACATTGTCATTCACACTAGACTACTTGCCATGGTTTTCAAATTCCAGTGCATGGATTTGTTTCCAGTGACTTCAAGTGTTTTGTACTTGAATTCTGTCTGGAGAGCGCTTCAGGAATGTTGCTTACCCAGCAATCTTGGAGTTTCCAAAAAACCTCTGGCATGTTGAAGTGGTCTGGTAGCAAGTTGGTTGAGTGTAAAGCATTATAATAGTGTGCTCTGGAGCTTTCCCTGTCACATGGGAAAGCTTTCCCATGTCACATACCGTGGAACTAACTCCACATTTAGTGGCAGTGCAGGAGAGAGAGATCTGATGTGGAAGCTGAGTCTTCCTCCCTGCTTATGCCTGTCTTAAATGTACCCTTGTATATGTGGTGTGGAGGGAGACAGAGTTTGGTTCAGGTTCCCAAAAGTGTACCTGTACCTGAAATGTTCTAGAATTCTGAACCTGCTTTGGGCTAACAAAGCCACATGGGCAGTGCAGAATCTTGCGGATTCCACAGCAGCATGTAACAGGGTCACACTTGGAATTTTTTTTTTATTCTTCTTACTTTGACTCCTAAATATTGCCTGACTTCGTATTAGGGTTGAAAATAAGTGGCTTCTCTTGTGTGCTTTGTGTATTGCTTAGAAACTGTGCTGAGTCAGACTGTCTGGGAGAGGCAAGGAATGGCCTTGTGCTGCAAATGTTGGGAACTGTTCCCCAGCACTTTTGTTTGATAAGGAGTGACAGGAAGAGCTCTTATCTGCTGGCAGCCCAGAAATGTGTGAGCAATTGAATTTATTGGCATTTTACCATACATAAAATGATGTTTCTCAAAAATTTTCAGAGTGTCTGTCTCTGCCTTTCAAGGAGCTCAGACAATGCTGCAAAAAGAGAACATGTTGCTAAGTACCTGATGTGGTCTTTGATTTGCCTTTGAGTAGGAAAAGATTGAAATGCAGCATTCAGAAGGATACAGGCAAATCTCTGCTCTGGAAGATGACTTGGCACAGACAAGAGCTATTAAAGAGCAGCTTCAGAAATACATTCGAGAACTCGAGCAAGAAAATGATGATTTGGAAAGAGCAAAAAGGTAATCTGCTTTTTGTGGGGTTTTTTCCCACCTCTATTCTATCCTTCAAGCATGGTGGCACTGAGCTGTTTGTGACACTACTTGTTAGCATTGCCATTCTGAACTATCACTTGTCTGATGATTGTGTTGAAGAGATTTGTTGCAGATGGGCAATATGATTTTTTTTTTACTTCTTCCACTCCCCTGACTGCACTCTTTCATATATTACAAGCTAAAAAAAAAAGAAACAAAGCAAATCAAACAAAAATGCAAGTGTCCATTTTCTTGTGAGAGAGGGAGTTCTCCTACCTCCAGTCCTCTGGTAGTGACACCTAGTGCACTCTTTTTCAGAGCCACTATAATGTCCCTGGAGGATTTTGAGCAGCGTTTAAACCAGGCTATTGAAAGAAATGCTTTTCTGGAGAGTGAGCTGGATGAGAAAGAAAACCTTCTGGAGTCTGTGCAGCGCCTGAAAGATGAAGCTAGAGGTTAGACAGAAGTTATTTGTATCTTTTTCCTTCTCTCCCACTGCCTTGTAGCTGTTCAGTCCTCTCCATCTGCCTTCAAGCTGAGCTTTTGTCTTTGCTTTTTTAAAACTTGGTATCTGAAATGTAGAAACAAGTAAGGAAACTGAAGAACGTTCTGCCCCTTCCTTGAACTCCTGACATTATTCCAGAGCACTCACAGAAACAAAAGTCTGTTCCAGCCTTCTCCTAATCAGGGCTTCAGGGAGCTGAGCCAGTCCAGCTGGGGCATGAGGTGGTGTGGCTTCCCACGAAGGTCACTTCTAATACACGTTAACCTCATTGTTTCCTGGGCTGTGGGAAATAGAGCCAGTGAAGTACTGATGGGGAAGTAAAACAGGAGGGCTGTGACTGACTTCTGGTTGCCTTGGAATGCACTGGCTTTTTGCTATCTGTCAACAAGGCTGGGTGAGAAGAGAGAGACCCTGAAGCTGGATGAAATCTGTTTTCAGATCTTGGATTCTGTGCCCTTGAGTGATATCCATAAGCTACAGCCAGGCAGAAGTGCTCTGTTCCTTGGCTAGATAATGACGTGGCTTCCGCCTGGCCTCAGCTCTGATTTCCTTCATGTGGAAACCAGGATAGAAAAGGGTACAACAGGTAGGATCCCAACCTTGCAGGGAGCCAGAATGGAGCCAAGGTGTGCCAAGTTCAGATATGCCTGGAGTAAGCTTTTACAAGCTTTTACTTCACCTCCATGAAGAGAAAAATCTTTTGACAAAAGATTACCATTTTTGGTTTTTATCTTGGTGGCTGCATACTCCAGCACTTGCTTTGTGTTGCTTCCTTCACAGATCTACGACAAGAGCTTGCAGTGCAGCAGAAACAGGAGAAGCCCAAAACACCAATGAGAGCTCCCCTGGAAGCAGAAAGAACAGACACTGCAGTTCAGGCCTCCTTGTCTGTGCCCTCAACACCCGCAATGCGCCGGACACCCATCAGCATTCCCACCCCTGGGACCTTTAGGAGAGGTGACTGGCAGGGATCCAGCTCACAAATACCAGTTGATGCTCTTGTTTTTGCTATAGTTTGCTCCCTTCTTTTCATTTCTCCTTTAGTCACGGAATCCAGTGTGTAGTGTAGTGTCACCTAAATCAAATCACCATGGTCTCAGTATTCAGAGGCTGGGATTTTTTTGAGTTTATTCATAGTCTGTTCATTTCCAGTTGACTTAAACTGTCTGGAAATTATGAGGGATAAGATGAGCATTTGGGACTTTTTATTAGTTCAGAACTGTCCCAGAGATATTGGTCTAATTTAGGGGAAAGGTTTTAAAAACCTGTGTGATCTTTAATCTTCTTCCTTGAATCATCTTCTCTAAGACAGTAATTTTTTTTTTTTCCTTTCCATGAGTAACATATCCCTCTTTAATCTGCCCTGCAGGTCTTGAGGACAGTTATGGTGCAACCCCTCTCACACCAGCTGCAAGAATATCTGCACTTAATATTGTGGGAGACTTGCTGCGAAAAGTGGGGGTGAGTGATTACCTGCCAGACAGTGCTTTTGGAAAGCTGGAGCTCCTGGAAAGTGCAGCCAGCACTGCTGTTCAGAGGAAATTGAAAAGAGTCTCTTGGCCCCAGGTTAGCTAAGTGTGGCCTTGGGCTTGGTCTGGACTTTAAATGTTTCTGACCAACTCCCAAATAAAAATGGACCATGCTTGTTTTTCTAACTTCTAATGCAGATGGGGATAAGATCTCCCTCTACGAATTTCTGGAAGTGCATGTGCAGAAAAAATAAGTCAGCAGGAGTAAATTGAGAAGGGATCTGTTCCCGTGAAAGGCAGAGAAGTTAGCAGGGTGGTACCTGCTGTCCAAAAGGATTCTGGTGAAGTTTGCCTTAAGAGTCCAGTGGTCTTTTGAGCTAGGCCTAATGTCCTGCTATGCTGTAGTTTGATATTTAAAGCAGTGCTGATGTTGGGAAAATTATCCCATGATTTGTGTTTCATTCCTTATGCCTCGGTGCTGTGATTGTTACAAACATTTGTTTGAGGCTTTGATGGGCTGAGCTGCAGAGCTGATACAGCCAGAAAGCAACTCAATAAAGGTGGAGTGATCTAGAATGGGAGCATGTGATGGAGAATAAGATACCTGTGGCTCATTCCCTCTGGTGTACCACCTAATACATGTCTAGGGAATCTGATAGCTCATGTGAATATTTAGTAATCTAAAAATTTATGCCTGTAAGAAGGATGTAAAAATCTCTCTGAGGAAAGTGAAGATTTTGTGTTCCTCCTGGTGAAGAGCATCAGCTCCCTAGAGAAACAGAGATTCATCTTTAGAGAGATGACTATTCATCTCTTCACAAATTCAGAGCTCATGTGGCGCTGGGATCTAGCAGGTTCCTCTACTGGACAGCTCACTCTTAAAGAAAGCAAAATACCCCAAACCCGCACACTTCAGTGCCATTTTGGTGTGCCACTGCCATCTTCTGAAAGAGAACAGTCAGTCTGACAGTCACCTTGTCTGTTTACTTCAGGCTTTGGAGTCCAAGCTTGCATCCTGCCGAAACTTTGTGTATGACCAGTCCCCAAACAGACCTTCAGTGTCCATGTACATGAACAGAGATGTCCTGGAAACACGCCTGAGTCCTCATCAGCCTCTGTGTGACACAGGGTGAGTGCTGGCCTCTGCTGGTGTGTTGGTATTGGAACTTAGGGACTGATATTTATTTGTTTTGGTAGAGACATTTTCAAAGTATGTGAAATTCAGTTATTCAGGATTCTGATTTGAATATTTCAGGTCAGTTTAAAATTTGGAGTCACTAGCTGCTGAA
Organism: Camarhynchus parvulus; assembly: GCF_901933205.1. NCBI lineage: Eukaryota > Metazoa > Chordata > Aves > Passeriformes > Thraupidae > Camarhynchus > Camarhynchus parvulus. The sequence goes on along the minus strand of NC_044584.1, from coordinate 12,395,860 downwards.
ATTCGAAGACTAGCTGCAATCAGGTTTTGAATACTTCAAATCTGGAGCAAGTGCAAGATGCGTTTTATTATAAATCAGTGTTTAACTGGAACAAAGTACAACAGTTCTTGCTTATTGGTTCAATTTGTTTTATGCTTTATGTTCTTGTACAAGTGATGTCTCAGGAGTGTTATGGCATGTAGGAAGACTTCCCTGATCATAGTTAAGATTCTCACGTGTGGGAGAACTGGAAAAAGGTGAATAGTGGGTCCACTGAGAATGCTTTACAGTTGCTAAGATGTGTTTTTAAGTAGCTGCTGACATGAAGTTACCTTACTCAATGCACACATTCTCTGAATGTTTGAAGCAGTTGTCTTTTTGTAATCAAATGAAGAAAACTCAGCAAGGTTATTGCAAATTGCCATTCAGTGTCTGCTTAAACTCTGCCAATCCTGCGCTGCACATTCTTTAGATTCTGTGTTTAGGTAAGTGAAGTGCCCATAGTACACTTTGTTTCAGACTTAATTATTTAGCCAGACCCTTGTGCTGGTTTGTCCTGGTACCCAGTGCTCAGTGGTGGTGTTTAGAAGGAATGTTCCACATTGTACTTGCTCTCCTAGCCTGGGGAGAAACCTCATGAAAGCTTCTGCAAGAAAGCCTCATATATTTACATATGCATGAGTTGATTATCTATCTACTGCTGCAATGCTAAACTGAAATTCCAGCACCTGTAAAAGATAGTGTTCATTACTCAGAGGGAAATGAAGTCCTGTGTTACAGTGAAAACTCAGCCTGGTTAAGGAATGAGTTCATGCATTGCTCAGAGTGCTGTTCACTCATCTCAGCTGAGTGGTTTGTTCTGGAGGTGAGCAGTTATTCTGAGCATGGTTACACTGAGTGAGGAATGCCCTGACTTCAGTCTTGCACTTGCAGGTTGGTGAAACGCCTGGAGTTTGGAACGCGGCCGTCACACGTTCCAGGACCCGTGAACCATCCCTCACAAAGCGTTGTCAAGATGCTGCTATGAAAAGCCTGGCTGGCTTTGGGAAAGGAGAAGAAATGTGTATTTCAAACTTTAGTTTTAAAGAGAGTATCAATGAGCAAGCAGACAGCAGTGTCAGGGTAGGTGAGAGCTGAACAAGCAGTCACAATTGGCAGTGGCTTCCAGTGTGGCCTCTGGGCAAGTTCTGTGGGTGACAAGGTGTGACAAAGCAATGCTGACTGTGTGAGTGCAGGACTGGGAATTCCTTCCTGCATCAGCCACTGTAAATAGCTCCTTGAAGGTTGCTTCTTTTGACACTACCAAAGCAACTGTCCTGCCTACAACACTATGCAGCTCCTCAGGCTTTTGCTTTTGGTGTTAATACACCACCAGTTCTGGCTGGAATTCTGCTTTCTACCATGGGTGTTGTGTGCTGCAGTCACCCAAATTAAAGAGATGTTTTTGTGTGCTGAAAGGTGTATTTCTGCAGGGAAGCTGCTCAGCTCCCCATGGGGTGTTTGCTGACCAGAATGTTGCTGCACAAAAACCTGCCTCTGTAGTGGCAAGATGTTTCTACAAGCAATAATTTCTCATTCAGAACAGGTCATGGTTAAAGGTGAGACATGTCTAGTGCTGAGAGTGCTCAGGAGATCCTGGAGCTAATAGAGCATGTAGACTTTTTTTTTCCTTAAACCCCATAGTGGCTTATAAAGCCTGGTGGTTGTAGGAGGCCAAAGTTTCGAGTTCTAACATCTTGGTAGGTGGGTTTTACTGCTTTACAAACCTCCCTTCACTAAGGTGCCTTGGTTGTTAGTGATTTTTTTATTTTTCTATATGCATATATCAGCTGTTACTAATTTAGAAATGCTTTTTTAACCTGAAAAGCCCTTTATGCTAGAGAACTGTATATGAGTAGAGAATGTTTTTTAAAATAATTTTACCACCTGTAGAATATTACTGCATTTGTTTTTTAAATGGAGTAGAATCATTCTCAGTGTTAGTGTATTTTATGGAAGCCTGTACTTGCAAAAGTAATCATGACTAAAAGTTTTTATGGATTTTTTTTTTGTGGCAGGGGATGGGGAGAGCTTACTTGACAAAAAAATACATAAATGGGTTTGATGTTTTTTGACCTTTTTTTCTTTTTTTTTGTTGTTTGTTTTTTAAGGAAATGCTGTGAAAACAGTCACTGAGGCATCTATTTCTCTAGAATATGTAAATCACAGATGATTTTCATTTCTCAGTCCACCTATGAAGTTGGTTAAACTGGGGAGCAGAATAAAGCTTATTTTGAATTCGAGTTGTTGATGCATTTTGAGTTTTTTGGCAGGTTATTACTGTGGTTTATACATGTTCAATTTGCTGGTTCTGCTCCAAGCATTGGTGCTTAAAACCATTTAATATGAAGTCTGACTTGCTTGTCTTCTTGTTCCCACCCATGCAGGCTCACAGAGTGTGTTGACAACCAGCTCTTGAGCATCTTTACAGCTCTGTGCCTTATCAAGCAATGATCAGGTCTTATCCAGTAACTCCTAACCCCTCTCTGCTCAGCTTGTCATCTTTATTGCTCTAAATGGATTCTTCCTTTACTTTTTCATGAGGAGAGAGAATTCTCTGGGCTCTGGTTCTGCTGGCTGAGTGGTGCCAAGTCTGAATCCCCAGTTCATGATCTCTGCACTTGTGAAACACTGCTTAGATTTAGAAGATGATGGCTTTGGCTGTGAAGGTGGATGTTTGTGCATGATTTGCTCTCCCTGTAGTCACACTGCTTAAGGTTCACTTGCTGTTCAATCAAAGGCATCAAGTAAGCTCTGCACTGGATTTAGAGTGGTTTAGCATCCTGCTTTGCTGTGCATGGCTCCCTACTGCCCCGGTGTGACCACAGAGCTGCTTCTGTCTGAAAGTGCTTGAGCTGCAAGGGTTTGTGGGAGGTCCTGGTAGCTCTCAAGAGTAGGTTGTGGTCTTGCTGGAGTGCTCCAAAAATAAAAAGTAACTGCATGCTGATCCCTCATGCAGAATAGCTTGGCTTGGATCCCTGCATTCAGTGTGGGCTGCTGTTTTTAATGGTTTCAGCCTGCTCTAGAGGCTTGGCTGGAAATATTTCTGCATGTAACAGACATCAAAGGCTGAGTTCATTGCCCACAGACAGACAGGTAGGGCCCCCACTGCTTTCCAGTTCCTGCACCTGAGTGCTGTGAGTCTCTGCAGGTCCTGTGCCTGTCAGCCCTTGGATGCATCCCAGGGCACCTCAGTACTGTGTGTCAACTCAAACCTGTTCCCTGTGGTTATGCCATTTTACTTCCAGCTCAGGCTTTTTTGCATCTCTTCAAAAGCATTACTTTGAAGAAAATCAGGGTTTTGTTCTAATGATTACAGATGAACTTTTGGAAGAAGTATTTTGGTTTTAGAGAAGCTCTGCTGCATTCCCCCTTCCCTTCAAGTGACACCTGTACACGAGAATAGTGGAGTCATTTTTATAGCCTTTTATTAGTGTGTAAGCACATCCATGGTGCATATAAAACTGTAACAGTTGACTTAATTTGAACAAATGATATTTTTCAGTAAGTGATTAAAAAGGCACTTCCACCTTGTGAATTGTGCATCAGGGGTGTAGTAACCAGGAGAAAACCCTATATTAATTGAATACTCAAAATAAAAGTTTAAGAGAAGATTAACTGACCAATGCCTTTTTTCCCCCTGCAACAATCTCACAAATCCTCTGTAGACCGTTAAAAATCCCCACCTTTTCAAATATGCTTCATGGTACAAAAAGTTTTGGAGTACTTTTAGTGTCAATCTATACATTGGAGACAAGGCAGTTGTGCTTTTATCTGTCAGAGGAGTGGGTGTATGTGACCTTGACACTAAGAGTAGACTTATACAGTGCTAAATATTGTCCTCCCTCCCTCCCCTTGCTGCAGTGCAATTTTTGAAGCGTGTTTATTCACTGGCTTTTGTTCCATTGAAATCTCCATCTCTTGCATCCATTTCGTCATCGCCTCCATCTATTGCATTCTCAATTACTCTTCTGCCTCCAGATCTACGGGGTGGGGCAAAAGATGTTGGCTCGTTTCCCCTCCTGCAGCAAGAGGGGAGAAAAATAGAAAAAAGAAAATCAGGTGCTAGGTCATTTGGAATCCTCACAAATAACTAGAGTTTTGTAACAGGACCTGTGGGGCTCATGGTTCTAAATGCAGAAAAGCCAAGAGCTGTGGGCCTTTAATCCACTTTCTGTCCTGTAACTTGTAATTTGTGAACAGGCTGAGACTCCCAATTGCTTGGAAATTAGATTGGTTTCCTGTTCTTGTGCCTGTGTCCTTTTCGTCCTCTAAACATCAGCCCCAAATCACCCCCACTCTTCCCTTCATTTCATTGTTTTCCCCTAAGGGAACTGCAACTGAAGGTACTTGAAAGGAGTGAAAAAGAGAGTGCTCATACACCACAGCAGAGGAGTGTTCCTCTGGAGGAGCACACAGAGCAATTTGTACAGAATTTCTGCCCACCAGTTCCTGCAGGGCCTGGGGCAGTGCTGTGGATGGCAGCAGACATTTCTGAGCCCACAGTGCACAGGCTGCACTGGTCAGAGCACCACAGGTGCTGTGACAGGTGTGACACCCAGGTTCTCAGTCACTCCAATCTCTTTCCCAGCACAGAGAGGAAACAGTCATTGCTTTGGAGCTGTTGAAACCCAGGGACTGATGCTTAGCAGTGCAAGTGTCCTACAGGAAATGCTTTTCCCACTTTATCCCCTTTTCCTCTCCCATCTCCCTCCCATCCCCATATATTTCACAGGCACATCCCAAGGCAGGGACATTTTGGTCCTCAAGGTTAATTTTTGGGGAGGTGTGAGCAAGTGAGACAGACAATGGGTTTGTCCCATGGCCTCCATTGCTAATGTGCTGTAAAGCATTTCAGTTTTGTGACATGGCCTCTCACTTGCCCCATTAAGCAAACCTTTGTAAAGGCTTGAGACCACAGATATAAGCAATAAAATCAATTCATGATTACTGGCATTGTGCCAAAAATACTAATTTGGTGGTAAATAGATCCAAGACTGCACTTTTGGGTACAGCAATCATGCGTAAATATTTAAAGGCTTGTCTTGTCCTTGCAAAAGACTAAGCCAGTGCCCTTTCTGAAGCAGCTATTTAAGTCCAAAGTTCAGTCCTCCATATGCGGGAAGAGGGTAGGAACGTTGGCTGGACTAACTTAGTTCAGAGGCATGAATCTGCATTTCCAAGATGGAAATGTGACATGTAGTCTGTTTTCCACAATTCTGCCCTTAAACTTACTTCAGTGTGAGCAGGCAATTAGCTAGCTAATAAAGCTTCATGTAAGACTTGCTGATAATTAACCATGGTTGTGTTCTGGTGCTGATGGCATGTGTTGAACACAGGGGTGTGTAATTTCTGTCCTGGTGTGTGCTTGGCAGGGTCTAACAGCAGGGTCTGTTATTTTACAGTAGCAGAGATTTGTTATTTAGCAAATAAGTTCTAATTAGGTTAATAAATTTGTTAATTTTTATTAAGCTGGAAGAGCTCTCCACCCCCTTGGACTTGTGTTGTCTGTGGACTTGGTTACCCACAAGTCATTTGTGCTGCAGTAATTCACTGAAGTGCTGTGAGAGAACGTGGGACTGGAGGGAATAACAGCAAGAGTCTCACCAAATTGTGCACTAGAGTTTTGGCCACAAAGTGAACTCCTTATCATACACTAACTACTTATTAAACTGTTGCAGTATGCATAAACTTACCAGTTCTTTAAACTGGTATTGGCCCTGTCGATAAATACCTTTTATTTATATCTGTTCCTCTTCAAGAAGTTTATGTGTTTGATAACATTCAGGTGGTCATTGGTATTAGTACCTTTAGAACAATGTGTGTATCTGGGGTGAGCCTTCAGCACCAGTGTTTGCTCAGCACCTCTGTATTTAGTCTGCCTTTGAACTGGTGCTGCTGGAGTGGTGCTTGAGTAACAGTCTGACTGGAAATATTAGGCTGACTAAAAGGCACATGCAAGGACAAGACATCATCTTTAAATATTTGTGTATTCACAGCAAAATCCAGCATATGTAAAATAGAAAGAATACAAATATTACAAGGCAATAGCTCTTTATTTTTCACAGTGCAGGTATTATTCCTGTGTCCAAAGAATGTGCTGATAAGTATAACATAATGCTGTGCTAGGTTACAGTGTCAGCTTTAATGTCTGTGTCCGTGCTCTATGTTTTAATACAGTAGACAAGCAATGTAATGTCTGTAAAACAGCTGTAAAAGCCTCAGTAATAACTCTGTAAGCAATACAGGCACAGAGTGCTATGTAATGAAAGACAAAGCTTTCTCTTTTGTCTGTGATTGTGTGGTGTGTGATAAATCACATGCAAGTACGGTCTTCCCAAATCTCAGGTGCATTAGATGGGCTCTTACCTTAAGTCAGCATTACAGTAGGCACAAGAAATACTGTGAAATTCTAATGACATGCTGTGACACTCCATATTCATTAGTCCTTTTAATCAATTTTACTAATCAATGGTGTATTTTATTTGAAAAAAACTTACTTTTCATGGCAGTGCACAAAGATGATGTGCAAAAAAAAAAACCATGCAAAAAAAATCAGAGTACTTGCTTAGGTACTCTGGTGGTAGAGCTTGTGAGAATGCAACATTGGTAAGTCTATGTCAGTACATAACCTACTTGTAAGAAAGATGTATCACTGATAAACAGCTGATGGTAGCTAAATTATTGTAATATTTGTCTTTTTTGATAAAACAGATTAATGCCAAGATATCCAAGCCTTCACAGTTTGCAGAAACCTCACATAATTTTAACCAGGGCCAAAGAAAATGGAAATTTGTGCAATACAAGCTAGCTGCAAAGTTGAAGGCATGGTACCTGCTTAGTCATGCGAAGGTTCCTGTGTCCCTCTGAAACAGAGATAAAGAGTCCTGGGCAGTTAAACTAGGCACATGGTCATGGTCAGAGGTAGGTAATTACTTTTAAATAATTAAACAAAGTACATTACATTTAGATAAAACAAAAATGAGCTATATAGTGATCTATGTAAAAGGGTTGGACACAGCCACTGCTTCATAAAGCAGCCTGCAGCATGTAACTACCCAAGGTGGTGCTAGTGGAAAAGGCTGCTACATCCATAACCCTTCACTTTGAAGGGAATCCACATCCAGGAACACTGAAGCACGTTACTGGTAAGTAGTCTGACAAACTACTTTGAGAACACAGGTAGACTGGTTCTTGTTTTTCATCTGATGTACTGTTGGTCTTAGGTAGAAGGCAAAATTTTATGGTATAGTGATGCAGATAGAGCAATTTCTTTATAACTCGAGTCAGCCTCTTTATTTCAGTGAGCTCGTGTTTTCAAACCCAGTGAGTGCAGAACTTGGGGATGTAGCTGGCTGACAATAGCTTTTATCTTTTTCCCATGCAGTTTTAACAAGAAAATGCAAAGGGATGTTTTAATATTTTCCTTGATCGGATGACACTGAATCCCATAGTAGTGAAGTCCAAAGAGACTTTGGAATAAGATTAATTTAATGTGCTTTGCTTTTTACTGCCTGTGATGTCCAAGACTGGTCACAGTTGTTATGTGTGAGTTGTGCATGTGTGAAAAGCACAAGCATTTCTACACTTTTGTGACTGCTTCTGTACAAATAGATACAGCCATTATATAAGGGGTGTTTTCAAAAGCAACCAAGCCTAATTCTGTTCCGATTGAAGCCAAAAGGATTTTGATTAGAGAAGAGTAAGGCCTGTGCCATGCTATCACAGTTCATCTCAGCTGAAATCCTGAGGCTGCTGCAATCTATGAAATGCACTTCACTCCTGACTTGGGCCTTTTGTTCTGAGTGCTAAGCTTACACAAGGAGTGAGTAACTTCGCAGCATTAGCAGTGCCTGTTCCTCACCTGACAGATTTTTTCCCACTTTTGTAGTTCAACTCTAAATTCCAAGGCTGTCAGTGAGTGGGAAGGGCTTTCCCAAACAAGGGTACTCTACCTGAGCTTGCTTTTTAGTGCTGCAACCTCCCTGCCCAGGGCTTCATTGCTCTCATTGGCTTCATCCAGCTCCCTCTGCAGCTTCCTGCGGTTGGCGTTGATGCGCTGGGACTCTTCCTCAGCCTCCTCCAGCTGCCTTTTCAGCTGCTTGAGCCGTACGTTGCCCTTCTCGGCCTAAAGGGAGATTTCAGAGTAATGCTTTAATTTGTAATACTTTATATTCCTTGTTTTAATTTCATGCTTCCATTGGGAGTTGTACTGAAACATGACCCATATCAAAGATGGAAGCTTATAGCCTGAGAATAACTTTGCTGTGTGGGAGTTCATTTTGCTGATAGCTATTGTATTCAGACACAACCTCATTGTTTCTTTTTCTGAAGAGTCCTACCTCTGATTTTCTGGCGTGCAGATGGATTTGCATTAGATAAAGCTAAAATTTTAATGTAAAATATGTTCAGCCTCTCTATTCATGTTGCACCAAGGGTGTTGTGCACAGTCCTGTATGTTGCTGTGCCGTCAGACTGTTTTATCTGGCTGATTAACAAGGACTTGTGCTTTGGCACTTGATGTAGCGTGGAAGAATTGTATTGTCCCATCTGTTAGTAATGGACTTTGGCTCTCCCAGCACAGAATCTAGGCAAACAGTCTGCTATCCAGAAAGGCATTTGCTTGAGACACAACATAGCATCTTCCTTTCTTAGGGCAAAACCTAAAAACTCCTGTGCCTTCACCTAAGAGCCTTGTGACAGTCTGTACCTGATCTTTGTACTGCTCTGCTTGCTTCCTCTCGTCCTCCACCTGCAGCAGTGCATCCTTGAGCTTCTTGTCCTTCTGGCGCAGCGTCTTGGCCGCTGCCTGCTTGTCTCTGCAATGACAGGGCAGTGTTTGGTGATGTGGAAGCTCTGTACTCTCCACCTGCCTTGGGCTTGTGGTTCATGAAATCAGCACCAAGGACCCCTGTGTTAAAGGTCCTACTGAATTTAACAGGTGAATTTGAATTCTAAGGAAAACTTTAAGGCATATTCTTCTGAGCAAAACAAAACCAAATATATGTCTCTGCTGTATGCTAGAGGTGCTCCAGGAGATGTGTTCTGAAACACATGGTGATTTCCTGAAGGAATAATCCAACAAATGTCCAGTGTGTTATGGCAATTAACCTGGCAGAGTCATAGGACAGTTACTCTAAAATGTAGGGGAGCAGATCCTTGCTTATGGTACCAGTAGAACTTTACAGCAATAAAATGGATCTTAATCAGAAACTGTAGCTACTCCAGTTACTTGCCATATGTCTCAGAAATGTTAAGTGAGAGACTTCACCAAGTTTAGTGGCACTGACAGCCTGCTGACACAAATCCTGCTTGCCTTTGTTTATTTTCTGTCTCATTAACTGGAACAATAAATGGACAGTGGTGCCCTCGGGAGACCAGTACCTGGCTTCCTGTTCCAATTGCTCTTCGAGAGAAGCAATTTTGGCCTCCAGAGCAGCAATTGTGGCTTTGAATTTGTTCTTCACAGCTCCCTCCATCTCCTGCAGCTTACTCTTTAGCTCTTTGTTCTGCCTCTCCAGTTGCTGCCGGGCGTTTTCGTTCTTCTGTGCAGTTGAGCGCTCTGTTGCCAGCTCATTGTTCAGCTGCTCTGCCTGCAAGGAGGGAAGGGATGCTGTCACAAGTGTTACATGCTTTCAGACAAATGACAGGTGGCAATTTGGGAAGGCAATCCTCCAGATACTCAGAACCACAAGTAGCTTTTGCTGGAATATGAACAGAAAGTGCCGTGTGCTGGAATGAGCTATACCTGCTGTACTGCTTTCCTCATGCGGTCACCCATTGCCTCTATGTTGCCTTGCTCCTCTTCCAGCTCTTCCTCCAGTTGAGCAATTCTTGCCTCCAGGCGCCGTTTCTCATCCTGAAGGCTTGTCCTGGAAATGTAAATTTGAAAAGTGAGTAGTTCTGGCTCTGACCATATGTTATGATTGTATTATGAACTGCCAATAATTCAGAAAAGAACTAGATATTTCAATGGAAGTAGTCATATGTGTGCATGTTGTCTTGTCAAGGGCAGATGGCTGTTGGGAACAGAGCAAAACTTCTCTTGGCAGCATTAGCAGCACATTCAGAGCCTTGTGTGTAATTTGGTGTTTTCCTACCTTCCAGAGGCAGCGCTTGCAAGTTCCTCTGCCATCTCATCTTTCTCCTGGTCTGCTTGTTTGCGAGCTCTTTCTGCAGCAGCCAGGTCCTAGAGAAATGGAAAAAGCAGCATAGTAAGGAAATGAGTAAATGTTCAAGTAGTTATAGCATGATTCAGAGGACTCTAAATTTTCTAAAGCTGGTATGAGATGGGTTGTCTTGTTAACAGAATAAATTCTTGTCATGTCATAAATCCTAGGGAAGTACAATGAAATACACTTTATCCAGCCTGTCAGCGGGTTTCTATTTTATTTGTTTTAGTCACAAGATGGCCATTTAATACAGGTAGGAATAATAGCACTAAGCCCTCAAGAATTTATTGCTATTGAAAACAATTTATGTTGGATCATACAGTTCATTTCCCTTTAAGGCTGGCGATCTGTACTTTCTTCCAAGGTGATTTTTTTCAGCTCAATCTGACTGTGCTCAGATGTACATCCAACAGCTTTAGTGGAGTGTGTGGAGCACATGGAACTTGTTACAAGTTCAGTCCCTAAGACCTGTTAGATTACTTCACTGCCAGTTCTGTTTTGCTACTGAAGGCCATGTGTAATCTTCTTCATTCTGCTGTAGGTTTCCCACTTTACCTCCTGAAGCTGCAGGAGTTCTGCTTCCAGACTCTTTGCTTTCTTCTCATTTTCTCTGGCTGTAGAAAATATTTCTTCTCTGGCAGCCCGTGCATCATCCAGCTCTCGTTGGTAGTCCTTCATCTGAGCCTTGTTGAAAAGAATAACAAATTTGTTACAATTTCAGTTGAAACAAATGTGCATGGAACAGAACACATACACAGTTACATTGTCATAATGCTGCTGAAGTTTTTTTTTTTTTGTAGAGATCTGTTAGCACATATTGGAAAGATCTGAAATGCTATTCCAAGGAGGGCAATGCTTCCACTTGAACACTGCATCTTTTGTAATGCCTATTGTCCTCTGAATATTTGAGTACATGTAGAGTCTTAATGTTTCTGATTAAGAAAATTTTTGTCGTTTAGTTGTTAGCATGTGACAGAACAATTGATATGGAGGTTTAAAATATAAACAGGAACATGATAATTCAGAGACAACCTGATTTCTGAACAGTCTTTTATGCTCAAGAGTCAAATGTTAGAACCCAGATTGAAGCCCTGTAATAGATTTTATCTTATAGTCCTTTCTCTTCATGTGACTCTTAGTTTTCCTTCATATGGGTAAGTCAGTAGCAGATGAGTGTTGGCTAGAGAATTCTGGAAGCTCTCTACCATGATGAAATCTAAGATTTTAATAATTTGCCCTGTGAATTTTTCCACTGTCATTCAAACTGAGCATTCAAATGATGGTATTTGAATGTGGCAGTCTAGTTAAAATTCCCCTTCTGACCAATCATCTGTAATGGGCATCAAGCTCTCAAGTGTGTCACCTAACTTCTGTATTGTGGCTGTACAAGACACAGCGATGGGAAAAACTGTCTTTTTGGGGTTGCTTACCTGTAATTTGCGAAGCTGTTTGATGGCTTCTTCCCGACCTTTGTTGGCAGAGTCAGCCTGGCTCTCCAGGTCCTTAACATCCATCTCCAGCTTCTTTTTGGCAGCAGCTGCCAGGGCACGTTGCTTCCGCTCATCTTCCAGTTCAGTTTCATATTCATGGAGCTGATCATTAAGGAAAACAAGGTCAGTTTAGCAAAGTCCTTGGAGACTCTTAAACACTATGTCTGAATAGTTTATACAGACCCCATATCTCTGTTAACTGTGACTTCCCTGGCAGTTAAAACAGATTTCCATTTTGTCCCAAAGTTAAAAGTTTTTTAAAGGACTCAACAATGGGTCCTGTATTCATGGAAATATGTGTTACAAGATGATGGCTACAGCAGTTGTCCTTGCTGTCCCAACACTTCTGTACAAATAAGATTTATCCTGTTTTCATCTCCAGTGCTTTTGTATGCATCCAGTGTACCTTGGGAATGCAGATCTATTAGAAGGTTTTTTTTCACTTGCACTGAGAATACAGGGAAGGTTGTTCTGACTGTCAGAACCACCTGACTGTATATCAATATAGTATATGTTTTATACTATATTGATTGTAGAGTTAAATAGCTACATTTATTGGTAACTGTGCATCTGCTGCTGAAACAGGGACCCCCCCCCACCTTCTTTAGTACAATAACCCTTTTTTCCTTCTTCTTGTTTTTTTTTTAAATCACTATATTCAAGGAAATGTGATGCTTTTTTTTCATTATAGTTAGTGAGGTGCTTTAATAATGGCACTAGGTTGGGGCCTTTCAGCTGGCTTGGTTAGATATTTACAAAGGCAGTAGTTGGGAATGGTACCTGTCTGAGGAGCTGTCTTTTCTTCTCCTCATTCTGTTCATCTCTGGCTTGTAAATCTCTTTCAAACTGGCCTTTCAGAGCCTGCATGTTAACTTCCAACCTGAGTTTGGCATCTTCTGCAGCCTGTAGCTCATCCTCCAGCTCTTCTAATTGTGTCTTCATCTCTTCTACTTGCTGTTCCAGGGTCCGTTTAGATTTCTCCAATTCATGGACCTTTCAAGCAATGAGAATTTAATAGATTTGTTATGAGAAATAAGCATAATTCTAATTATACACAGTATACCTGCAGTATAGACCACATTTGAAACTATCAGGTATGGACAATCAATCAACTAATTTACACTGAAAATGCTAAATTAGTTTTATTTTGTACTTGCAAAACTGTCTTAAAATAAGGTTCTCTTTATCCCAATCTTTCATTTTTCATCTAGTCAAATATCATAATTTAATTTATTTAGTATTAGAAGTAATATAATCATATATTTGTAATAAAAGAAGTGATTGGCAATGCACAAGTGGAAATTTGCTGCAGTTATGTAGGTAAATATAAGCCAGATGGCAGAGTAAAATATAACTAATAAAATAAGATTTGCAGAGTTTACCATTTCAAAGAAGTGTAATAAACTAATACATTATTTAGAAATCAGTTAGAATCTTCTTCATGCTTGAAGTTATGTTAAAAATAAACATAGCTTACAGTTACTTTGCCAAGTCCCTTGAAAGTTTGGTCACAAATGGAACAACCTTTGAATTTTGTATGAAATATCTAATCTTGCTGAATGGATTTGTGTTCTGCAGAGAATTTCCCACACTGGAAACAATTATATCTTCTTTTAGCTGCTATTTTAAGTTATTGTTGTGGAGATTGTTCTAAGGCCAGAACTTACATTCTTGCCAACATCATCTTTGGAGCTAACAAGATCTTCCATTTCAGCTTTCAACATTTTGTTTGTTCTCTCCAGTTCTTCTTTGGCTTCCAAAGCCTCTTCAAGTGCTCGGGCCAAGGACAGAGCCTTTGTTTCCTTTTCTCTAGCTTCAGCTTCTGCTCTGTCCCTTTCATCTGCATATTTTGAGGAGATGTTCTTCTCTTCAGCTAGCATCTGTGAAAAGGTAGTGTCAATACAGGAGGTCATTAGAAACAGGCTTTTCTATTGCAGCTGTTTTGTCAGTTGTTAATGACAGAGAAAAACCTCTGCTTTTGATAAAGGCATATAAATACAAAATTAAACATTTCTTGTATAATTAAATTTTAGTTAATTTTTTTGTCCCTGTGTCCCAATGGACACACTGTGAGTTCTAGACACCTGATAACACAGCAAGGGAAAATCTAAAGTCCATACCTGGTCAAACTTCTTCTGTTTCTTCTCCAGGTTAGAGACCAGCTGACGCTGGTTGTCCAAGTCCACCACCAGGTCATCCAGCTCCTGCTGGAGTCTGTTCTTGGTTTTTTCCAGTTTGTCATAAGAAGCAGCCTTTTCCTCAAACTGTTGTGTGAGACTTTCAATTTCTTTCTGAAGTTTCTTTTTGCCTTCTTCCATGAATTCTACTGTGGTGGTAAATTCCTGTATCTTCTTCTTAGAGTCAGAGAGCTGGAATTTGAATTCAGAGGACAAATCTTTGTAGCTGTGACAACAAAACTTGGCAGAGAGACAAAAACTTGGCCAGAAGACAGCTAAGACCTGAAGCTTTTCTAGTCTGACCTGTGTGAAGTTGGTGACAGTCACCTATCACCCAGCCTTCATAAAATGAGGCAGAGCACAGCCCTAGGATGCACATACAGGACTTGTGTGCAAGACTATGTGTGGAGCTACCTTGCATTTGTACCTGTCCTAGGGATGACATTTTAAAGGACAGGGGGACTGCTGCCTGCATTGTGGAGCACCACTGGTGCCATCTGGGCTAACAGCACAAATTCCCTGAAGGTCTGTGTGCTGTGCCAGGATAATTCTACAGATCCTCTGCAACTACCAACACAGCTCTCAGTGATGGAGCTAATGATTTAATTATGGCACTGATACCTGTATTGTCAGTGTTGAAATATGTCTCTCCACATTTTGTTTTGCTTCTATTTCTTCATCCAACTGCTCCTGCAAGCTGTTCTTGTCATCCTCCAACTGGCGGAGCTTGGTGGACACATTGAGCTTCTGCCGCGTTTCTTCCTGAAGCAGCTCCTGCAGTCACCACATCAATTGGCAAGACAGTCATTAGTTTCGGTCTTTTTATTGTGCATTTTATGAATACTGTAGGTGAGCTGATCTTGGATGCGAGTTTACCTGTGTATCTTGTAGCTGAGATCCTAAGGATGCAACATCTTTGGTCAATTTGATATTTTTGCTTTCTGCTTCATTGAGCAAACTGGTGACATTTTCAACCTCCACCTGTAAGATGCCACAGAGAATAAACTCAGTTATTTTGCAAAGCTTCAAAATCTTCCTTAAACTTTAGTTTCCCTAGATTTGTCTGAAATCTTATCTAATGCCCTTTTTGCCTAGTTTACCATAGCATTTACTATGCTATATCTAGTCATATTCATAAAGCAATAATAGTATGTTCCTTGCAATGAACTACAAAGGAGAATGGGGATTTTGATAGATTTTCCTTCCTCTTCCCAAGTTTGACAGAAGTTGATGCATTTGATTATATTTTCTTATTTATCCACTAGCTTAAAATAATAAAGCAAAGCTTACTGTAGCTATGAATAAGATGTAACAATAAGCTTGATTACTATATCTGGACATTGAACATCTACCAGAGAACCATTTAAAATGATCTTTGGTTATTTCTTGAACTGTAGCTAAGTGAGCATTCTCCTTTTGTTGTCATCTTTTCTGAGCACACGTGTTTAATAGCTGTCTAATACATTTCCAAAAGCCGCACACCTGTCAATCTTCCCCACCACCCAAAAATGAACAAACAGAAAGAAACTGTCAGATCTGCATCATGGTCACTGAATCAGTGATGGCATTACAGACTGCAGCACATACAGAAGGGTGGCGAGACTAAAAGCTCCCAGTTCCATGAGATGGAGTGGTTGTAGTTGATTAATTGTGTGATAATTAAGGTAGGAGTTTAAGGTGACAAAAAATGAGCATTTTGGCTGCAGGGCTATAATTCCTCTAGATAAACTGGGCTTCTCAGTCCCACGGTGTCACAGCAAAGCATCAAACTCCTTCCTACCTGTAATTTATGGACTTTTTCATTGAGTTCTGTCCGAACACGCTCTCCCTCGGTGTATTTGGACTGTAAATCCTGCAGCTGTACTTCCAGCTTCTTCTTCTTGTGCTCCACATCTTGTTTGGCCTGATTCAGGCTCCTGACTTCATTAGCCAGATCAGCATTGTCTTTCTCCAGTGACTGTTTGGCCTTATCCAAGTTTGCTTTAGCCTACAAGCATGTGAAGAAGTGAATAAATAAAGATGATTTTTAGGAGAAAATTGTGTTATCTAGGGGGTGGTTTTCAGTGAGATGGATTTCTGTTTACCCGTTTAAATTGTTCCAGCTGCTCTGTGAGCTCTTCCACAGCCTGAGTGTGTTTTTGCCTCATCTCCTGGACCTGGGCTTCATGGGTTCGAGTCTCCTCCTCCAGGGCTCTCTTCAGCACTGTGACCTCCTGCTCACGCTTTGCTCTGGAAGGTGACACACATCAGTGGAGCAGCAGCAAAGAGCATTCCAGCCCTACTGCAATGCCAGTGGGCAGTATTGAACTGAGCTTGGGGACATTCCTTTTTGCCCCTTTTGCTACATATCCATACCTGAGCTCCTGCTGGGTGGCTGTGGTATCCAAAGTATCCTCAAGCTCTGTCTTAAGAGCCTCCAGCTCTTCACCGAGGTCTCTCTTTTGCTTTTCTGCTTTGTTTCTTGCAGCTTTTTCAGACTCCAAGTCTTCCTGGAGATCAGAAATTACAGATTCCAATTCACGGATCTTCTTCAGGGCGTTGTTCTTCTGAGTAGTTTCATCTTCAAGCCTTTTTGACAAAAGAATGTTTCATTTTAGAAATTAAAAAAAGTAATAACTATTTCACTTTGAGGAAGTCAGTATACACTGAAGATTTATAAGTTATGTGCAAGAAAGTGCCAATGAAAGGGAGGCTGATGCAAAAAGGATTAGACAGCTGTACTTTAGCTGGATGCAGTGTCTGGAGATGCTAATCAGTTGATCCAGGAAATAAATTTTGGTTTAGTGTTTTCCCTCTTAAATTTATACAAAAAATCCACTGAGATTCTGGAGTGAATCAAGATCAGACTCTTAATTAATTTTTGTCTATTTCCTATGAATTAGATTGTTACATTTCATCATACTTGACAGCACTGCCCTTGCCTATGGGAAGAGCAGTTTTCATTGATACCTGAGGGTAATTTAATAAAATAGATTATTTGTCTATGGACAAGCAATAGCATAATTACTTTTCACAAAAGGACATTTGGAAAATGGGGTAGCACATGGAGGGGATGAACTGAGAGATGAGATTCATGGCTGGAACTTCTCAGTGTCTGGGAAGGGGCAAGATAAGTTCCAGCCTGGGCTTTCCACCGTGTGCAGACCCAGGAGTGAGTACCTGGCCAGAGCAGCCTGCAGCTCTTCCTCCTTCTTGGCCAGTTGTGCCTTCAGGTCAGCAATTTGTGCCTGGAGCTCTGCAATCTGCTCATGCAGATCATTTGCCTCCCCTTCCAGCTTCCTCTTAGCTTTGTCCAGTTCTTGTCTGCTCTTCTCTTCCTTCTTCAGCCGCACTGGAAAGGGAGGGATTTTGGTCACCAGACTGTGGTAGTGCCAGGAGTCCTTAATCTGATCTCAAACTCAGGCAGCAAATGCTTCTGGCCTCCAGTGTGGCCATGCATTTAACTACAGATCACTGTGTTTTTGGAGCAAGATGCAATGCCTTATTTCTAGCCATCCTGAAGAATAATTTCTTTATCTTTCTTTCTCTAACATAAGCATTTTTTTTGCCTCATTTTTCTCTTTACTTTTTTAGATATAAGGAATAAAAGGTTTCTGTTGTTTGGCACCATGGCTTTGGTGATTATCACCAAACTGGGTTCAGCATAAAAAGTTTGGAAATACCCCACACATTTTTAAAAAGTTCTCTCCAGATTCTGTTGAGGTTTTTTGTTCTGTGCCAAGGAAAAAGAAGAAATTCTACAAAACCCCCGATAAACTATTGTTCAGGTTACCTTCAAGTTCAGAAATCATGGATTCGTGTTTGTTCTTGAGCTTTGTAAGATTTTTGGCTTTTTCTTCTTCTTCTGCAAGATTTGTTGTTAGATCACTTATTCTTTCCTCAAGTTGTTTTCTTTCCTTAAGAAAAATAAAATATTTCTGTTAGCAAACATGTCTGTCATTGGTGATCAAAAATCAACTCTCTGCCAACCAAAAATGTCCAACAGACTGTCCTTTTATGCTGTATTTCTTGAGATTGTAGTGATACATTTCAATTATTCAGTTACAGAGGAGCTATGGAGGGGTGTCTATGACTTCTATGTTCTCTAAGCTGTTGTTCTTAGAATCTTGTGCTCTCTCTGATGGCTGCTAAGTGCAGGGCCCAGTTTATAGGAGCAATCCCTTTTAAAAAGTACTGGAAGACATTCTTACCTTCCAGTTTTAATCATGAAGTTTTGTTGAAATTAGTTGCAAACCAAGAGAATTACTTAGTCCGCTCTTGGGTAAGAAGACATGTCTTCCACTGATTGTGCATGACTGCTGTAAATATTTTGCATGAAAATATTGTTGCTACAGCAGGTCTCAAACAGAGTAGTTTTACACAATTTTGGATTGTTCAAACAAGCACAGGAAAATGATCAGAAATGCATTTGATACAGGCAGGACTGATGGTCTGGTGTAACTGTGCATCCATGAGATTAGATAGCCAAGCGTATTCCTGGTGTTCTAGTGGAAGAGAAGGTTTTCTCTCAACTTTCACTATTTTCAGAGTAAGAAAGTGGACCCAGAACTCACCTTGCTTAACTTGTTATTCTGATCTTCCATCACCAGAATATCATCTTCCATTTTCTTTATCTTGCTATCTGCTGCTACTTTTTCAAGTTGCAGTTTCTGCCTTGCAGCTTCTTCTTCTTCCAGCTGTTCCTCAAGGTCCTTTAGGGGGGAAAAAGAAACCCACAAAACATGAATTCTAGAAATAAAATACTACTTCTACAGTTCTTAAAAATGCTTAATGTTTATTACTGCATGTTGTAAACTTTGTTGTTTTTATTAAGAACTAGACAATCTGTAATACTTGACAACATAGAAGGAAAGATTTTTGATGTTTTAGAGAAAATATTAGGGTGAAGATGAGGAAGAGGACTCTGGAGGAAAGAGCATCAATTGATTGTCCTTCAGTAGCACAGATATATATCCTACAGCAAGCACTGTCTTAGGATCTGAGGTTTTCCTGTCTCTGTTTGACCCAGTGAGATCCAAGTTATTTGTCACTTATCTCTCCTTACCAGCATTTGTTGTTGCATCTTTTTCTTCTCTGCCTGCAGCTGCTGGCTGCGCTCCTCCTCCTCCTCAATCCTGGCTTCCATCTCATGCAGGACTTCTTCCAGCTCTTGTTTCTTAGCAGCTAAACGGACTCTCATCTCCTCAGCCTCAGCATACAGCTCAGTTTCTGCCTGAAGCTGCTCTGCCAGGAGGTTCTTCTCTTCAACAAGCTGCACAAATAAAATGGAGAGGAGGTTATGCTTGGAGTGCAAGTTGGTTGTTCTACTGGATGTTCCTGGGGTACGGGCAGGCAGCTCTACCACACATTCTTGTATGGATGTTGGGCCTTTACTGAAGTGATTGGGAGCTTGTCTGCACTGACCTTCTGCTCTGGACCATTGCTATGAAGACAATCACAAGTGCAAAGGAGAGAGACACCTTTATTATAACAGTTTCTAGACATGGTAAAAGAACAGCTAGTGTTTCCCAGCAGCTCAGAGCTGTAAATCACCTGTGAGTGTTTCTGTTCCAGCTCCTTCAATTCACTCTCTGCTTTTTGTTGTCTTTCCTTAGTTTTTTGTAGCTCTTCATCCTTGGCCTGCATTTCTTCCTCTTGGCGGGTGACTTGCAGCAGTGGTTTCACCTGGAAATGGAAAGGTTTTTTAAGAATGTTTCCTGTCAGTATTTGTGTTGCTGAGCATGGTGCTTCAAGGACTGACTGGCACTAATGGTAGTGCTGTCATTGCTCAAGACTGGATAGATACTGTCCAGCCAAGCTTGATGGGAACATTTTTAAAGCTCCAAGCCTCAGCAATGTTGCTCTTGGCTGTCTCTATGTTAATTCCTGGGGCCTTGTGAGCACCTCTGCCTCTGATAGAGTCACTTTTGAAATGTGACCAGGCTTATTTTCATCTCTTGATAATGTACAAAAGCTACATCTGCATGGGAAGGCAATGTGCACGCACAGCTGTGTGTTACTGCCTGTTTCTGGTTGCAGAGGAGATTGCTATCAATCCAAGTAGGAAAAGTTTTCTGAATCCAAACTGAAGGCCATTCTTGAAACACCCAAGCCTCTTTAATAGGAAAATAGACTTAATTTGCATGGGTTCCCAGCAGGAAGATGTTTAGTGTCCCAGTTAGGAATTCCCAAGCTACTTGGTTCCCCTTAGATACATCACTCTGGATGTTTGGAAAATTCCATTTTACTCAGTGTTCTCATTATCCACCCCTGTGAAATTATTTCATGTTGTGGCAATTAAAAAAGTCTCCAAGCATGCAAATGAATTTCTGCCTTTTTATGAATTTCTGCCTAAAAAGATTGTTTTCTTTTCAAATTAGAACCAGCTTTAATGTTAATGGCATTGTGGAACTATCCAGGGTATCTCTAACCCCAAATTTTGTGAAACTAATGAGGCTCTTGCCACCAGCTGCAATGGGCTTTGGAACAAGGCGTGTGCCTGAAAAGATGTACCCTGGTATCATGTGCATTTAATTTCTTTTGGAAAACTGAGGAGAGATTTACTGATAGCAGTCACTCACTTTAGTAAACAGTCTCCACCACTGCCAGTTCCTCAGCTTCAGGTAGGCAGCACAATTTCTTTGGATAACCTTCATTGCAGTCAACTGTTGCTGTCTCTTGGCAAAGGCTCTGTGATTAAAAACACAAAGCAAATTGGTTCAGTCTGAGACTAGAAGGTGTTTGCAAGGTACACACATTAAGCAAAGAAACTCTGGCATGAGACTCTGCTGATGAGGCACATGGTTTGGGGAGTCTGGCACAAATTCTTTTGTTGCTTTAACAGTGCCCGTGCTTTCCTGAGGAAGGGTGATAGCTCTGGTTAGCTGTCTGATATTTTATTTTAGTTTTTGGCTGTTTGCATTCCAGGGGTAGGCACAGATGTATAGATCTAGTTCTGTGTGTGAACACCTTTCCAGAGTACACAGGCACTCAGATATTGCACTGATTATCATTCTTGAGACATATTTTTTGGAAAGCCTTGATAGTATGCAGATAAAAAAGGCATTATTGTTGATAGTTTTGTGGCGTACATTAACTGAGATCATGCTAGATGATCAGTGCTCCACACTGAAGCTGTGGAAGAAATTATTTTATGTTTTATAGATGCCAGGTGTGCTGCTACTTGTAGTGCATATGACTCCAGTAACAGCTTAGAATGCTCCTTTCCTGCTGGTATCAACACATAGATGTTTAAATGATGGGTCATTGTCTCAGCTTATTGTACAGAGGGGTGTGAGCAGCCTCACAGTGTAACTGCTTCCCTGTAATTACACTGATCAGACTTTTCTGGGCTGGAGGTGAAACCTTCATTGGACACAAGCTCTAATGCAATATAACTAATAATGAAATGTCTCAGTAGCTTCAGTTTGTTCTATGGAACACTAAAGGCCCCTCCAGATACTCTGCTGCAGAAAACATTCTATTTGTCAGCATATATTCTTACTTTCTTGCTAGGTAGCCTCTGGACATGGCCTGGAAGGTGATAATAACATCTGTGATCTTCAGGTCTCTCTCTTCTTCCAGGTGAGCCAGAACGCCAGTTCTGAAGAAGATTTTACTCTGTCCAATTCTGTACAAGTTGGGATCAAGCTCTAGTGCTTTCATCTGGAGGAAAACAGGGAGATTTTTTAACTCCAGTGCTGAGGTTTAGGGTACTAAAAATCACTTCTCATTTCTGTACAGTCTCAATGCTTTTATATAAAAAGCATAGGCCTGATTATAATAAATCAAAAATGCTTTCCTCACCATGAGTATGCAAGCCTGCTTCCCGTC
This sequence comes from Camarhynchus parvulus, assembly GCF_901933205.1. Lineage (NCBI taxonomy): Eukaryota > Metazoa > Chordata > Aves > Passeriformes > Thraupidae > Camarhynchus > Camarhynchus parvulus. The sequence goes on along the minus strand of NC_044584.1, from coordinate 12,374,191 downwards.
CATGAATCCTTTAGGAATGGCATTTGCAGCAAGAATTTCATATCTGCCAAAAGATGCTTATGTTAGGGAGGCTGAAACACACTGGGTGGTTTGGTACAGACAGACAGACAGGAGCACAGCCCTGCTAAGGGCAGAGCTGGGGCTGAGGGCTCGTACCGCTGGCGGAACTCCTGGAAGACGATCCTGTTGGGGAATCCCTGGCGGCAGATGCGGATCCCTTCCAGGACACCATTGCAGCGCAGCTGCTCCAGCACTAAATGGGCATCAAGCTTGCCAGACTGAAAAGGGAACAGAAGGTATTTTTAACACAGATTTACAAAAATGTTACCATCCACGTGTCTGTGTTTGAAGACATTGCTCAGCTGTGCCACGTACAGCGAGCAGCTCGACAGGAGTAAATGGCAGGAGTCTGAAAACCGAGCATCTGAAACTTACCCTTTTCTCATGATTTGGAATGATGCAGCGGACAAAGTTGGGATTGGTGTTCCTTAGGGTGGTCATCAGTTTGGTCAGCTGCTCCTTGTAGAGCTGTCCAACAGTACGGAACATGCCTTTCTTGGTTTTTGAGGCACTGGGGAGTGAGCTTTCACTACTCATCTTGGCCATTTGGTCCAGCCCAACAATACGGTCCACTGAAATAGAAGAATGGAACAGTTTAAATAAACTCTCCTTGCCTCACATCACACTTGTCACTGCCATGGTTACACTGCAGCTTGCCAAAGAGAACAGGTATATTTTTTATGCAATAGAAGCATTCTGACAAATGTACTAGAAGTCCTTCTGGGTAAATAGTCTACTTCTGTCAAAGATGAAAATGTGGATTTTGTTAAGTAGTGACAGAATGGAGCGACTGAATACCTAGAATATATTTTATTATGTCCATGAATTAAATAGAACTCCACAGAACTTACATGAAAGCCTTCATAAAACCTAACAATAACCTCTGCTAAGTGAGGTCTACAATTTTACACGTTCAGCAACACTTTAACAGTGTAATGAATAATTTTTATTTTGTTGCTGAATAATATTAAGGAAATTTTTTGATAGTGCTTAAAACTCTCTAATGAATTTTTTCATTAATGATGTCTTTAGAACACATTATTCTTATGTCTTAGCTCAGTCTCTTCTATGCTTATCACGTTCACACTTGTGTGTTACCAGCAAGGGATGGCTGTCAAAAAGTTCTGATAGGAGTTTCTCTCTTTAAACCCCATCAGTGATTTAGATTTGTGATTCATACCATCCTTCCAAAGGTCTGCTACAAATTTGTCTGAAGACTGGTTCAGCAGAGAGGTCACATTGTCGTTTAGTGGATCCATGTTCTTTGTCAGCCAGGCAGTTGCATTGTAGGTAACCTGCAGGGAACAGTGAGTGCTACATCAAAAATTTTTTCTTGATAAGAAATCTGGAGGTCCAAGAACACAGGGCACTGTATTAACACAAAATCAGACAAATAATGTGCAAAGGTTTCTAGGGTTGAGGGCTGAGTATTTATTCTCACATGTACTGATGTCTTTAAAAAGTCTGCTTGCTAGAAAAGGTTCCAAATCACTTGGATTTTCAATAACCTTAGTGATGGTAATTTTTGTTGTGAGCTTAGCACAACCATGATTTGCAAATCTTATTTCATGTGTTGTGTAATTAAAACACTAAATAAGCACATTTCATAATTAAAGCCATATCTCATCAATGCAGATACCAAAAAGTTTCTCTTTGATCCTTTGGGTATTAAAGAACCAAAGTTCCCTAAGTCAAAATAGCTCAATCTGTCCAGTACCTTTCCTGCATAGTGCATTATACAGAATTCTGTTTTGTCCTTGAGTTGCTTGGGCTTCTGGAATTTGGGATGGTTGCCTTGTTCTTGAATTAGTTTCTCCACAAAGGACGTGTCAGTAGCCTTGGGGAACCAGCACTCTTCATCCAGCAGAGCCAGGACACCAGGAGGGTTGGTCTGCAATGGAAGCGGTGTCAGATCAGAATCATCACAAGCAGAGGCACAGACAGAGCACCACCTTCCTCACCCCTGAGGTTACAGATCCTTCCAGGAAATAAAGGATCTCTTGTTGTACTGACACATAACTGATACCTCTGTAGTATCCCACCTACAGAGAGAGAATCTTACTGGTCTTTCGATCAGCTCAATGCAAGGTTGCAGGTCCAGGCCAAAGTCAATGAAATTCCATTCAATGCCCTCTCGCTGGTATTCCTCTTGCTCCAGTATAAACATTGTGTGGTTGAAAAGCTGCTGAAGTTTCTCATTAGTGTAGTTGATGCACAGCTGCTCAAAGGAATTGATCTGTGAAGAGGAAAGCAGTGAATTTTTAATGTTAGAAAGAGACCTTCAAGAGTGAACTTAAATGACAAGATGGTATTTGCTATTTTGTGTTTCTTTTTGCATATTAAAATAATTAAAATTTAAGGATCTATATGAGTTTAGTCAGCTTGTGTTCCACAGTACCTACCTCAAAAATCTCAAATCCAGCAATGTCAAGGATCCCCAAGAAAGAGGCTCCTTGTCTTTTTGTTTTATCGAGAGCTTTGTTCACGCGAGCCAGGATCCAACGGAACAGACGCTCAAACTTTGCCTTGGCCAAAGCTTCTATGGCAAAGTCTGCCTGGAAAAGGTCAGAGGAGATTGTAAGTGAAAGAAGAAACCCAGTTAACTGTTAATTTCTGTAGAAATGAGACAGAAAACAGATGTTTCCCTTTAGACAAGATATAAGGAGAAATAGAAATTGGAGAAGGGAAAAGAGCTTCAGGAGAGCAGAGCAGAGTGCATGTGGTACCTGCTCTTTGGTCTGAGCTTTCTGGACAACATCTCGTCCGACCTTGATCCTTGGGGTCAGAATAGATCTTGTGAAATCTGTCACATTAATCCCCATCAGGTGGCACACTTTTTGTGCAGCTAGAATAAAAAAAGTGAGATTTTATTTCTGACTGAATTGCATCTTAGCTGGTCAGTAAGTGGAAATATGAGTAGCTCAGCAAGTATGCAGAATTATTTATTTTCCTTTAAAGCTTCTCTATTGTACATACAAGAGATGGCACTATAAAAGTAACATTTGTGATCCAGGCAACAAATTCACCATTCACCAATTTATAGATTAAAGATTACTAGAAAAGGTAATAATAACTGAGCTGATTTTAAGCATCGTTTATATTTGAAAGCCTGAGAGCTACACACATAACAGCAATTAAATAAAAAATATTGCTAAAGAGTGCTTATTCAGTTGCTGTTTTATTAATTTTTTAATGTTAACTAAATTTTGAAGTGGAAAATCATACCAGTATCATCTGGCATAGAAGCTTGATCAGTGTTTCTCTCCTTCTTGAAGACAATATTACCCAGTTGTAGGACAGATGAAACAACTCTCAGAATAGCTGTAAGAGAAACAGATCATATAAATGAGGAACAGAATGGCCATGTTTTGAAAACTCTGTTCTCTGCAACAACATTGTAGTGCCTCTGATGGTCTGTACCTCTCTGGAAAGAGTGAGGCTTGTTTTAAAGGCCTGTGCCTTAAAACTGCAGGAGTTTGAGAACTGATTGAGCAAAAATCTCCACAATCTGTGCAGTGGAGCAAATGGGCCAGGCTGGGAACACCAGCACCTCAAGTAAGTTATGCTGGCTCCCCAGGCAGATCCCCACATCTCAGGAATTTTTCTCCCACTCACAGTGCCTGTAGCATCCTCCCTGCTCAGTCACTCAAGAGTCTTTAAAATAAAAAATAAATCTGAATTACCAGCAGCTTCAAAAATGTGTGGCGCTTCTGAATGTCCAGTTATTCAGGGACATGGGGATATTTTGTTGTGCAACTAAAATCAAATGTATACATGTCTGTAAAAGGATTAATGTCAAAATCCAGAAGAGGTATTTATTTATGTTTGATAACTAAAATATACATAAATGTGATGCCACCTAATCTGGGGTAGTAAAATCTAGTGATATGTTACAGATGAGGTTGTATCAACTTGGGGAATTCTGTTTGTTTATCTGTAAATTTATCTAATTTATACAAGAGAAGAATATTTTCCTAATGGGCTTCTATTTTAGAGCATGAAATCAGAGGGGTTCAGACAGCAAAAGAATGACTCCTGTTGCTGCAGTGGAGAATGCTGCTGTCCACGGCAGTAGTGGCAGGAGCAGAGCAGAGTGCACCAGCACCATCATCCAGGCTGAGCAGGGCTGGGGTTCTGCTCAGCACCCCTGGGTCACTGATGCAGGTGAGGGATGTGCCCTTCTACTGCTGCTGCAGCTGCTGCAAGGCTCAGCAATGGGAGGGCGCTGCTTTTGCCACCAGGTGTCACTTGGGACATGGCAGTTTGCATCTGAGAGCCCTGCACACTCCCAGCAGCACTGAGAGGTAAAAGCTATGCAGGTGGATGTCTCTGGCAGGCCCACATTTTCAAGACAGTTTAGCTGTTGTTTCATGCTCTTTGGTTTTATTTCTCTTCTTTCTGAATCAGTGAGTACATATGAGCTATTTGAGCCTGTTCTGTTTCTGTCAAAAATAAATCAGATTATTTTGCAATTTTTTCATGCTAGTTGGAAAGTTCTGAACAATGGCTTTAAATGGTCATTACTGTTGAGCTGGTTTAGACAGTAATCTCTTTTTGGATATGTAGGGGGTTCCAATGAGAAATATTCCCTTTCATAAACACAAATTAGCTTTGCAAAGTGAGTATTTTGGACAGAATTAACCTCTGCATTTGCATCTCTATGTAGTGTCACTTGCAGATGTAAATTGAATACAGTGTTGACGACAATTCTCACATGTCTGTTCCTCATCAGTAAAGCCCATAATTTTCATGGCTTCCAAGGTCTCCTGGAACATTTCATCATCTTGTTGAGAAGGAATAGGCACATAGCCGCCGGATAGAAAGGTGTAATTGTTGAAGCCTTCCAGCAACAAATCATCTAAAAAGAAGAAGAAAAGCTTATTTAAGAGCATTTACTTAATGCTCTTAGTTCATGAATTCTTCTAAGGTAGAACAACAGAAAAAACCCCAAAATTATAACCAAAAGAAAAAAATCTGCTTGTATGAGGAGTTTAGGGTCAAATATTATCAAAATAACTATTTAACAACTACTTTGATGGTATTAATTTTCTAGTTCTCATTAATGACTGGAGAACATCTCTGCACTTTGGGGCAATTCTTTTTCCTATGGACTCAAATCTGAGCCATTCTTCCCAAAATACTTTTATTGAGGGCCATATGTAACCTACTCAGAATTGTGCCTCTCCCTGTGGGGATTCATTGCCTGTAATAAGAAAAATGGAACAAGGTAACAACCAAAGTGGGCCAAACTAACAGACTGTTCAACCCTATTCTATGGCCAACAACAAATTCTTAGGTAAGGAACATAAAAGCCAGGGGAAATACAGAGTAACCCATTGTTTTATACATTCTTTAGCAATGAGTGATTTAGGGAAATATATCATATTTGAACCATGATGTTCCAATAAATCTGAAACTGCCTTTCACAGTGTAATAACATGCTGTGGCAAAGACATTATCTTAATTTATTTTAAAACAATGAGCTGATATTCTTGTTGGAACCCCCAATCTCTTTTGTGTAAAGCAATTAATAACTCTTCCCAATTTATCTTCTTGCTATTATTCAAGATGGGATCTGAATGGGTCTACATCTCCTGTAAATTAAAATATCTTGTAAACTACAAACAACCTGCCTCAAACAGGTGGACATGAATTGATGCTTTCTTATAATTCACTTGAGAAAATTGTTTTCTCTAGCTAAAATACATAGGTATTTCTATGGCTGTTTATTTATAGTAAGGATTGAAGGACATGTAATTACAGAAATTAAGATAAATACTTAGGCAAGCCATTGCTCAGACTATTCAATGAGATAAGAGAATCATTAGTAAGGAACTTACTTCTCATCTGTTCAGAAGCTCCAGCAATCAAATAGTAAAAGATGTGAAATGTTCTTTCATCTTTAGCCTGACGAATTGCACGGGATTTTTCAAGCAAATCTGTTTGTAAAGTGCGTTAAAAAATCAATAACATGATTCAGTCCTTTCTTAATTGTGCCATCAGCCTCAGAACCATCAATAGCATTGTTGAAATATTTGCCATGTACTTGTCTAACATGAATATGTGTCTAATTCTGTGTCAGGAGCTATGGTATTGGTATAATGATTACTACAATAAGCAGATCGATCTCCTACTTGCTGTTGCAGGGTAAATGCTGGTAATCATGGCAGTAAGCAAAATAGACCTAAATTATTATAAAATCCAAGATCCAGAACTAATAGTCACAATAGAACTCATATCACTTTGAAAATGAAGCACCAATATAATTCTTCCAACATATGGTAGGGCTGCTAGAAAAAAAGAGTTCTTGAGGTGAGTATTGTAGGTATAAAAGCAATAAAATCAAGTTCTATTTATGGACCATTTTTGTGACTATAAGCTAATAAAAATGAAGTTATCAATAATGTAAGTATTTCAATATCAGTCAGTGATTCACTCTTTAAAAGCTAAAGTGCTGTAGATAAAACTTCAATTAAGACAAAAAATGTTAAAATGTTAATGATTTTTTCTAAAGATCAGTTGTCAAAATAAGAGCAGAATGATAAACTGTTGCTTGATTCCACACTCAAGGGATAAGTGTAGTTTTTTAGAGCTGCATCATTCTTTTGCATTTATTGGAGCAAGAAGCTCTTTCTACATGCAAAGATGAGCAGTGCAACACTGAGGAAACCACCTGCATATTAATATGTTCATTAAAATATACTAGCTCATAAACATACCAAGGGAACAGGCAACATTCCTGACAAGTAAGGTCAGACTGAGCTGAATTTCTCAGTCCATTTTCCCTGAAAAAATACATCGAGGTTATTGATACACAGCTCACTGCTCTGGGTGTTTTATTTGACACAGCAGATAGCATTTAGCATCCAGGCAAGACAAATCCTCTGGACACAAAAATGTCCTTTGTCACTGCCTTAGGTATGGGCTGTCCAGTTCCTGAAGCTGTATTTGGGGAATAGCTCCCTTTCCTATAGCTGAGAAAACATCCCTGGAAACAAAAAACTGAGAGCAGGACAGAAGCTGATATCAGCACAAACGGGGCCACTTCCCTCCCTCTTTGTTTACAGCACCCTCAGGAGTGTTTGCCTTTCTTAGACATGCAGTGAACTTGTTTATGTGCCTTCCTCCCAGCCTGGTGCAGCTCACTGCAAAGGATACAAGTCTCTATGTTTGCTCCCACAATGTAGCCCGTCACGTCAAAGTTGATGCGGATGAATTTGCCCTGTGAATGAAAAGAAGATTTAATTGGGCTGTTCTTTCAGGAAGTGCCAGGTTTTCCAATATTAGCCAGTATTTAGCCTGCTCCATAAGATGTGTACATCACCCTCCCTGGAATAACATGCTTGACTCCCTCCTGCTGGGGTGACCTGTGGAACAGCCTCAAAGGAAGTGACCTTCTCTGATATTCCCTCTGTACAGATTCCCCCCACACTTTGTTCAGGTACTTAGAGGGAAAGGAGTTCTCCCTACTGGACTAGGCTTTGGAAGCAGGGGTAGGACAACATCATTCCTCTACTTTGATATTTCCACAAGGTCAGTGAGGGAACAGGGTTGGATCTGTGAAACTCTCTCTGCTAAAGCTGACCCACATGGACCCACAGACCAAACTGCATTTCTCCTACTTACAAATCTGGAGGAGTTGTCATTCTTCACAGTTTTGGCATTTCCAAAAGCTTCAAGAATAGGGTTAGCCTGGAGAAGCTGTTTTTCCAGCTCACCCTAAAATTCATTCAGAAGCAGTTAACACTAAAATTTGTAATTACTTTATTGAAACTAACACTCAGAGAAAAGGCAGAGAAAGGTGAGATCTAATTTAAGTCTCTAATTTTTTTTTGCTGAATACTGCATTTCATGTGGATTTGTTTTAATTATCTATTAAACTTCATGTTTATCTATTTGTGCAATTAAGTGCTGCCCTGTATACATGACCCTTTTCCAGCCTTGTTGCCTGTGACAGATCAAACTCTATTAATCTGTTTAGCATCACGACTGGCCTTCTTTAAAAAAGGGTCATTCAGTGTCAATTACTTTTTCCAGTTTAATGTAATTTTTTAGAGGGATATTCTTAAAGGAACCTCTAGCATGTCTTTTCCAAGTTAGTTTATTGAGACCCTTTGCTAGCAAATGACAATGTAATTAGAATTACTTGCTGAGAATAATTTTAATGTAATGCAGCACAAAGCTACAAAGCAGATTTTATCAGATCTATTAATAATGATCCATGCAAGGCTACATAGGTTAAATATGGAATTGCATTGATTTATTTCAAACTAGGATAATGAGTTCTCATGCAAACACACAATCTTCATATTATATTGTTAATTGTGGTTAGTAATTGCTGAGGAAACAAATCATGCAATGAAACAAGCATGCATTTATTGCTATATATTTACCTAATCCTATTTCTAAGCAAACCAATGAACTTGAAAAAATACTTTGCATATGTATACAGCTTGTCAAAACTGTTCATTCAACTCTGTCCTATGAGATCACTTACATTCACATTTACTTTGCCACACTATTCTTTGAGTATTACTCTGTAGTAATATGCATTATTTCAAATAACTCACCCTGAAAAGGAAAAAGTCCTTGATAGATAATAAGATATGATTTAAATAATTTTAAGTAGAAATTAAGGCAATATTTTGTTTGAATCTAGGAAATAATTTGGAAAATGAAAGCGCTTCCCAATTAGTGTGTAAATATGGTAACTTTTTTCTAAATGTCACTTCTGAATGCCTTGTAACTTCTGTGTCAATGGTGAGAGCTTCCTCAAAAATATCATTAAAAAGCTTACTACCCAAGAGCTGGTGGAAGAGGGAAGGCAGAGTTCCTAACAAGTTCATACAGGAATCCCAGAATAAGAAATGAATTCCTAAAAGTCCCTGAAGATTCTCTGTACTGGGCAGCTCTGTCCAGTTACACTCTAGACTTAAAAACTCCAGTATGAGCAAAGAGTGTTGCTGCAATGAGATGGCGGCATCTAACATAGAACCTTGTCTGTTAAAATGAAACAGACACCACCTGCTTCTACTGAGAACTGAACTATGCCATAGAGCTGGGGATAAAACTTTGGCTTCAGCACTTTGTGCAGCTGTAAGTCCACCAAACTCCACAGAGCTGCCCATGCCAACCATGAAAGAATTTTTATTTTCAGAGAGATTGTCAAAGGAAGTACTAAATTAACTAAGGGGCAACACTGTCACAGCTGAAGTCTGAGAGGAAGCAGTCTGAGTGGGGCAAAAAAGACTGCATAAAAGAAAATAAATCTCATTTGCCTGGCACAGGAACACCAAGAATGTGCCAGCAAACCTGCCTGTATTCCCAAAGCATTGCTATGTGTATGGCACACAGAGAGGAGGGCCTGTAACACACCTGCAGACAGGTGCTGCAGTGGGAATTGCTCTGGTACACGCCACAGCAGCAAGCTAAGAACATGCTAACTCTTGTGGTGGTGAACAATTCTCAACAGTTACATGGAAATGGAAAATTCCAAGCAATAACAAATGGAAAGCATGCAGCCAAACAAATCAAACACCGTGAGGTTTAGGAATTATTTCACAACAGTCCTAAAAACCTCAACCTGAAGCACAGAAAGTGTTTGGGTATTTCATTCAGAAACCACATTGTTAAATTTCAGGCTGAGTGGCTCTTCCAGGATTGTGGGAAATTTAATTCAAACTATGGCAATTTGAACACACACAAAGATATAGAAGAGAGTGATATTTGAAAGATGACCCTGCCTGTGTCAGACCTCATTCTTTACCATGGGGCCTGACACAGTTAGGGTTGATTTGTGAGAGCATTTGGTGCTATTGTTGCTTTTTATCATACCATACAACATATTTCAACAAAATCTCTCTTAAATTTTTGGGGTGCAACAATAGCATGCAGATCTACACTCAGTGCCTTAAACACACATCAAACAGTCTAAGTTACTCACGTAGGCAAAAGAAGGACCTTGCTGTGTTGAATAACATGGTATAAAACAAGTGTCAGTATAATTTCCATTAGACAGATATTTTTATTGTTTTTCCTGTATTAAAATAACCAGTACAGTTTCCATGCAAATAAACCAGGAATACAGATATGAATAATCTATTGCAGACATACCAAAGGTACAAATACCATTAACATACTTAGAGCATATTAACTGAAGAAAAGAAAAATCCTATGGTAAAGAGATGGGATTTGGACCCAGTCCCAGGTTAGTCTCTCAGGACCAGACAAGGGCAAATATTTTTATGATAAATCTCTAGTTCTTCTCTGGTGCATTTTGCTATTCATTATATTTTAATGGCTGAAATTGCAGTGTCAGTAGTCCCAACCACTGAATTACTATTTGTCAGCATGATATAGAACAAATTAGACTTTTTCTCAGCTCCTCTCTGATGGATATTTGCCTTCAAGTCTGTCTCAGGACAAATTTGGTCCTGAGGCTTACATAATTCCCCAGAGCAGTCTGCAGTTAGGGATGGCCTTGGCACCCCAAGTTCATTTCCCCCAGCTACTGAGCAGGGAATCAATAGGAAGAAATTATTTTTTTGCATAAACATTAAATATTAAACATTAGTCTTGGACTGTTTCCACTAAATTAAATCACAGATTTCTAGAAAATACTACTCAAAAGGACATCTGCTCCCTCCCCTACTCCCAATTAGAATCCACTGTACATAAAATCCCAGTTATTTGTGGTGGAAGAGAGAGGGCTGCACACCTTGTGCTCTGCTGACACATGGGCAGGGGCAGCTGTGAGAATTTTACATTATTTCCCACTTCTCTACTAATTACTTATCTTGTACCCAATCTTGTATTTGTGACACAATGAAATGTTGTCCTGAATTAAGCCTGTTTTGTGATAAAAGTGAATTGCTTCATTTTTTTGCAGAAGTTTTGAGTTACATTTGAAAGGCTGGAAATTGTGTAGGACCCGGAGTTGTATCACTGAGAAGAGCAAAGACAGCTGAGAGCCTCAGCCATGGTAACGATCTCCAGGAACTGGGCAGGTATATGGTTCAAAGTAAGAAAATTAACTTTAGTCTCTCAAGCAAGACTATTACACGTTTTGAAGGAACAAAGCACTTAGAAAAAATTGTGCCTTTCAGAATTGTTACCTCTGACAGAGCAGTAAAAAAAAAAGACAAGTTTTATACTGGGACTCTTTGCTAGTTGCTAAGAAAACTTATTAACAAATCCAATCAAAACTTTGGAAGTTTAAATGCTGGCATACATTTTTGTGATGCAGTTGGACAATGTGTTTGTTACAGGCTTTCCCAAACTTCTCAGCTGGCAGAGGTCAAGGGTAAAACAAGGACTTGAGCCCTTGCAGACTTCAAGGCCTTCATACTGGGATATAAATAGGTGCTATGCCTATGGAAAACTATGAATATTTCTGTTCTCCCTAAGTACATTCTGATTTGATGCCTAAGATGGTGTCAAACAATTTTTTTCTTCCATAAACATAGAGCTGTGACATAATTGTGTACTCTTAATATGCCCCTGTTGGACAAGCCCCAGTCCCTGAGCTGCAGAGTGACCTCAGCACAGCCCCAGAGGCCTGGGGAGAGCTGGGGATGGAGGAGCTCACTTACAGTGACGCTGGTGTCCTTCTTGCCCTTGTGTGATGAGGCGACAACAGCCAGGTACTGAATGACCTTCTTGGTGTTCTCTGTCTTGCCAGCACCAGATTCACCTCTGAGGGGAAAGAAAATAACACAAAAGAAGGTAGGTAACCAGTGAAGTCCTTCTGCCATGTACATAGTGTATAAAAAAAGGGCTGGAAACTGCCCAGCTCGGTTCTTATTTACCCCAGAGCAGCACCTCACAAATGCACCTGACTTCAGCCTGCAAAGAATGCATTATCAGAGTTATATCTCTGTTCTGGTAGTATTTTGAGTGCACATTGGGCCATTTAAGGGAATTATAAAACATGATACATTTTTGAACAGCAGTTCATCTTGCTTTGGCAGCATCTGAACACTTAAGAGAAGTGGAGTTGGCAGGGAGTCTGCTTATATTTTAAGATCAAAAAATACAACACTAACTATGATGTGATACAGCAGTAAAAGAAAACATCAGCAGTAATACAATGATTTTCTCTTCTGAAACTCTGCATTAAAGTAGACTAACAGCTTGATCCTGCCTCATCTGAATTTGGTATTGAGATGCTCCTTGAATTCAGTGGGACCAGGAATGGAACTGCCTGAGGTGTCCCTGCTCCTTGGGTAACAAGGAACATGGTGGGGATTTGTCTGACCAGCAGAACTGGCACCCCAGCTCTGCTCCATGCAGTGTCCTTGGGAAGTAGGAAGGCAGGGGTAACTTTTTCTCTCTTGGAAGACTTCCAGGTTAAGTTTATTAACAAATCTTAAACCCTCTCTTAAAGTAAAAGAGTGATTTTCAAACCACAGATTGACAGAGTCTTTTCTCAATAGAAATTTCCAGCCAATTTTCCTCTCTAATTGTTACATTACATCATCTTATGCCTTTCAGATACCTCTGGCTCTGATGATAATATGCACAAAAATATTATTATACTGTCCTGCGTAGCAGTCAAAGTGGGTGTGGATGTGACAAACGAGGTTTTTCAACTGAGCTGGTGCTGTGAGGAGAGCAACCATCTAAGCTGAACCTCTCTTTCTTTGGATCTATAATAAAATAGATTTTAGAAAAATAAAAGAACAATACATTCAAAAATCCCAGAGATATTTATCAGCTTTTTTGAGTCTGCAACTGTTTAGCTGAATCCACTGCAGTTCTGCTTCTTTTCCTAATTAGGAAATAGAGGAATTAATTTTCCCTACCAAAGGACCAGTGATAAATGGACATAAAAATATAGAGAAGTGCTGGGCAGAACTTTCAATACAGAATGACATTAATATAAACCTTAGGAGACCAGAACCAATTCCTGCCTGAGGTACAACATGATAAGAACTGTTTCTTCTGGCTTTTAGCATTTCAGCCACAAATAAGTGAGATTAATAGATTCCTTTTCACAAGACCTGGGTTAATTTGCACAGTTTAGAGATTGGATTCATCTCTGTCTGGGCTTCAGTGCTAAAACATTTCTATGTTTTATTGATAAAAATTAAGTGTCCTGGGAACAATTCCAAACCAAGCACACCAATTTGAAGACCTATGCATACAAACTTTTCAAGTAAATCTACCTTACATCTTTGTTTCTTTGGGAAAAAAAACAACCAAAACAACTTTCTTCAAACAAACCCTGGGCTTTGAACTATTCCATTTTATTAAGGGTTATTTGTAGTTCATCACATCATCATTGCATTTCCTTTCTCCCAGGGCAACAGTGCCCATCTTTTGGCTTTTCCCTGAATCCCTGTGAGTATTACCATATATGGCATCATTTTACTTGTAATTATCCCATCAAACAGTAATGCTCCTTAACTCTTTGCTTCTGCACAGGCTGAGGGCTTTCTTGTTTTCTGCAGACAGATTTTGAGGCTTTAACTTTCTTTTGAAATAGACAATAAAAAAGTTCCTCGGCGTGAAATAGAAAAAACACAGAACTGCTTTAGGTTAACTAGGAAGAAAGTCTCCAAGGTCAATAACTAATGAAGAATAATGTCTCTTGCTGATGAATTCCTCTGATTTTCTACATATCAGATCAGTCATAAATGTTCATGAAAACAGACAGGTCTGACAAACAGCATCCATTTAACATTAGTAGCCCTGATCCTCTGAAGGATGTATCACAGCCATATGACATCTGATTTCCCCTCAGTGATGAAATGTGTTTGTAAATTTATCAATGAGGAAGAATGGCTAGGTCAGGTCAATGCCTCTAAATAATAAGAAGTTTACCCAGGGAGACCCAGGTGGAGGAGAGCATTTGAATGTCTTCGTTCACAGGTGGATGAAATTCTTCCTAGAGCTATTGAGTTGTAACAGAATTGGTCATGCACAGCAGGTTTTTCCTCTGCACCTGCCTTGAAATACTGTCATTTCTGAGGGGGCAAAACCAACTTCCATTGTGAGATGGTATGAGAAATCCCACCTGTTTTAAAATCTGCTTTCTCTCTTGAGCTCAGTGACTGAATTTTTAAAGATGAGTCTTTTTTCCTGCAGTTCTTTGCACCCAGCTCAGATGGCCAATGCAAAAAAGAAGATCAAAAGCAAGTTGCACTGTTCTGAGCAGTCCAACAGCAGTACTTCAGCTACTTCCTATGCAAGTTTTTCTCCAAAGAAACTCTTTGGCTTTCCCAGACCAAAGGGCTCCACTAGACTAACAGGCTTGCTCTGTTAAAAATACCACTCTCACAATGTGGGGTATAACTTCAACTTATCCTGCCCTCGTTGCTTGCCAGTCATTGTTTTAGGACCTCAGCACAGGTCCTATGAAGCCCATAAACTCACATATATAGTGCTCAGCTATAACAGAGTTTTTGTACCTCTTGAGCTACCAAATCCTCTGTGACTCCATTATCTTCACCTTAAATGAAAATTATCTCAGCTAGAATAGATTTCCAAAGAAGAACAAGGTGACACTAGCAGATTGGCCCCAGTGTTGGGGTGGAGCCTGCGGTGTAACTAGGACTCTTGTACATTTGAGAACAACTGAGAAAAATGAGTTTTAAAAGTGTATTTTCTTTTGTTGTTGTTGTTGAAAATTTGAAAGCTTTCCATGTTAGTATTATGATATGAGACTTAGCTTAATTCCACTTTTGGAAACATCTGAAAAGCAACAGCAGAATTTATTTTCAGCATTTGTTCAGTAAGCAATGAACCACAAGAATTGCCCGTTCACACATCCCTTAATCCCAATGTGCTGGCACTGTGGGAAGCCCCTGTGCGCAGGGCACTCAACGAGGTGCTCTAAATCACATTAGGGCTTGGCAGCCTTTGTCCTGCAGTATGAGATGTGCAAACACGATGAAAAGCTTTGTCCTAGACCGGCTGTATCCCACTGGAGACTTGTGTCAGAAGCCAGCCCACTGATCCTACGGGTTTACTTACAAAACAATTCCCCAAGGACTCGGAGCAGGGTCAGCAGCTCTGCCTGGGGCTGGAGCTCCACAGATATCTGTGTGGGACAGGGGCCAAGCAGCAGCCACTGCCAGCTCCAGCCTTGGAGATTTACTGAGCTGGGAAAGAGGAGTTCAGCTCTCTCGTGGAGGAGTCTCTTGGCTAATGGGGCTTTGCAGTTTGGAGATGTTCTGGGGGACTTTGCTTCTTGATGCGCGTCAGGGAAGGAAACGGGCTGGAGTCCCATGGCTGGGTGAAGCTCTGGAGGGTTTGTCCAGAGAGAGAGAGGGGAAGAAGGAGAAAAGGGCAGATGGTCACTGCCCCACTCAATGTTTTGTCTGTTCCCATATCAAATTATGACCCTGCTACTTCCCTGTTTTTTTAGAAGCTACTCAAACTGAATGCATGTTTTAAAAACCAGAAAGGTAATGAAAAAGTACTTGATTATAGGTACAGGTGTTTCACAAGTACTTGTTTCCATGGGCTTCATAATACCCCAAACACACAGAACTTTGATCAGATTTTCTCATTCATTTAAGGTAGCTTTTTTTAAAAAACTGAAAGTTGTGCACAGTCCTCTAAGCCACATTTGGTTTCCAGAAAATACTCTACCTGCTCTTTCCAGGAAATGGCTAAAATATGATAACCCCAAGATCAGACAGGTTTATGAGGAAATTGTTGAAACTCTCGTGGTTAATTTTTAGTAAAAAACATTTTGAAAAGTCCAGAAGAATTCACTTGTGTATTTAGAAATCAAACAAGAGGCCAGAATTCTACTTTGAGGGCTTGTGCCTCTACTACCATTGGAGGAAGCTTGAAAAGCCACAAATCTGGTCACTGGCCATGGCCTCGGTCAAGCCACGCTTCATTGCTGATGCACTGAGCTGGCTCAGGTCTCTGAGTCCCTGGACAGATTTCTTGGGACCTTTCCTTCAGCAAGGACTGTGTGCTGGTAAATATGGACTAAGAGTGAATACAGAGTATTTCATGGCCAACTCCGAGGTCAAACAGGAGAGAGCACAGTGGGGAGGCCTAAGCACAGGCAGGAACTGCAGGAAATCCCAACAGCCAGGCAGAGCAGTGAAGGCTGCTCAGAACCAAGACACAAGAGTGGAAAAGTCTTACCTGTCCTAAGTTTCAGACACAGAAAAGAGTAAGATTTCATATTTCATACCTCTAGTGCAATGTTATGTATTGTGTATGTATTATATATGTCATGCTACGTTGTGTTATGTTACAATAATGCAACCACAGATATATTAGTAAACACATGGTATAAAGTTTTTTGTGCTGTAAATGTGCATGATAAGATGTGGGACTTTGAGGCTGACTGTAAAGGGCCAGAGAGCAACTGTCAGGGAATGACACAGAGGATGTTCAGTGATGCTACCCATGGGAAAGAGCTAACAGCAAAAGGATGTGTGTGCACAGAGGAGAGGAGGCCAAAGGCAGTATGAGTGTGGTTATTAATGAAATGCAGAGAAAAGAATGAAATCTGGAAAGACAGGGAATTCTGAGGAAGCACTGGAACCCATGAGCATTGAAGACAGATGGAGATTTTAAACATACCATGGTTAATCACACAAATGATAGGGATCGTAAAGAATGCAAACAGTACTTAACCACATGAGGGTAGGTTTAATGAGGTGAGGGTGAAGTTCTGAGAATGGGTATATTTATAGTCAGAAACACAGAATCAGGCTCAGTTCTCAGATCTTCCCCCCTCCCTGTGTCCCAGGAGTATTTCAGGGGATCCATATGAATCCTATTCTTTTACAGTTTAGGTACCAGGCCTTGGAAAGTTCAAGCCTGTAGCTATTTCAAGGAAAAAACTCTGGCAGATCAATGCCATAAAGTCTTCAGTTATTGTTACATATTTTAGGCCAGAAGATAATTTCTCATCATTTCTAACAATTCTATAAAATACTGCAAATTGCTTCCACTTGACAGCTGCCAAGCTGCAAGCCAAGTGAACTTTCTTCTTTCTGCACAAATAAGGCAAACAAGAATGTTAAACCAGTAGTGGTTAAAGCTGTGTACATTGGCTTTAGCTTGGCCTTTTTGCTTTAGAAGACTTGTGAGGACTGTTTTAAGCTATGGGTTATGATGCACATCCAACACACAGCAATTACTCCAAACATCTTGGGGAATCGCTTGCTGTGCTGTTTTCAAAATAAGAAAGGCATTTCATTCTCTCTATTTTAAATATTACTGGATGGAAAAGGCATTTAATTGTCTCTATTTGATGTATTACTGGTGTGAAACACTTTAGGTTTCCAGCAAGATGACCAGGTAATTTCAATAAATGGTACCTGCAAGAAGTGGATCCTTTAATGGATTTTCATGAACAAAAAGGCATAGAATTGCAAAGAAGGTCCCTTTCTTGAAAGTATCAATGTTCCAAAGTTAAAAGAAGATTTACTAGTGGAAAAATAAACTAAAGTATAAAAATAGAAGAAGGAAATGCATATTGTAAATTAGTCTTAATAACCATGACATGTTTGATCCTGGGAAGAATGTGATGGTCAGTTTTTACTTCATCATTGCAGGAATTTTAGATTTCTTTTGGTATTAATGCATTTGGGGGCAGATTTTTGATCGATATACTTACAAATATTGAAGTCTTGTTGGAACAGAGGTTAGAGCTACGATAGCCCTTGTGGTACCAGACACAGGGTACAGTTTTTATTTGGCGATAATTTTTTTCAGTCAGCAGTGGCAGTCAAAAGTAATGTTATGGCTGGTGATCAGCAGCAGTGTTTTTTTGAGGGTAAATATATATTCAGTCAGTAGCCACACTTTCTCAGATAACCTAAACCTGACAGATTACAGCATCATTGCATGAACCTCCTATAAATAATACACATGCCAGCTCTGCCAATGTATTAGCATTTACATAGAATCAAATCCAATCTTTTATCAGGAAAACTGGAAAATGCCAAATCTAACAAAGACAAAGTGTTGTCAAAAGCATTCTTGATGACATTCAAGCAAATAAAACCAACTAATAAGCAACAGAAGAATGGAGGGTCAAGAAGGAGATCCTTGTCCAGTTCAACATTTTGAGTGATTTTTCAAAACAGTCAGAAATGACAAAGCAGTGGGATTTTGTGGAGCAATAACCACACTCCCCAGTAGTTCACTGTAAACTGTTAAATCTCTAAGTTCAGAAAGTCAATTTAAATAAATAATTTTATGCATTAAAGATTTCATGTGACACTGATACCTGTTCTTTATCTTATGAACAGGTCTATCTAATGAAGTCGGTTTGGGACTGCAGTTCAAGCTTACTGAAGGTGACGAGAATGTGTCCATTCCACCAGAATTTGAATCAATTTTGAATAAAGACATTGTGACATTGAGATGTACAAAAATAGATGAGTTTACTTACGTGCACAGGATAGACTGGTCTTCTCTATCTGTGAATAAAGAAAAAATAATCCATTAATTAGGGAGAATGGCTTTTCTGACAGAAGCACTTATATTTATAAGGATTTACATTGAACAGCCTAGACCTTCTAAAATCTGACTGACCATGATTAGTAAAAAGTACTGGGTTCACATCTTACTTAATTTGCCCTTGAATTTAAATAACCATCTCTAATGGAAATATTTTGTACAAAAAACGAACAAAAGGTTAAGAGGTCAAAAATATTTTCTGTAAATTCCATTAGAGATGAACTGTAATGAGGACAGCAAAAAGATCAGGCTCTCCGTAAGAAGATTATAACAGAACTTCAAACCTGAAACTCAAGTTTTTACTGTGCTTATGAACTATGGCCAGCAGCCCACTCAAAACAAAGTCTGGACAGATAAGGCAGCAACAAGTAAAATGTTTTAAGCTGGTCGTGCAAAGCTTTGACTTTTGAAAGCAAAGCAGTTCAAATAATTTAGCCTGTATTTCATTTCAGACTGAGACAACTTGTATCAAGAGAACAAATAATTTCTTTGGGAGATCTTCCAAAGAATAAGATAAAACAAGATACTTTAGATTATACAATAACATGTCAACAAGTATGTAAGTATTCTTCATGTTTTTTTACTATGAACAGACCATCAAACACATTTTGGATCAAGATTTATAAAAAGGAGGGGCAAAGTTTCCATTTCTGCTAGGTGAGGCATGTGAGAGGTTTCACACACGTGTCCAGAGTTCTGTCATGCTGCAGGAAGGGTGAGGATTGCAGCCCATCTCCATGACCTGTTCTTGGAGCAATCCTCCCTGCTTATTCATTTGGAGTCAGAGTTTCTCTCTACCTTCAGAACTTTTACACAGATTGTTCTGCCAAAAGGCATGATGAGCATGTTTGCTAAGATCCATTCTAAAGTACAGCTGTTTCCTTCACTTGTCAAGCACCAGGGCAAGTTTCCCAGAGAGGTGTGGTATTTCCAGCCCTGGAACTACTTGGAAGCAGACTTAAACAAGGCCTTGAGCAACCAGCCCCAGCCCTGAAGTTTGCCCTTCTTTGACTGAGACTCTCAGTTTGCCTTTACAGACTGTAAAATAATCCTCTGACTTAGGAAAATACTTCCTAGGCAGGTCAAATACATTTTTGAAAAGTGTGGTTAGTTTACACAACTGAGACTTGAGGCAGATAATTAGGCAGAATCCAGTGCTTCTGTATGGTTTGGCATTATTTATCCAAAGCAGAGCCAGCACCAAGCTTTGCTCAGAGGTTCAGACACGAGCTCCTCTTGCTCAGTGTGTGGGGTCACTTGCAGGAGTACCTGTCTGGTTGCTCACTCCTATTGCTGACCCTGTATGTCATAAATACCATGAGATTATTTAAACCTATTTAAACCAATTGATTAAACTCTCAAGTTGTAACTGCTGCCTGGCCCACAGCCAGTCTAGGAAAAGCATTAGAGGATTCTGCAATGGCCTGGATTGATATTAAACAACTGTTTTACTCCCAGTTCCTCAATAGCTATAACATTAACTGCTTTATTGATCACCACACAACAAATGGTGCCACTTAACTGCTTTGTTTGGTAAATTGGTACAAAATGACTCATTCCTCATTTTTATTGGAGGTATTTGTCAGCAATCAGCACTGCAGGACTCTTCCACATAAACATTTGGGAGGAGAGGAGCTGTGAGCCATGTTTGTTTTTCACTGCAGGGTATCAGCTAGGCTGGCTTTCTTTTAAGTTAAAAAAGTGAAAGCATGGGAGAACTTTTGCTAAAAATACATTGTTGTGTAAATAGAAACCATGGGCATATATTGATATTGCATCACTAACCCATAAATACCATAAAGAAAATAAAAATGACTCTTGATACTGAGATGCCAGTGGAATTTCTGAGCTCAGGGAACATCAGAAAAAGCTGGTCTCCAAGCCAAGTATTTTCTCACTACTCTTTGCTGCCCATTGCTGCCCTTCTTTTGCTCCTCAGTAGGGGAAGGTTCCCAAAGGTGTCTCACAGACTGGCCCACCACAGGGGTTTGTGTGAGTGCCTGTGCAGGGGCAGCCTGGGGATGTGTAAGAGCAGAGGAAGGATGAGGAAGGTCAGAAGTGGCACCAAATGTCCTCAGGGATAGGTTAATCATGGGAGAAACCCCATGCTGGCAAACTGTGCTGTGCACACTCACAGAGGGGGAATTCCAGATGTTATTCTCTCTCCTGCATCAGTTCTAACTGCACCTCTAAGGATGAAAGGTATCAGGAAGTCCAGTCCTATTCTGTTATGGCCTGAGCTGCAGATACTGGCCTCATTTACTTTCAAAGGCTCTCCCATTCAATTAATCCTATTTCTGTTCTGGAATGTTTCATTCTATGTAGAAAAGCCTGCGACCTATTTTGCGAGTCTGCAACTTTATGTGGTCTATCTATCAAAAGAAAAAGAGCTATATAAATAAAACTCCTTTAATATAATTCCTGGGGGTTAAAAAGCAACAGAATAGGTCTTCTAGATTCTAATATCTTTTTGGTTAATGCCTTTTAAGAAAATTTGACTCTACCTGAAGAGTATCATCCACCTCCTATATGTCCATATTAGATGTTTAAACATTTATTTTTTCTTTCTGGAATCTGCTTACTTTTTCACCAAACACCTCCAGTTTGCCTGTAAGATTTCCTGCTCCTCTGTTCTTGATAGACCAGTTAGCTCTGCTTAATCACAAACAAAATCAGATGGTTTATCGCAATGAAGCAGCAAGTTGGCAGCTTTACCATAAAAGGAAAAAAAAAAAGACTGAAACCATGTTCCCCCACTCACTTACTGCTTCTTTACATTTGTTAATAACTGCACTGCCTAAAGGGGACATTTCTGTACAGTCCTGCTGAGGACACAGTAAACAGATGGCTTCTCACCGCAGCCTCCTTTTCTAAGACCTTGGGAACTGTGTTTCCCTCCCATACCTCTGAGTAACTACCAGGTTGTTTGTTTTTCCATTTTTAACTCAAGCTTGCATAAAAGTGGCTCCACAGAAAATAATCTCCTTGAATCTGCAGAAAGCTGTAATATATCTTCTCCATGATGATTTACTGCCAGAAAACTTAATAAAGGCCTAACCACCTACACAAAAGCTTTGTTAGTACTTCTGCATAAAATGACTTTTCACATTTGTATTGTCTACCACTTATTTTTTGTTTCTTCAGGGAAGGTGACAGAAGGCAGCAGAATTGCTCCTCCTTACAGAGCAGTGTCTCAGCTTCACCATCACTGGAGGCTGGCAGTGCTGCAGGAAGAGTCATCCAGCCTCCTCCAGCTCCTCTTCCCTGGAACTGCCTCTTCCTTGCTGCTGTGACCAGCATCCACAGACCACACTGTGCCCCAGGAGGGGGGACACACTTCAGCAAGGCAAAATCCAGGGGTGGCTTTCACCTGGAGCATTTTGCATCTTGGCTGCATGAAGAATCCTGCTGGCAGTGCAAGGTTGGGATGGGGATCAAGCCCTCTGTATGGAGCTACTTCATCCCAAACAGGAGAGAGCAGAGGGTGCAGGAGCAGGGGGAAATGTTTTGTGATTGAAGTCCTCAAGTGTAGCAGTAATCATCCATAGCTAGTCTGTAAACACAGCCAGGAGGGCCCAGTTCAGTGTGGTGACTCCTGGAGACACACACACAAATGCTCTTGCAGAATTCTTAGTCTTTGAGATTAAAGAAAATTAAAGTTTATTCCCATTCTGGCTGGAAATGAGCATCCATGGCTGTGCCTGGGCACTCATCAAACTGCATTAGTGACATGGTAATCCGCAGATTCAACAAGACACCCAGCACTCCTGGCTGAGCATGAGACAGCATGACTGTGATTTGCAAAAGGGTTTTAGGTGCTCAGAACCACTTGAAACAAGTGGAAATTTTATCTTTGCCCAGCCAACATCTTTGATAATTCCTGTGTCCTGTGAGATGTCAGCTTTTCTGCATATTTGGAAGAAAGTCTGATTATCAGATTGCTGATAGCTGTGGCTAAGTATTTTTATCAGAAGAGCTTTGATGGGAGTTAAACATCATCCCTAATGAATACATTAACCAAGTAAGTCTCTGAAGCAGAGGAGGAATGCAGCGTGCACAGCTCATGTTTTCTGCTGGATGTTTGTGCCAACACAGGGGAGGGTGAGAATGCAGAGGGGGCTGTGATTCCCAGCTGATGAAGGAAGGACCAGGGATCTGCAGACACAGAGGCTTGGTTCACCAAGAGATAAAGGATCCCTGAGACATCTGAACAAGCTGATTGCTCTGGGCCAAGTGGCCCTGGTCATGAAATACCAGAATATAATTCCTCAGTCTCATGAATCTACAACATATTTTACTTTGGCAAGCAGAAACTATGCAAGTTTCCAGATAAGGAGCAGTACTGACTTTTCACAGGGAAAACATTTAGTGCTCTGATCCATGTTTATGGGTAAGAACTTTTGTTTATATTTCATTAGGAAATATGCTCACAACCCCCTGAAGCTCTCTGTGCCTATATGTGCAGCGGGCTCACTCAGAACTGTGCTGACGCCCACTTTCACCACCCCAACGTGAACAGAATTTTGGCTGAATAACCAGAGTTATTTTGAGGGCTGGTTTAGCTTCATGTACAAAACACGAGTAGGTTTTTACAAACAAAAGCACAGCTTTAAAAGCAACTGGGGCTCTCTTCAGAGATGGAGAGACTCCAAGATGACATGTGCAAGTAAAACGTGGGTGTCCTGGGCTTGTGCTGGGAGCTCTGCTGGTTCCACTGCCGGCTGCCGTGCCAGCTGTGCGTGGTTGGGGTGGGGAGCAGTGAAAGAGCATCCTCTTAAAGGTTCAGCTGATCACCTACTCCCTCCTTGTTCCTTTCTACTTGTTCTCCCTCTCCTCTCCGCTGCCAGGAAGAATTGCAGTGGGGGCACATGAATAATGAGGAGTAACTTCCCAAAAGCTCGTAGGGCCAGGAAATTATTCTGAAATTATTCCCCAAAAGAAGTGAATTGATAAGAGCCTGCACTCTTGCTGTCTCCTCCCTCCAGCCAGCCTGAGAGGCACAGCTGAACCCAGGCTGTTCTAAGTGCAGTTAATGGCCACAGTGAGGGCAAAGCAGCTCCAGCGGCTTCCTATTGCTCAGGAGAACGTGCTAGGATGGACAGGAGACAGTCAGAGAGAGGAGGAGTGGGAGACATCCCAGTGCTGCCTGGATCAGCCTCATCTGTGCTGAATTAGTTTCACTTTAGGCAGAAAACTCATGTATTGTCAGGACAAGACAATTCTGTTTCAGCAGAGGCTGCAGCCATATGGTTTTTTCCCCCCTTTCCTACAGATAGCTTATATCCCTTTTCTATTTTTTCCCCCCACCTCATTTCTAGAGACAAGTACAAAACCCTGCATAACTGCTGATGGTCTGCCGGAGCCAGGAGCTTCTTCCAGATCTCCCCTCAAGATTTGCTGCTTAAATAAAGGATCAGAGGGAGGAATGGCTTCAGGGCCTGCTCAGAGCCCTGGACAGTGCTGGATGCAGAGCACCGGGCTCAGGAGGGAAGCTGGAACACAGATATGTGACTGTGGCTTAGTGGGATGACCTTCTGCCAATAAGTTTTTTATAACAATGATTATATCACATAGTGTGTAGGAAGGTCTGTTTTCAGGATATTTTGGTTGCTTTATTGGTCCTCCTCTGCTGCACTGTAGCTCTGCCTTCTGGGATCCACTTAAGTAAAAGGATTGAAGTAGCTCCAGGAAAGAAATGCCATATAAGCCATAGGAAGGAAGTCCTAATCCTGGGAAGCCCTAAACTTAGGGCCAAACCTGTGAATCTTTCTGAGCCATAGTTGTCAGCCAGAATTTCTGTAGGGTCAGGGTCTTTATGAGGGCATATAAACTTCAAAATATTTTGTAGAGCTCCTGGTTTCCTGTAGCACCCAAGGTCGATGTGAGATGGCACCTGGTCATGCCCTATATTCTGGAGGTGTTGCAGCCTCCTATATCCATCACTTTAGCTTTTTCATCCCTAAATGATAGTTTTTCCTTTGGACAAAATCCCCTCAGTCTGTCAGAAGTGACTGCAGGAGGAGGAGAGCTCTGTGAATTTTGGGGGTTTGCGCCCTTTGGGGCCTGACTGCTTTCCCACTGCCCATTCCCATCCCTGTTGGAAAACAGCACATCTCAACTCAGGGTTCAAGACATCAGGCTGCAGGGAAAGTAGCCCCAAAACCCTGTTTGAATCTGCTTTGCTGGGGAGAGAGGGCAGCAATGCTGACAGATCCAGCAGCGCTCACAGCTAACTTTGGAATAGTCTCCACTAGTGGAGAGGGAGCATTTTCCATGCCCGTATTTGCCAAAACTATTTGCTTGACTTTGAAACCTTCCCACATGCCTCGACACAGATGGGTGAAAGGATTGTTTTTCCTTTTTGAGTCACAGCGTTTGTGGACTGCTGTTCCTGCCAAAGAATTCCTCTGAAACTTCTAGAAAGGCAGCCCTGCTCTCTGTGAGAGCTCTTCCCTGGCTGGCTGCTTGCAGGAGCCCACGTGGAGCTGCCAGGTGTTTGTGGCACCCAGGCAGGGCTGGCAGGGCTGTCCTACCTTGCAGCATGCTCCTGTAGGCTGTGTCAGCGATGGCATAGATGTGGGGGGGCATCTCGTGCCTCTTCTTGCCCTTGTACATGTCAATGATCTTCTCTGAGTAGATGGGCAGCTGCTTGTAGGGGTTGATCACAACGCAGAAGAGACCCGAGTAAGTCTGCAAGGGAATTCAAATAAAAGCTGGGCTTAACATCACCATGTGCCATGTCCAGGCTGGGAAACACAGGCATGAGCTGCAGGGAATTGATGGGATTTCAGCAGCAGCGCTCCTTTGTGTTCTGCCCAGGGCAACAAAGGAAGCAGATTTTCTGAATGTATGTGCATGGGTGGTTTCAAAGTGCACAAATCATTATTGCTAAAAAGTGAGCTGCTGGAAGCAGGTGAATTCAGCAATCTGTACAAACACTGTGACCTGATGTTAGAGCTCCTTAACTTCAGTCATTTTCAGTACATAATCCATACCCTTATCACACATAAGGGTATGGTGATAACTGTAATAATTAACATTTATATGTGTATTTTCTTATCAGAATATCATATAAATAACTGCTCAGGTAGGCATCAAATTTTGTAAACTGAAATCCTAGGTAAGAAACTTGAAGGGTTTTTTTAGAAAAAGCTTCCATGAACACCACGTAATACTGATGATTGATGAGAGTCCTTAAATAAAATTGCTCCAGTTCCAAATAGATGCCTTGAGAGACTAACCATGCCTTCACTGCATGACTATTTCTGCAGGAAACTTAAAGAAAAAGGTGATTTGTTTAGAATTTAATGGAGGTATTAATATAAAAATATATACATAAACAAGAATAGTAGCTTCCAGCTGATAGGTGTTCATCCATTCTGTCTTGGGTTTTTTAAAATTTATTTCTTTATTTTAAATTTTCCTTTATTTCAAAATATTACAGCTCTTGACCTGGACTAGAAGTAATACCATACGATACTGGATGAAGAGCCATATATCACAAACAGTTGCTAAAAGAAATTTGTATTTAATTTAATAAAATTTAAACCTCCAAAATAAAACAATAAAACAAAAAAACCAAACCAACAAACACCCAAGTTATGAGAACATAATTCTCATATTAGGAGAGAGTAGCTCACATTAGGCAGGAGTATTGCGATATTTAAACTGGCCTATGGAAAAATAGAAATAATGGAACAGTGCTGTTTCTACTATAGTCAGAAGTGGTTTGTTTGGGTTTTTTTAAAAGATATTTATTGTTATTAATTTGATTTTGTTGCTGTGTGTGAGAAGCAGAGCGCTGGGAGTGCCAGGCTGAGCCCAGGGCTGTGTCCCAGCATGGCCGGAGCTGTCCCAGCTCCCCGGGCCCAGGGATTTCCCTGTCCTGACCATAATAGGGCACGGCCCAGCACGGCCCGGCACAGCCAGCACTTTATATGGTATCAGCTCCCAGGGCCCAGCACGGCCCAGCTGCTCCAGGGGCTGCGGGGAGCGACCGCTTGGCCTGGGCCTGTGGGAGCCCGGCCCAGGAAAAACCCCGCTCAGATCCCCCCTGCCGGGTCTCAGCATCACCAGGCTGGCCTAGGAAAACCCAGCTCAGGGTCTCAGCATTGCCCAGGCTGGCCCAGGAAAGCCCGGCTCAAATCCCTGTCAGGTGTCAGCATTGCCAGGCTGAGCCCCTCGGTGGGGAACTGCTGGGCTGGATTTTCATTGGGATGTCAGAATGAAACCGTGCTGCTCATGTCAAAATGAGTTTTAGTGTTGCCAGGGTAACACACCTGAAAAGTGACAGTATTATCCTAGAATGGCCACCAAGGCCCTTAGGGAAAGGACAGCAAGGCATTTTTTAGTAGTATAAATAGGTTTACTGTACACACTCAACTAATCATCCCCATCCAAGTAAAAAATTAGGAGAGGAAATTAAGGAAATTATTTAGGCCTCCCTTCCCCAAGATTTCAAGGCATTTCCTGCTTCTCCACATGCAGGGCTGTTTGCACACCCAGGCACACAGTAACACAGCTTTAAAGAGCTAATTTTGAGGCACAAGAAGCAGGCTGTTAAGGCAGAGCAAAAGCTGGAGCTGATGAAGTTCAAGAATCCTCATTTCTAACTGGACTGTGACCGATATGATCTCAGGAGATTTAATGAAGCCCTCTTCATTTAATGAAGCCCTCTTCACCTCAGGAAATTTAATGAAGCCCTCTTATTTTGGCTGATTGTAGCTCTAGGTGTATGCTTTGCAAAGATTTGGGGGAGCTGGATTAATATAGATGATATTTTGACATGGCCAAGTGTGTGATGGAAAGTGGGGGCACTGAAGCTTCCATGCCTTAAATCCTTCTCCCTGGGGCACAGCCTATCTAGAGAGGGGCTGAATCTCTCCCCAGAGGGTCTGGAGGAAGAACATAATCTGAAATATCTCAGGGATACTTCCATGGGAGTGCTGAGTTTGGGTGTCCCTCAGATTGCTGCTGCTGGGTATTTACAAGAGACTGGCGCAAATACACATCTGCATTGTGAATATCTAGGTTTGGGCAGAAGAGCCCAACTTATTTCCTACATGCATATTTAGCTTTATGTACCAAAGACAGCATTTTTCACTATTAAGTGAAGACTGAACAAGTAGTGCCTAGAAATACAAGGAATTTTATTCTACTCTCAAATCCACTGAAGTTGCGTTGCCGTGTTTTTCATGCCTATATAATAATTTTTGGTGTAATTTGTATGTGGATAAAGCAGATTCTTTTTGTTCTGAGCAATGTGAAACATGAGTTAGTGGCTCATGTTCCTTCTTGCCCTTCTATCTTAATTATCTGTGATGAAGGAAAAGGCCAGGGTGTTTTTCTTCACCCTCTGAATTTCTGCACTGAATCTTTTTATTTAATATTATTTAATGTACATGCAAGGGGGAGATGATTTCTTTTTCTGGATGGATTTTTTTTTAGCAGATTTGGGAATCCCCATTTGCATTAGTGATGCTCTGGAGAGAAAAATAGGGGTGAGACTCAGATTCTCTTTAGAGGCCCCCTCTGTTTTTAAAAAGGTATGGCAGCACTGTGTAAAGCTGGGCAGTTTCAAGCAGGTTTTGCATACTGAAAATACAAATAACTTCTTGCACTACAAGTCAAATTAATGTCTTTGAAATTTTTACCATCTTAAAATTTAGTCTCTTGAGAAAGAAAACTTAATTTCAGGTACAGTTCCATTTTTACGTCCATGAAGAACTCTTTGATTTCTAATTGCATTATCCATTATTGGAAATTAATTTTCTCTTTCTGTAAAAAATGAAAATTCCATAAAGTAAACATAACGGAAACCCTGGAACAGATATGCAGAGTGTTGCTGAGAACAACAACAAATACCCAATCCCCCATTTTATCCCACTAACCTTCTACTAATTTTAATTCTTGCAACAATGCAGAACGCTTTCAGAAAAAGTCTATTTTAATCATTAAGGCTGCGTGTTCTGATATAATAGCACATGGGTTCACATGTTCACCTGCAAACCTAAAATCCAATAAATTCAAATAATGAAAAGATGAGAACTCTAGCTTCTTTCAGGAACTTGATAATGTGCATTTTACTACATTCCTGAAGGAAAGATCTTGAGCTTAGCTCTTTGAAGTTACACATAACAAATAAGCAGTTTCTTTATTGTAGTGCATATAACTATCTTACTTTTTGCTTAATTTCCTACTTTTCAATTTAGCATTCCTCATATTAGTAATCTTTAAGGTCTTCCAACCTAGTAATTCTGTGAATTCTGTGAATATTAGTAATAAGACCTTGACTACTGTTTCTGCTTAAGCTCTGTACTTCCTCTCACTCATCAGTGGTCTGTCATGCAAGTAAAATTCTCATAGATTGTAACTGTAGAAAACTTCTGCAGCACAGCAGAGGGATCCTTCATGTAAAATCAAAGACAACAGCTAAATTCCTTGGAAAAGTTTTGGGCTTTCTTGCTGTGCTGTTTGCTAACTGTTGATGTGGATAGATTACAGGGTTATCAATATCAAAATGTTCTTGTGTTAATGTACTTGTGAAGACTGAAAGAATAATCCTGCCATAACTCACATGAACATAGAGAAATTATAATTTGTCCAGGCTTGTCTGATCTGTAACTTGATTAACATGAGGGACAATAAGGTTTAGTGGATGCCTGACTTTGCTTCAGGGACACACTGGTACATGCAAGTACTCTTGCCTGAATTCCACTGGGTTTGTCCCTTTATCCACACATAATGTTTAACTCCAGCACCACCAAAGCAGAACTCTTCAGCTGCCTTTCAGTGGGAGTTTTGCCTGAGAAAAACTGGCATGATTTGCCTTTTCTGTATGCTCTTTTTGCAAGTTACTGGAAAATTGTTTAGGTTTACATTGAATTAATTTTAAAGTCCCTATCAATTTTTTTTCCACAACAGCAGGACTCAGATTTTGTTCCCCTATCAGAGAGTACTTTCCAAGCCAACAGTATTCTTTTGGAATCCGTACATTTTGTGGAAGAAAGCTTCATGTGTTTTAATTTAGTTAAGTTAAGCAGCAATTATCAAAGAAGCAGGAGAATCATGGGGAATAAAGTGAATTTAGAACATTTTTGGGTTAGGATGCCATTGCTGGGGGTTAGTACTTGCATGGCTGGGATCCACCTCACTGTCCATGGGATGTGGTCACATGCAATGGGAAATGCTCTGTGTGGGTTTGGGTCTACTCACATAAATTAGACCTGAGAAGTATCTCTCCCTTAGGTTGTGCAGCACTGAAGCTTCATTGAGGCAAGTCAGCTCTGCCATGTCCTCCACTTTGGAGAACTTTGGAGGGTTCATCTTCTGGATGTCATCCTTGCTCAGTGTCACTTTCTTTCCATTTTCTGCCAGTTCAACCACCACCTCATCCCCTTTCTCTTCCTTGATACTTGCTGCTTCAAATCCATGTTTCTCTGATGGAATCCAAACCAGTTTCTTTGCTGACCAGTCAGCCTGGGCAAGTGGGTTGTTGATGAAGTTCTTGTCCACAAAGAGGAATTTCTCATCATCGCTGAGAGGTTTTTGAGCCATTTTGACTCAGCAGACACCTGTTGAGGAAGCAAAATATTCTGCTTTAAAGGGATAAAGGAAGGCAAATGAGGAGGTGTTCCAGACAAAACACATTTGTCAAATCTGCCATGCAGCAGGTCCAAAGCACTACAGGTCCTGTGTCATATCTCACATTTCCACATGGATACTTAGTGCCTGTGCAATGAGACAGTCAGAACTGCACCAGGGCCACCAGCTGAACACCTTCCTGCAGCCTCAGCTCTTGCCCGTCACAAAGGTAATTGAATTCAGACAAATACAAAATTTCCAATCACCCAAATGCTGTTGGGTACATACTGAAATATCAGTGCAATAATGAAATAAACATTAGAAGGATGGTTCCCAGGCTGTGTTCCAGCAAGGACAGAAATGAACCTTTCCTGCAAAGGACTATTTCCAATCACTTAATAATGTTTAATTTGGAGAAGAGTGAGATTAAGACAAGGTCAACAGAAAAAGCCGAAAAATTATGTTCTTGTCAATACTGCTGGTGAAGGAGAATTTAGAGTTAGCCCCTCCCCATGGGTCAGACAGTAGGAGCTGATCATTTCTGAAGGGTAAATGTCTATCACATGAGAGAGAGAAGAAATGAAACAAGCCTGGAATTGCCTCAGCTAAAAGATACTCTGAACTCTGACTGGAAGGATGATGCAGCTGTGCCATGCAGTTGCACATGGATAAAGCAGCTGGGTGTATCTGCCCCATAGGTGAGAGCCAGGGGAGAGTTTAGGCTGCTTTGCAGGGTGCTGAGACAGCAGGGAGCTGCTCTCCTGCTCTGCCACTGAAGTTTGAATGTGGCTGCAAGATCAGTGCTGATAGTGCTGGAGCTTTGTAATTGCTCTGCTCTATCCCATGGGAGCACAGGTCTAAATGCAGGATGGAGTACACAGAGGATTTGTGGTTTGCTCCAGGGCAAAAAGAGTGTGCTGGTTGGGAAACCTGCTGTGCAGTGGAGCAGAGAGGAGAGCTGGGGAGGAGCTACAAATAGTGTGTGCCCAAGAAAAACATCTCTAGGAGACAGAGGCTGTTTCATTTCCTTATTGAGAATGAGTTTAATATTTACAGCCTTCAAAAAACCATGAATCTGGAGGGAGCTTGGAGAACTGACTGCTAAAGATGTCAGCAGTCAACCCATAAGCAGGACAACATTTGAAACGACCAAGCTCTGTGGTATGTAGCCAAATGGACACACTGTGCTCTGGGAGTACCAGAGCTTGCTTTCCAAATATTTGTCCCTGAAGCCTTCCCACAGATTAAGGGTTTTTTGCAAGGCCACACTGTATGAGGGGTCTGAGAAGGAAACATGGATCATGTGGAAGGTGATATAAAGCTTAAAAACAAAACTAGGATTTTTAGAGGTGCCTAAGAAGGTTAGGTGAAATCCCACTGAAATCCAGTGGAAATTAGATGCCCCCGGTCTTTTAAACTCCTGTGACAATTGTCTTGTCTTAAAAAAAAAAAAAAAACAACAACAGAAAACCAAAAAACAAAAAGGCAAAATGCTAAATGTGCTTGTTCTAGAGCCTTGCCTGGAAATCCCAAAGAGGAAAATTTGCCCAGATAATCCATGAAGGTGCAATCAATGTGTGAGGGAGAGCCTGTGCAGTGCCACTGGCCCCTGAGCAGCGCTCCCCGCTGTCGAGGCTCTGCGAGGGAGCATCTGTAGGATGTGTCCCTCTGCTCGCTCCCAGGAGATTCTTGGAAGAGAGCAAGAGGAAACTATTTGACCTCTGTATGGATTAAGGCAGAAAATGCTCCCTGGCTGCCAAGAGGGCTGGTAGAGCTGCACAGTTCCAATAATGGAGATGGTATTCTCTCCTGCTGAGCTCTCCAGCTGGCGGCTGCAGGGGAAAGCTGCTCACAGGGGAGCCATGGAAGCTCTGCCCCATCCCAGAGCTGCAGCTCACAGGGCTCAGGGAGCAGCAGGGGCCGCCCTGGCCTCTCCCACTGCTGTGGCAGCAGGCAAGGCATGTTCTCCACCCCACTGCCCCAGCAGCGCGGCAGGAACTGCTGCAGCAGTGGAGACAGGGATTTCAGCCCATCCTATGGCCAGAAGAGAGCTCCATGGCCATGCTGGAGCAGCAGAAAGGTTGCATAGTGCTGCCTGTGACTAATTGCCAGGTGACAGCACTTTTATATCAATAGGAATTAGGTACTGCTCTCAGAAACACCAAAAGTAAGACTGAACTGCAGAGCTGAGCTTCATGGGGTGAAATCCTGCTATTCTGAGTCTGCTCACAGAAAATGATGATGGAAATCAAGCTGCCAAATCATCCTGACCATCCACCTCAAAAACCCAACCTAGCTAAAACTCTTGGTCTGTTACAAAGCATGTCACAGTGGGACATCCCAGAGGTTTGTCTGTTCTGTTGCCCAAGGACCAAGGAAAAGTTTCTTTCTTTGTTACAGGCTAAGTCAAAAGCATCTTCCACAGATTCTAGCATGAAACTCAGAGCTGGTCTGTCTGTATTTGACTATGTTCTCCTACTTCTTCCTGTGCAGGTGCAGAAAGTTTTAAATTCAATCTTTTTCAAAGCAAGATCCATTTGGAAGGTATATAAAGTGGAAAGAACTGCAGAACTTGGAAATATGGGTTCTTGTTTCCTAGATCCAAACACCAGGACTAGTTTGAATATGGTAAGAATAGATCTCCTACAAGAACTAGTGAATAGACAGTCTGAACTGGATCCCAGAACTACTCTGAAACACAATGAGGAGAAAACATGATTTATATGAAAAGAACTTTTCATGACTGAACCTCTGGAATTTAAGGATAAAGTTTTAGCAGCTTCTGACTATCACTGCAGTAAAAAAGGAAATGCAGTTATGAAGTGTGGATTAATGGCTATTAATAATTGAATTTATTTATTAATGTGCACTATTCATTTTCATTATAAAGGAAGGTCTTCCATCTGAATGAAAAGGGTAGAATATAAGCTCCACAAATTCAACTAAATTTGTCCTAGTGAGGACTAATGAGCTGCTAATGAGATGCTGAAGCTTTCTGATTAATAATTGGCACTATATCTTCTGATCCATCTCTGATCAAGACTGCACTGACTGATACTGGGAGTATGGGCCAAGGCGAGGAGCCTGCAGAGAACATTCCCTGGGAAGGCACAATTGACCCTTTAGCCAGTTCCTGGGTTTCACCCATAGGACTGGCTGAGAGAAATGGAGACCCCAGTCCACGTACAAGAGGTGGTAGGAGGTTCTCATCCATTTAACCCAAATCATGTACAAAAGTACGCACTTTATACCCACAGGTGAGTTATCCTGAGGGTGGGAGGAGGAAAAGCAATCACAAAAATACTATTGATGTGAAGTTTCTTGCCTTAGAATTGTGCTAAATTAGACCTAAACTGATCCATTTGTTGTACTTGTCTAACATACAAACATACGTGGATACTTCCACAGCTATTCCTCTGTCTGCTGTCCCACTATGGAGATGTCTGCCTGACCTTCACTGTCCTTTCTCTTTCCATGTTAATGACAGAAGCTGAACGCTGTCTCTATAACTAATTTATCCTGAGTATATTATTTCAAGAACGAAATATAAATATTCCCAGGAAGTTCACTTTAATTAAAAGGTTATTGGCCAAGCAGAATTGCCTCCTGAGTCAGAGCTTGGAGGGACTGCTTTTCCCCTAAGGAAAAGATAAAAGACACTTCTCTCTTCCTCTTCAGGGTGTGCCTGTCAATATAAAGCCTTATCACATCTGTAAAGTGAATAATTATTGCAAGAGAGGAACATAGAACCAATTATTTTCAGAAACCAAATCCTGCTCTCAGGAGTAGTTTCTGATGGAAAAGTGTAAGCAGTAATCTGCTCTTGACTCAAACTGTATTTCTTGGGCTACAGTAATTCTTGACTATGATCTTTCCAGTTTTCTTATCTTTTACTTTTCCAGTACTTAAATGAATCATCCAACTGAGCACTGCTTGGAAAAAAAGATAATCAAAAGATAATCTAGGGGTGAATCCTAACCTTGTGACCTTCATTTAGGAACTGGAATTCTCCAGCACTGACAGCTTTATCATGAGCACTGCTATCAATCCCTCCTGGCCTTTCACCTTTTTTTGGTAATGCATTCTCCATATACTTCAATCAAATTCTCTGTAAGTGCCTCATTTTATAATGAAGTCATCTCACCTTTTTAATGTGATTTACTACATGACTCTGACTAAACACTTGATTAATTTTCTAATTTTCAAAAGAAATTTGCCCTAGGTATTGCCAGTGTTATAAACTGTAAAAAATCAGAAAAGAAAGGAAAAAAAAGGGCTAGATTCCCTTTATCTGGAAAATACCAGCTATTTCAAATTCTTGTAATGTCATTCTATTAACTTAAATAAAATTCTGTATATTGATTGTAATTCACAAATAATCCATAATTTAACTGGGTTTTGCACACATTGGAAAGCTGTCTCTAGCTCTTGGCTTCTCCTGAAATTAACATACTTAAAAGCCATCAGATTTACAACTAATAAGTCTCTGTGATTTCCAAAGCATTGGGATCTCTGCATACATCCCCACACTGCCTTTTATGGAGATGTTCTGCTCAATACTCCCCGTTCCACAAAAATGTAATGATAACAAATTCAAAACAAATACCTTTTAGGGACTAGTGTGTCAATTGCAAATGAGATAATAAAATTCATTGTTTGCATCCAAGTGAACACGGCCAGGGCAGAATTGGGCACTAAACTGAAGTGACAATTCAATCAGAGCTTTGCTCTCAGGGGTTTCATCAGCTCAGCCCTGCCTGAGAGGCTTGAGGGAAGGGGGGACTTGGGGAGTTCAGCCAGTCAGTCCATGCACACAATCCTGCTGCAAACTGCCTGCCAGGGCAAAGCTGGGAGTGAAGGACAAGGTGGGCTTGTCTTTCAACAAGTGTAGTTTAGAAAAGGTTTTACAAATATGGATGTCTTAGATAATGACAAGCCTTCTGATGTCTCTTATATTGAAAATATCTCATGAGGCTTTTTAATTATGCAAACATATATGCCTTTCACATCAATATCAGCATTTTTATAGGTGTGCATGCACACAGACACAGACACACACACATATAGGTGAGAGAAGCCCGTGAACCTGTGGGATGGTGCTGAAGCTGCTTTCTGCACTGCCATCTACTGTCGTTTTAATTTATTAATGGGATTTTCTTAAAAGTTTGTTGCTTTATTTTCCATTTTTAAAAAGGCATATCACCTTTGAAATTAATGTAGTTCAGTAAATTGTCAGATTAGTTTTGCTTCAGATTTGTTCCCAGCATCTTAAAAACATACATATGTAATGCTGAGGCATTTATGTAAAAGTCATTCTAATTTTTAAGCATTTTTCCTCTTTAAAGAACAAGTTACTGATGAACTGATTATTTTATTTGGTTGCACTTTCTTTCAGCAGTCCTTTATTAGGACTGAGAGGTTAGGAACCTCAGCAGCTCAGTTTTTCATTCCCAAATGCCCAAGTGATGGTTACCTGCAGCAGCTACTGGGACCACCTGCACTGCCCTGCACCTTGTGGACTCCTTCTCTGCAGCCTTTCTGGTGTCTTTCAGGCTCGACCCAGCAATGCAGTGCTAGCAGTGACCAGAACAGGCTAGAGCACCTGTGCCCACTTTCAGCATGCACAGTCCCTATGCATTTTAAGCAGAACCCAAGCAGCGACACAAACCAGGACGAATCGCCCGAGCACATCTGAGAGGTCTGTTCCCATCCCCAGGTTAATGCTCTGGATGTGTTTGCAGAGCAGAGTAAGAGTTAACTTGGCAGAGTCCCCCTCCCAAAGCGTGTGAGCCCCCAGCCCTGTCCCCAGCAGGGACCTGGCCCCCCTGGTACTCACAGGTGTCCAATGGGGGGAGCAGAGTGAGTTGGAGATACAGCCACCAGCCGGGACAGCCCAGTCCCTGCTGCCTTTGCAGCCTCCCTATATAGAGGAGGAGAATCTTGTCAGTGGGGAGGGGCCCTGGAAACCACGTCCTGCTGGAAAATCCTTTTGGTACCTGGCTTAAAAAGCATAGCCTGAGCCAAGGAGCTCGCTCCCAGCAGGGCCTAACCCTGGGCTGTGGCCCCTGCCCTGAGCCACTTTTTAGGGAAGCAAGCTGGTTCTGGCTTTCAAAAAGATGTATGAAAGGGGTGCCCCTAAATCACAAGTTCAGGGTTTCACCCTTTTTCCCAGCTGTTTGACAAAGCAGATGGACCTTTAACTCCTTCCTGCCTTGGCAGCCTCTGTGCCCCCCATAGCCCTGTGCCCAGAAGGGCAAAGGACAGGTCATGGCCCGTGTGGCACAGGATGTTTCCTACCCACTGTCAGTGCATTTTGTTGGAGCTAAGTCTCTGAGTTCAGGAGTTGCTTGGGCAAAGAGGGTTGTTCCTAATACAGCAGGACTGTGGCTCTGGGTCTCCCTGTGTTTATGTGACATTTGGAGCCTGGGGCTGGTTTAAGCCTCTTTTGCCCCTGGGAAACGAGAGGGTTGTTTGCCACCTTCCCAGCGGATTTGCCAAAGTTTCTTTCCAGTGTGCAGCTCAGTTCCTGAGAAAGGACTGCAAATACTTGTTCATATACAAGAAATACCTAGCAATACCTCCCTGTGCCCGTAAATGCAGAAGAGAAGTGGTGAAGAGCTGGGGGGGCACACACAGAACAGGGAGCAGCACCGTGTGCTGGCAGCAAGAGCAGGACAGGCTGCTGGGAGCCAGACCTGCCGGGGTTAGGGACTGCTCTGGTCCTCATCAAACCTTCCTCACACCCCCCAAACCTTCAGTTCCAGCTGTCCCCCCTCCTTCCTCCCCTAGTAGCCAACAGCCTTGTGCAGTAGGACCTGTGGATGGAGATATCCCAAAAAGGGAAAGCTAGGATCCTCTAGGAATTCCCATCGACGTGCCAAATACAAAATACCGAAACAACCCCCTCTCAGCAACAGACTAAATATGGTGTATACCCAAAGGATCAGAGCACAGGCGTGAGTGAAATTATTTCTCTTAACATCAACAGCTCTGTCTTCTCTGGAAAATAAACCCTCCTGTGGGGCTCATATTGGTCTCCTCATCTTAAAAAAATACCTATGAGGGGAGGCTGGGCTGAAAACCTCTGCTGTCACTGGGTCAGGAACTTGCAGGTGTGATAGACCTGTAGCCCCTTCTTCTAGTTCTGGCCAGTGGTGAAAAACTTTGGACAAAGAGGAGAGAGGGAAAGAGCCCTGGGGTTTCTGCTCTGCAACATTTCAGAAATATCAGATGCAGGGTCAAGTTTGGGCCTCAGCTGGAGAAGACCAGATTTGCCAGGGCAGTGACACAGTCCCAGAGGTCACAGACCGTCCTGCCAGAGGATGGGTTGGTGTTTGCAAAGGTGTGGGGCTGCCACGGAGCCATGCAGAGCCTTCCAGGACTCAGCAGCACCATATCAGACCTGTGCATGTGTGACTTTGTTGGAGCAAAGCCAGGGAAATGATCACCACCACATAAATCCAAGAAACTTGTCCTTGTTAGCCGAATTTTCCTCACAGGGCAGGGTAGTTCCCCCTATCTTACTTTTTTCCCCCTGCAGTTTCTTGATTGCAAACTTTGCTTTTAATTAGAAACACAATGAAATGCAAGGGAATCCTCTGAAAAGTATGATCATTTTAACATTCATCAAAGTTATTCTAAGAAGTTCCTTTTAAACACATGCAGCTGTTTCACAAAAGCAGACACATTATAATAGTAGCTTAAAAAGGAGTGGAAATTATTCTGGCTGGTCTGCAAACCCCTGCACACGCAGGCTTGCTGCCCGAGGAGGGAGTTTAACAGCAGCAGTACTGGAGGGTGATATATGATGTGACATTAAACGGAGCTGGAAAGTCCAAAAAACTATTACTGCTTACTGCTGGGACTGAAAGAGTTGCACTCTCAAGCCATGTGGGGTAGGAATTGATGAGTGTAAGCATGGCTTCCACCCTTCACTTAAAAGCTAATGTAAGAGAATACTAATCTGACAGCCAGCCTGGGGGTTCCTGAAAGTTGTGGTGTTTGCTTTAAACCAAAGTTGCCTCAAAATGAAAGCTGTGGATTTCCATTGGATGATGAGTTTGTGACAAGAAAATAAGTTTTGTTTAAACCCCCTTGATTTGTTTATTTATTTAATTACTTTTCTAGAAAACCAAAACAATAAAGTATTAAGCAGCCTACCCTTAAATACCTCCTTACTGAATTTGCACTGTAAATATTGTACTTGGGGAAAAGAAAGAGGACCTAAGAAGGAAAGAAGTGAACTTTTAGCTGCCTTACCATGATGTACCCTGAACACAAGAGAGGGGAAAAAAGAAAAGCACAGATGGTGATGTTAGTTTGTTAAATAAAGCATTGTTAAAGGTAAGCAATTTTTGTTTTGTTTAAAAAATGTTTTTACATTTTAGGTAAAATGTAATTAGAACAATAATTAGGTGACAAATGTAATTAGAACAGATAATTGTACTGGTGGATTACCCCCTGTGTCAAGCTGGAGGGACAGTTTGTGTCCAAGCCAGGACAATCAATCTTGAGAACAGCCTGATGAGGGAAAGCACTCACCAACTGCTTCATGTTTGTGCTTCTCGCTGCTGCAGGTGTCAGGTGAAGTGTGTGAAGTGCACAGAGCAGGTCAGAATCAGCTGCTGCTGAAAGGGTGTGTTTGCAAGTGTGAACAAACCTTTTGGGGTTTCTTTTCCTAAAGGTGATTACCCAAGGCTAATCAGTCCTCCGGAAAACTGATCCAGTGACACCGAGATCGGGTGCCTGACATGAGGGTGCTCAGGAAGGAAAATGTAACTGACTCCTCAGGGGGAGCTGATAAAGCTTCAAAAATCTCCTCTGTGCAGGACAGAAACTAAAACCTCTCAAACAGCACGGCTGCCCTGCAGTCGAGAGACACAGTTTGCTCTCCTTTGAGGGGAGAGCGAAAATTTGGTCTTGAAGAATTTTTTATTTTTAAAACTTGTGGGTTAAGTTCTTCCAAAGTGCTTTCCAGATCTGATATCCACACCAGACTTCACTGGCTCCTTGTCACCTTCACTTGTGATAATGTGCTTAGACAACAAACAGCCTCTTTTAATGGCATTCCCTCCATAATGCTCTTGGTTAATGTTCAATCTCCAACAAAACTCACAAATGCATTTTGCTATTTAAAGACCCTAAACTTCTATATGCTCATATATATTTTTTTTTAATTTTCTGTTGTCAGTAGAAAGATACGGGCAGTTAATACAAGACATTCCAGGCTGTAATTATGCAACTTCTGAAGTTAATAATTTTTGTGTATGCTCACCTAGGTGGCAATTTCTTCTAAAACCTGAACCTGTGACTCTAGGACTGTGAAATATTTTGATCTAAATATTGATCTCACCTTAAAATTTTAAGGAATGCTAAGTGCATCCGTGTGGGAAAGATTTTGCAATTCCTCTTCACCCGGTGACAAGGCAGGCAGTCTGACATGTAGAGGACTTGCTGTATGTCAGCATCTTGAAAGATACTCTCATATTTCATGTACTGACAAGATAAATGCTAGATGATTAATAATATTATTAGACCCGTATATTTTCGTAGACATATTTCAAAGCTTTGTTCTAAATAAACATCACTGGAAATACATTTTCATTTGCCTTTAGTTTGCTTGTACAATGATTATACTTTGAAACAAGAGATTGTTTCTAACCCCCAGATGTGGGCTGTGAGGGTATTGGAGAATTAGATGAAATTCAAGTTACACCCAGAGCAAACAGGCCAAGTTTCACCCACTGTCCAACACAGTGTCTGTACAATGGGTGAATCCCCAGAGAGAACAGTCCAAAGATTCCCTTTGTTTCAAATGTATTTTGTCTCTGATTTCAGACATACATCGTTACCTCAAAGCTCAGTGAAGGATGTCCTTGCAGCAGCCTCTGCTTTCCTGACTGTGGAGAGAGAGGAGCCTGCTGAGCTGTGTGCTTGGGAAAGGGCAGGTACCAAATATCCCTTTCTCTTCTTCAGCCTGGGCAAATTTTTTTTTTAATTTCTACCACCAAAAAGTAATTTCCCAGGGAGCTCCATGGCACCTGGGCAGCATCTGAATGATCTATGGTGGAAAGACAGAAAGCAGAAGCAGTGGTTTTGGTTACACTGAAACGTTTGCATAGCAGAGAAGGATTGAGCTTTTGTGTTTTCAGAGCCTTTCTTTGCCCTCGAAAAGACAATTCAGAATCCAAATACACATTACAATTTGATCCACTGCTTCCTGCAAAAACACAGGTCTAGCACTGAACTTGCAGAAAATCAAATGAAAAATTCAGGGATGGTTCTTCAGCCCAGCAGCTGAAGGTGACAGAGGTGTGAGCACAGAGCACACAGAGAGTGCCTTGCCTGATCCAGTGGTCAGCTGCCACTGCTGCAGGGGACTTACAGATGGATTTGACTGAGGTTTATTTGCAAACACACGTCCTCCCCTCCCGGCAGCACTCCTGAGACACTCACACATCAGCCAAGGAGGAGCTGCCAGCACTGCCAGTCACAGGGAGAAGATGAGCTCACTGCTGAGGCTTCAGATGGAACTGCAGCCTCTCTGCAATCCCACATTAGAGTACAGGCTGCTGGGAGAAATAAAAAGTATCCCTCCAATGCTCACTCGGTCAAATCAAGATAAAGGCAAAATTTCACATTGTGAAAATCACAACTTAGGGTCCTTGCAACTTCACAAACTGCAGGTTCTCCTCCTCTCTTCCCCCTTCCACGGTACCATTTATCTAACAATAAAGGTTTTTAAGGACCTGACTCTAGAGATTTATTTATACAAAACTCCTTTCAGTACCACTGGATATATTTAAAATTTATGCATTTTGTTAAAATGAGAAGAGAAAAAAATAGATGTTATTTTTTATGTATCCCTGCAAGTTTGGCTTTTAAAATAAATTACCATTTCAAAACATGTAAATATCTCAGCTAAAAAAGAGTTCTGGGAATCAGTAATCTACTATCAAATTTATTTTTAGCTTTGCCTGACTTAGAGTTTCATGCTGTTTGGGAAAAAACCCCAGAAGTTCCTTTGCCTCCCATACACCCAGTGTTACACTGCACAATTTATAGCAACTCCAGATGGAAAAAACTTACCCTTGTTTGTTTGCTGGAATGAAGATAAATATAGTCCCCATTTCTGGAGAATTAAAAACAACTATCCTCTAAATCACTTCAATTTTTCTATTAGAACTTCTTTTCCCTTACTTATCTGAAAGTTGCAGCTTCTTTTTAAAAAGAATTATTAAAATGTTTAGTTTGAACACTCTCAAAATACCACACAGAATAAAATTGAGAAGTTTTATTCAGAAACACAGGAAAAACACACAAAGATAAAAATGTAAGAATTATAAGTTATTATATAAAAAATTATTGGATAAACTCAGTATATTCAGGTGCAATTCTAGACACAGGATTCACTAATGTGAGTGCCTATACAGTCTTCCTTCTATCAGCACTGGGAAAAGAGAGCTTTGCTAACATTTTTAAATTTACAGTAAGTATGACCTTGTCATCCTGTCTCATGAGTAGATGTTACAAGCTAAAATGGTCCCACTGGATTTATTGGAGAAATGTATGAAATGAAGAATGTCCTAAATTAAATATGACAGACCTTGAAATGAGAAATTAGAAAATGAAAGATATCATCTCTTTATACTTTGTAAAATAAGAGGCTCTTCGATGCTCGTGCCAGCCATCCTTCCTGGTTCTGGAATTCTGTCTGAAAATGAAACACAGACAAAAATATTCTCATGATCTGGAGGTCCAAGGTCTGTTATCTTCTACTATTACCAACTTTGATGCACAATATCATCATAGGGAATTTAGGAAATTTTACAGAAAAATGTTTCCATGCAGCTGTAGGAGATAAAAGCTTTATATTACTTAGAGTAGATTTCAGACAATGTGCAACTCAGCTGTATGAATGAGGTAAAGAAACACCACATTTCACACCTTTTCTCAGGATCACATCTGCTGGGATACTCATGTATCTAAATAAACAAGATAATTTCTAAAGTGAAAAGCGAGTTAGATGTTAAATAAGAGACTTGGCAGGTTGAGTTTATGAATATGCAGCCTAATGACAAGAGTAGGATAATTAGTATTTTAAACCCACTGCCTTTAGGTCTCTACTAACATACTCCACAAGCACATGCAGAAAGTAAATTCAGAATGTATTTACTTAAAGGTTCAAAGCCTTAAAACTTTTATGTTTTTGTTTAGCTCTAAAAAAAGCAATGTGCTGTTGTGTCTTATGATTGATCCTGAGTTCTGTAACTAACAGTAACCAATTAAAACTCCATGTGAAGTTATATTGGAGTCAACAGGGCAGGGTGACCCTGCAGAGTCAGCAGAAAGTTACTTTAAAAACAATTCTCCTATACACTCAGTTTGTTTTAAAAATGAAGAATTTCTGATAGGAATAATTGTTTTCTAGCAAAGAGGTAATTTATAGTGGTTTTGATATGGAAATTTTATTTCTTCAGCCCCCTCTTCTGGCAGAAGAAAAACATCATTGTCTCAATGAATTAACTGTTAAAAAACTGTTAGAACTTCTCACCCTTTTTAGATGTCAGTAAAATCTCAGGCTTCATACTTTTGAAATTTCTGGATACAAACCAAACAGTTCACAGTATTAACAGGAGAGTAATAAATTTGCACAGTAAAAAAATGAAGCAATATGCCCAGCAGTCTCTTTGAGGGAAAAAGCTGGGCCAATGAACCTTTTCATTCTCTAGCTTAGGTGGTATTCATTGTAACCAGTCCAAAAGCAGACCAGAAAAGGCAAGTAAGATTTAGCAGTGTTTACTGTAGAGCAATGAACTTTGGGCTTAAGCTCTTGTGGCAAACAGGATCTGAATTATGTTCTCAGGAAAGGTTTATGCCCATGGAAAGAACTGACAGCTGAAGAGTTAAGAACTTTCTATAGAAATTAGGTTAGACCAGATAAGAAACAGAGATATGCCCACTATTTAATAAGTTTTATTGAGAAATTAGGTTAAAATATTGTGTTGAATTCCCAGTATAGTGAGACTGTCTCTAGCTGACCCTTTTCAGGTTTGTAATAATATAAGGGAGTACAATTTGGCCAGCTGAACTTTTAGGGAGAAGGCATTTGGTGTCAGATGAAAGCACTCCTTGCACACAGAAGGAGGTACACAATGTCCAGCTGCATGGTTATGCTATTACAAACATATCCATGGTCTAGGAAATCTGGTCACAGATAAAAGTTCTGCAAAAATAACACTGCACACACCTTTTTGATTTCTCTCAGCAAGTGGTTTGCCAAGGTTCTGCTTTGGATAATTCAGCAAGGACACTTTTGGAAGGATATTCTGGGTACTTTCTTCTTTACCACCATGTAAGAAATGAGATAGAATTCCATACAGGAGAGGTCTGCTTAAAGGAGAAATTCAAGAGTAGTCTGTAAAGTCTATGAAACACTGAGCATTAAAAATACACGCTTCCCCCAGGGCTTCTTAGATCTTAATATTTACTACAAAAATATGTACATATGTCTTTAATAACTTAAAACATATCCAAGTATCATTACATAAATAAGCACAGACCTAAGCTCCCCCTGAGCACCAACACTGCCCTAAAAAGCTCAGACTAGGAGACACTCCCCACTGAACTTCAGCTCCCCTGGCAGGTGAAGAACTGGAGTGTGTTCAGCACAGGAGCACAGTTCCACATTCTCAGCCATGGATCAGAAGGATCCACACACTCACAACAGATCAGACTTTGGTGTGCCAGTCCACCATGGCACATCTCAAACCTGGCTCTTCCTAAGCACTGACAGGCTCAGACAGCACAAGCACAGAGAATGCTGAACATGTCTGAACCTGCCTCAGCCTCAGGTCATTAAAGCAGTTTTATTGCAGCACTCGGATTTTATATCTGATCTCACAGTAATCTTTTTATTGCTCCACACAGCAAGTCACAGATATGCAAAGAGCAGATCTGCTTTCTGTAGAAAGCAGAATGTACTGGTAAGAGAGTTGTGTTTTGGAGCACAAGGGCACTCTCCGGAGAATGCCACAGTGTTGGCAGAATGCAGTGCTAGATTGGGGTATGTCTGAACTCGGCCCCATGTTTGGCATCCTGAAGCTGAATCCAGCACTTTAGAACATGCGTGGGATCAGCCACATTTTAATTGGTGAGAACATCTATATGTGTTTTATAAATACACTAAAGAGAAAAATATACTGGCATACAGAATATAGAATATACTGTGCATTCCAAAATTCTTCCTTACACTGATTTTCCACTTGCATCTTCAACTATATTCAGCTCTTTGGCAAGAAACTGTCTATCCAAGGGCACTTCAGGCTGGCCGGATTCTGGAAAACAAAATCCCTGAATCTTAGGACCAGTAAGAAAAATGTCACGAATTGATGGAAGACTTCAAAAGATCATGAGAGCCCACACCTCCCTTTTAGACTATTAATAAGTAACAGTGTATTGTAATTCAGGGAACTCAAGCATTAGTGATTCACACAGGTATAATTTACAATAGCACATTACAGTTTTTGTCTTCACTCCTAAAGAATCTAAGAAAAATATTAAAGAAGTTTTAAGTATAAAGATAAAGTATAAAGATAAATTCATCAGGCAAACAAGTCTTTCTCTAAACTGCTACTCTCAGGCATGTCAAGAAATTTGAGTTTGCAGGCTGTTATCAAGTTTTCTTGCCCTTGCATCAACTACTGTGTCAAACAATTCACCTCAAGGGTAAAGGAGAAGAGAGTAAGTTTTCTTGAAAACGAATGGAGTGATTTGGCTTAATGCTGCAAGTAGAGCTATGGAGAGGTTGTTTGTACCCCGTTAATTCCCAAGGGAAGACAAGATTATGCAGCTCGTCACACTTACTGATTCCATAATATCAA
Source organism: Camarhynchus parvulus (assembly GCF_901933205.1). Taxonomy (NCBI): domain Eukaryota; kingdom Metazoa; phylum Chordata; class Aves; order Passeriformes; family Thraupidae; genus Camarhynchus; species Camarhynchus parvulus. The sequence continues at coordinate 12,329,222 of NC_044584.1, read as the reverse complement.
TTTAATTATTCAACCAACCACAGATTACTATTGCAGCAATGACACAAATTGATGGCCAATACCTGCCGTCAGAACAGATGCTGAGTATTTATACTTATTGTACTCCAGGTATTCCCGAATGAGCTCATTGATCAGCAGGTTCTCCCGGGACAGCGTGGGCCGCGGCTCGCTCTGGTCATCCAGGGCATTGAACACTTCAGCTCTGATCCTCGCTTTGATTTGGGCAAGAGCTCCTCTTTTTTCCAGTGTGTCCTTTAGAACTACCACCATAAAAAGGCGCGTTAATTTAAAGCCAAACGCTTTCAAGCAGCATTAATTAGCCCCGATACAGAGTTCCGGCGTGTGCCAGTGCCACAGCGATAAGGTATCGGCACCTGTGCACGTGCCAGGACCCACCAGGCCAGGCACGTCCCAGATAAAATTCAGCCTCCAGAAAAGTCACACATACAATTTTTTTTTTTTAGTCGCAAGCATACGTTCTGGCAATTTAAGAAATAGGATGTTACTGCACCAATACTGAAGTATACAGCCCGCGATACATGACGGAGGGCAGCGCCAAGGGACGGGGGGCAGCGCCAGGGGACGGGGGGCCTCTAGTAGCGCCCGCGGCAGCTCTGAGACCCATCCGGGTGGCCGCGGAAGAGCCGATCCCGCTCCTGCCCTCCCGGTGACCCGAGACATCCCCGACCGCGGCCGCAGCCGCGGCCCCGACCTGCTTTGAGCTCCGCCACCGTCGCCATGGCCGCCGGGACCCGGATGGCACCGTGCGCACTGCGCAGGCGCGGAGCCGGGCGGCGGGAGCTCCGGGAGGGAGCGGCGCGGGGCCGAGAGATGCCTGGGGGAACAGAGCGGGGCCGGGTGGCGGGAGCTCCGTGAGGGAGCAGCGAGGGGCCGGGAGCGCCCTGAGGGAACAGAGCGGGGCCGGGTGGCGGGAGCGCCTTGAGGGAACAGCGCGGGGCCGGGAGCTCCGTGAGGGAACAGAGCGGGGCCGGGAGCTCCCCGAGGGGACAGCGCGGGGCCGGGAGCTCCCCGAGGGGACAGCGCGGGGCCGGCGGCGGGAGCGCCCTGAGGGAACGGCGCAGGGCCGGGCAAGAGCTCCCCGAGGGGACAGAGCGGGGCCGGGAGCTCCCTGAGGGGACAGCGCAGCTCCCGCCCGGCCCCTCAGGGAGCGGAGCCCCGGGGGATCCCTCTGCTGCCAGCGGCCCGCGGGCCGGGTCGCGCCGGTATAGAGTAACCAGCATCAGCAGCGCCTCCGTGCTGCCCGTGGAGCTGCAGCTCGGTGTCTCCTGCTGTCCAGCCCCGTCAGCTGGGCGGAGTGTCAGGGGTGCCACGCTTTCTCCTTCTGTAATTTCAGAGGTTGGCAAAAATGGGGGAAGGAAGCATGGAAAATGAGCGAGAATTTCTTCCATGTGTGCAGCGGGGGAGTTCTGCACCGAGTCCCTGACAGATGTACTGTTGATTAAAAGGACTCGCCAAAGCTGAGCTTCTAATGAAAAGGACTTACCAAACTGTAACTGTATACGGGGTGTTTTGCAAGCCTGAGGATCCCTGGCGTGTCGGGAGGCTTGTGTGTGTGCTCCGTGTTGCTGGGATGAGTCAAGAGTGTTTATTCTGTCAATGCATAAAGTATTTCCCAAAGGAAATGCAGCCGGTGTGGGTGAACAAACTGGATTTGCTATTGTCTGCTGAGGCTTGAAGGAAAATGTGAGTTGTCTTGGGCAGTAAAGCCTAAGACAAGGCTTACGTGTGGGGGTTGGGGAGTTCGTTAGGATTGTTTTGTTTTGTTTGTTTTTTACATTTCCTCTCAAAGCAAATATTTATATGACAGTCTTCCAAAGCCACTCCGGTAGAGGTCAATAAATAAAATGTAGGAAAATCAGAAGTGGTGGTGAAGTCAATGTGTTTCCTTAGCCCAGCAGTCGCTGACAGTGAGTCAGAGCAGTGCTTGCCCCCTGGCCACCCTGAGCCCGCTGCCCGCATCCCCAGGGGGACTCCAGGGATGAACAGCGGGTTATGTTTAATGTTACGGCGTTTTCAGTCTAAACATGTTTCTCTGCATCCTTCCAAACTTCTCCATTACCTTGTGAGTCACTTTTCCATCACACCTGATTTCTCGTTGATAAGTTGTTGCAGTTTTCCACACTGCTTCGGTTCCGTGAGTTCCGTGTCCTGCTTCAATTTGTATTCTACAAAAAAAAAAAAAATCATGTAGAATTTTGTGTAGTTCTTTTTTCTGCTTACAAGGGAATCTCCTTTTCAGACAAGATTTCAGTTTCTACTTCTTGTATTAATCTGTATTTTAAAAGATGCTGTTACAACAATGGTTTATGAAATCCATGTTCAGTGACTTTCTGGTACTCTGAGATTTGGTTCTGTATTTCTGCAAGTTTGGCCTCGTGTCAGCTCTAGTTTTTCTCCTCCACAAAAAATATTTTGAATCTATTACATTTTTCTTCTGAACTCTTGGCTTCCTCTCACATTATTTACTCTGTATTTTGACTGTGTTTTGGTTTAAGAGGGAATAGAATTAATTGGAAGAGAATTAGTTTGAGGGGGAAATCCAAGAATAATTTTTTGAGGAGAAACATCATTGACATGGAGCATGACGATTGGTGACATTGGGACAGTCTGGGGTGGAAAGAGAAATATTTGGAATGTGAAACTTAAATTCTGTTAGTCTTTTAGCTTACAGTAAACATGTGGGTAAAAAATGTATCTTTCTAGACACTCCTCACTTCATGCTTATTTACTGTCTTTTGCATATAAAAACAAAGGGAATCATACTTGAACATTGAGCTGTTCTCTTGTAATACTGTAAAGATTTTAACATGATATGAGTTAAGGTATGGGTTAAACTGACAAACTCGTAGGACTTCTGACACCCAACGCGTGTGGTTTGATCTTTCTGTGATGATTCTGCTCCGTTCATCAGCGCAGACAGGAGCTGGGCAGGCTGGACTCAGCTGCTGCTGCTTTTCGACCTGACACCCTGAGAATGCGGGATCCAGGGGGACAGAGCAGAAATATTGCAGTCAGATGGACAATCTGGCCACTGCTAGTGCAGCTCTGAAACTGCAGCTCTGGAGGTGCAGGTGAATAAAGAAGCAGTCTGTGATATATTTTTTTTTGTGTGCAATGCCTGCTTTTAAGTTACACATTAAACAAACGAGATCTGTCTCTTTTTAACAGCTTTGTTACCATGATTGCTCTGGCCGGACAAGAGCATTTTAAATTGAGGTTTGTGTGATTAAAGATTTCAGATGTTACTGTAGAGTACTATGTAACCACCCTGCTATTTCCTGCAGCATGTGATGCCATTCCTACATATGTCCCACCATACTCTAGCTAGTCTATTCTGGTACAGTAGTCAGGCGAGCTGACTGCGGATTTAACTGGTGCATTTTAAATAGGATGTGAAGACACCGTGAGACACAACCCAATGCAACCACAGGGCTGTGCAGTCAGCTCAACTACTGCGTATTTTGATGCAAACCTGGTTGTGGATGAAGTTGTTTTGCTTCTGTTCGTGCTAGTCAACTTGAACTAGTTAAGGGCATTGAAACCAGTACAACTGGTTCACGCTGAGAAGTGAACTATTTGAAGGTGAGCTTAGGCTTTCCCTGGGGCCTTCCCCTAGGATCCTGCGGGGCCCGGATGCCAGCGGGGCACTGCGGAGCCTCTCCCCGGGTACACGTGGGGACCCTGTCCCCAGGGGCCGGAGCAGTGCCTCGGAGAGGGCGATACCATGCCCACCGCTGGCTCCGGTCCAGCCCGGCGGGCAGGTGCGGTGCGGGTGCGAGGCGCAGGGCCCTGGAAGCTCCTGGGGCAGCAGACCCGGGCAGGCGGGCGCGCCCGCGGTGCTCCGGGGGCAGCGATTCCGCCCCGGCTACGCTGCCGGGGGCGCGGGGCATATCTGCGTTGGACAAAGGCACGCGTCGGGCTCCGGCCGAGGCTCCTGGGCCCGTCGCCCGCCCTGACGCGGAGGCGTTGGTGGCCTCGCGGGCCGCGCCCAGGCCGGCGTTGCGGACGCACCCGCGGCGCCGCACGCGGTGCTGACCGGCCGGCCCTGCCCGCCCAGGCGGGGCCGCGCGGGCGGCGGCGGCGGCGGCCCGGTCTCGGCATCCCCGTGACGCGGAGCCAATCAGGGCCCCGAGCTGCCGCTTGCCAGCGCCCGGCCCCGCCCGCCGCTGCTGGGCCGGAGAGCTGAGGACGGGAAAGCTCTGCCGCGGGAGCCCGCGGTCGCCTCGCCGCGCTCCATGGGGATCGAGAGCTTCTGCAGCGCGGACGCTTCCGAGCCCTTCTGGGTGAGCGGCGCGACGGGGCCGGGTGCGGCTCGACTCGGCGGTGGCTGCCGGTGTCGGCACGGAGGGATGGCGGGGAGCCGGGTGGGGCTTCAGTGGTGACGGAGCCCGAGGGGTTGCGCCCGGCAGCGGGGGAGCGGGAGCCTGCGGTGCGGGCGCTCCCCGGCAGAGCGCGGGCGCTGCGGTGCGCCCCGGCCGTGCGGGGCGTGAGCACCGGCGCGAAGCGGCCGCGGGCCGGCGGGGCTGGGCCGGGCCGGGCCGTGCTGTGCCGGCCGCTCGCGGTCTCCGCCTGGGCGCGGTGTCCCCGCGGCCGGATCGCGGAGCGGGCGCGCCTCGTGTGCGGGGCTTCCGGCGGGAAGATGCCTGGAGGGGAACTGGCCAGGGGGTGCCTGCCCGGCCTTGGGAACCAGCTCCGGGTGCCGGGGCACGGCTCTGCCCATGCGTTTGGCCGCTCGCTGCGTTCCTCGGGGCCGTGCGGGTAACAACAATAACGGCGTCTGGCGGCGGCCGGCACACGAGAGCGACTGGAGGAGGCCCCGGAGCCGCGCTTTCTGCAGCTTTATCGCACCTTTGTACAGCAGTATTTTCGCTCTTGAGTGGTGAGCGCAGGTGCTGTGCTGTGCGTGACCTGGGCACAGGTGAGCGGTGCGGGGACGTTGCGCTGGCTCCCGCTCAGCTGAGTCTCGGGTTCCTGTGCGGGGACACGCGGGTCCTGGAGCAGCGAAGCATCTGGGGAGCAGCACCGGAGGGAAAATTCATCTCAGGAGCAAACTGGTTGTGTGTAGAAGGAGGTTGCGTGGAGGAAGGGAAGAGCTGGAAGTTAGCAAAATAAATCTGGAATGAGAGCTACTGAAGTCAACATAAGAAGAGAACTACTTGTGTATTCATCAGATGTTTGCCAAATAGTTTTGAGCTAATGAGCTGCCTTACTAGTGAAAAAATAAAACAGAATCAGATGTCTCAATAAATACCATTGTACTATTTATCTCAAGAACAATTAGGATATTACTGAGTAGATATTTTTAAAATAATCAAGACTAAGACAATTAGTTTTTTTCAGCTGATCAAAAATGACTCTGCTAACTTGCTTTTATATTGCTTATACTAATATCTCTTTTCTACTATTTCTCAGGTTTTTCAGAACTGGCTTAATTATGAGTTGTCATTATACATATTTTTTTTTCTCTTCCTTAGAATGAGACTTTTCATTTGAAGGGCTTAGGAGAATGCATGTTTCAGAATGAGTTTATGGAGAAACTGACTTTAGAGAGTAGTAGGATTGTGAAAAAGAGCTGCCAGCTCATTCTTTGAGCTGTGGAATTGTAACATCAGGTAGGCGTAAGAGAAGTTGTGCCACACATAGGAAGTTGGAAGCAACCAGTTTATATAGGATTTTTCGCAGCAGATTCTTTTATTAGGAAAACTGTTCTCATGTGTATTACAGCCATTTCTGGTATTTTTGTAAAAACTACTCCATACATTTTTTTCCACTAGTTGCATTTATTCACAGTGTTTTGGGATTTGTCATCCTTCTCGAAATCACATGGAGTTGGCCTTTCATTTCTTCCCCCTGAAGATCCTGTGGATGTGGTTGTTTGATTTCTGGGCTCTTCTGATCCTGCAGAAGAATAATTGTGCATTTGAATGAGAGTTAGATGTGCCTGGAAAAAACTTTCTTCATGCTGACCTTGTCTTCATAAGTAGCACTCTGTTTCCTCTTTGTTGCATCATTCCCAGTAGGGGAGAGTAGAAATGCCAGTTTGGGTGCCTTTGGGTACTCTGACTGCTGCTTTTTCTGACATTTCCATTATTGCTGCTCTTCAAAGCTGAAGCTGTAGTGGATTTTCAGAAATTGTCTATGTATATGCAGAGTTTACTGGGCTTTTAGGTATGTCCTGTGATTGGGCTGCTGTTCTTCCTGGCTTCTGGACTGCGCTCTTGTGCTTCTCAGAGCTGGGTGATAGCTGGATACACAGTGGCACATGTTACTGCATTCTTGTGGTGGCTGCATCAGCTGTTTTGGTCCTGAAGCCTTGCTAGTGGAGCAGAGGGATTTCTGGCAAACTTGGCTTCAAGGAGATGATGTGTTTTCTGTCAAAGGTGATCCTGAGTTGTGGGCAGGTCAGTTTTAAATTGTGGGGGAGACTGTGGCTGAAAGGACCTAATGGACCCTTAAAACTGTATGCTAATCTTCTTAGGCTTTGCTGGCCAGGATTTTTCTTGTTTGCACACCCAAGGAATGTTATTGTTGAACGTTCTTGTCTGAGAATTAAACAGATTGGTTTTATTTAATACTTACTCTGAAAGGTCAGGAACCCAAGGAAGACTGCCATCTTCATGATTTTTTTTTCTTTCCTTCTCACTGTCTAACCTCTGTGGCCCTACTTACTGCAACACAGCAACAAGTTGTCCTGAGAGTCCTGTTGGGGAGGGTGGGTACTAACAAATCTTGAAGCTACTGCTTAACTCTAATTGCAATTTTTCTGTTTCTAAGATCTACCTTTTACAACTTTCCCAAAGCCTTCTGAATTTAAGGATTCCCACACAACTCAGTGTGTTAACTGTACAAGCAGATTTTACTGTATATAGTTCTCTTACAGAACTTTACTGTATCTTGCATCCTTTAGACTCCCTTTTTGGACAAGTACAGTTAATCCTTGCTTGCTCTAGAATCACTGAGTGTCTTGGAATGAATATTCCATCCATAATATAAAGAAAGGTACAGCTGTGCAAGATGAAGTTACTATTTACTGATAGTTGTTGATGACAATAAAAGCTTGAAAAACCGTAGTGTGCTACTTGCATTCCAGTTCAGTGAATTTAAGGGCCTGTTCAAGCTGTAAAACTTTGTGACCTGACACTGAGATAGCTTTGGCTGGAATATCACTGCTGTCTGAGCACTGCCTACCTTGTTTCAATAGCAGCACACAGAAAGGCAGAGGTGAAGCAGGGTGAGGAACATTGGTTCCAGGTAAGCAGGATAAATGTCCCAGCAGATGTAGAACTCACTGTACACTCTGGCCTCCTGACCTGCCTGTCTGGAGATAGCAGCACATGCATAGTTTCAGTGCATGTGCGTTTTGAAATAATCTGCTGTTTTTTCTTTGAATAAAATCTTGGTTTCAGTTTTCTTCAGAGCTTGTAAACTCTGCGGTATCATGTTTAAAGAAGTCTTTTCATGTTTGAAATTGCTAAAGGAAGAGGTTAACAGTTTTTGTGACACTTTGGGATTTCAAAGTTTACAATAGGGTTTTATGAAAAAGAAGTGTGAAATATGCATCTGAAACTTCTGAGTTTCTTGCTAATACTTAAGAGAATGTGACATAAATGGTTTATATAAATATAAGTTCCTATCGTGTTGTTCACAGGCAGACACTTTGTTTTTTAAAGTTAATTTCAATAGAAGTTCTTTATTTCAGTGGAAATTTAGCAGAATTTTTTCCCACCGTTTTTTAGTTGGGCTTTTTGTTGTTGAGAAATGATTGAAAGTGATTAATTACATTCTCTCCTAGGAGAAAAGCACATTTTGAGATTCTCTGTTATGTTTTGAAAATCCTGTAATGGTTCAAGCTGTAAACCCTGGCCTATTTCTTCCCTGTTTGTTCAGAAGCTTTTGTGAAGCTTCTTCACTGTTAGTAAAGAAGTGGTATCCACATACTGTGCCAGGTTTAGCTCTTTTTGTGTGAAAACAAACTACAGAAGAACAGACTGGGTGAGTGAATGTGAGGCAGAGCCTCATACACAAAATCTAGGGACCAGCTTGGAGGGATTGGGTTTTGCTTCCTTTGCCATTGTGCAGAGTTCTGGCTGAGGCTTTTGGGCATGTTTGTCTGCCTGAATAAATGTATTTTCTTAGTATTTGTCAAAGAGGTTATGTTTTGTATTTGGTTGACATTGTTGTAGCAGGAGAGATCCATAATGTAGCTCGATAGAATTTTATTAAGAAAAAAAAAGTATTAATATCCTTTCATGCATTGCAATTATTAACTGACATTTGTGAAGTGATACTGTGTGACACAAACAGCTGCTGTGCTTATGTTATTTATGAAGACACTGGTAGTTCTACCAAAATAGACTTCTGAAGGAAAACCAGTCTTCTTATGTAAGGAGCAATTTCATGAAGTTCTGAAGATCCGCGGCTGTCACACATCAGATAGGCAGTAAATTGGCATGTCTCTTGCAACCCTGCAGCTCTTTGCACTGGAAGATATGTCTTTAGTACTTTTCAGTGTTTGTGGCAAGCTGGGGAGGGACTTGGAGGTGCTGTGGGAGGGTCCTGGGTGAGCCTGATAAAAGCCATGAGTTTAGTCTCTGCTAAAGAGTGCGCAGGTCACGGAACTGCTTATAGTCACTGGCACAGGAAGGTCATATGTGCACAGCATTTGGCACAGAGGAGAAGCAGTGATAAACAAGGAAGCCTTTACACAAAATGGTGCTTTATTGTGATTAACAGCAGATTGCATGATTCTCATGCCTTGGCTGTTGTGTTTTTAGCAATGAAAGCCAGAGGCTTATTTGTCAGCTTTCTTCCATTTATGAGTAAGGGTGCATAGAAAATTTAAATGTGCATAGAAAAATTAAACTTCCATTAGAAATGAAACTGATATCCCTTGATCCAGAGGGGAAACCTGGGAAATTAAGGCTGATAATCTGTTGTTGATGGGGATTTTCTGAACAGATCACCTGCCATTCTACAGCTGGCAATTCGGAATTGCTCAGAAGAGTTAAATGAGGGAAAAAAGGTGGCAAAGTGCCTGAGTAACTTGTGCCATTTCATGCAATCACAATGCAGTTTACATTGAAACACTGTGCTATACTGGGAGCGAGTGAAGGTCAGCTGAGGTTGGCTGAAGTCACTCTGGGTCACATCTCTAAAAAGCCTCCTGCCGGGTACTGACCTTTACTTTTAATAGAGTCAGAATTCCTTGCATTACTGTTTTCTCACTCTTTGCATCTATGCTACCTTCAGATACAGTTCATCCCAACTTAAGCTGTTACCTTAGTCCCTTGGTAAGATTATTTCCCAGGTGTGTTCAAACTTCTCAGTGATCTGAACTCAGGGTACAGGCTGTTGCATTATTGAGCAGAAGCAGCTGTGTTTGGGGCAAGAAGGAGATGAGAGCAGGAATCTTTTTCTTGTATCCTTTTAGGTCACAGTGATTTCAGTGGAAAACTTTGCGGGAAGGTAAAAACCATCCTTAGGTTCTGAAACTAGAAGTGGTAAATATTTTGTTGTCAAGTGGCCAAATGTTTTGTCGTGGTACTTGCAGATATGACAGCGTATGGAAATGCAATGCCTGTAGATGGAGGCTAAGTTTTAATTTTGCAAGTTCTAATAGAATCTGTTATATGTTTCTTTGACACAAAAAATAGCCATAGTTTGGTGGCTTTTAGCTTCTTAGGTTACAAAGCTCAGCTCCTGTAAATGCCGCAGCTGCAGGTGCTCCTTTCTTTGGCAATTTGTTGGCACCTGCTTCTTATTTTAGGCTAAAGGGAATAAAAAAGCAAATATGCTTTTTTTTCTTGGAATTTAACACACAGTTCCAGCTGATGCAGTGCTTTCTATAATAAAGGATCTCAGCTTTTTGTAAATATTAGGAAATACTCATGTGTGGGTTTGGGACAAGGAGGTATAGACACCTGATTTAACTTCAGGACCAGATATTGGAAGGTAGAGGCTTTTCCTTGTCTGTGTTAACAAGTCAAATCTGCATTATGTAAGTAATTACTGTTGAGAACTTAAACCATTAAAACTATTTATAACCTGCTAAAACCATTTCTAATAGAAAACATTATGAGAAATGAAGGGCATTTTCTCATCGCTGGAAACACTGGTGTTCCCCCCCCCAAATATTCTTTATATACATGATAAAAAATTTAGGACCCTTGTTTATTATGTGATTATTATATTTTGTAACTTTTTCACCTCTTGCTCTAACAATCTTGTCTTTGACAACATTAAGATACTTCAAGAATAAAGCTTAGGTTTCAGAATTTGAGGTGAAGGAGAGGCATGGTGTCTTCCCTTTTCTGAGGTCTCGATCTGCACATGGTATTTTGGGAAGCTGGGCTAGAAAACTTTTGTAGGGATTCTGGAGTACTTTTCCTGTACAAATATCTGTTGCTTCTCTTACCAATTTGTCACTCCCTGTGATGTGGGCTGAGCACAGCAGAGCAGATCTGATGCTGGTGAGGATTGTGCCATGATCATTGTGCTTGTTTAGGCACACACTCTTAGACAAATGGAGAACGTCAGCACAGGTTTCAGATCTGACTCCAAAATGTGAATGGCAGAACAAAGATGGCATATCAGGTATCAGGGACTTTTTTAAAGCAAGGTCAGAGCTCCTTTAAAGCAGCCTTAAAGAGGGAGGTCCTGTTCTGCACTTCCCTTTCCCCCTCCCCCTTGTGCACTGATGCAGCTCCTCTGAAGATGAAGGCTGAGCCAGATCTGCCAAATCTCTTGTCTGGGGAGAGGCAGGAAATTTGCTGTCTTAGATAGATGCCATGAGGCCATTGGCTTTTAGCCTACACTGAGAGAGAGAGTGGTTTAGTCAGCTCATGGTTTTATAGGTGCTACACTGGGACGTTTTTCAATCCTGTATCTAGAGCTGGCAGATTGTAAGACTTCCTATTTCAGAGGGAAAGTGATGATACTGTTATAATGAAGTCAGCTGCAATTACAGTGTTAGTACGTGAGAGAGCTAATTACTTTCAGTCAGCTAAATGTAAACATTGCATTAAACAGAAAGTCTTTTTTATTGTTGGGGAGATAAGATTGAGAAACTTTATCTTGGTATTACAGGGGAAGTGGTTCTTCTGTGGGTGATATTGAAGTAGTGGGTACACAGTTTCAGTGTCAAGCTCCATTTGAGGGAGTAAGTGTTTACCATGATGTAAAGACTCCAGTGTGGTTTTGTAATTTCATTTTTTACATAGCTGTGGGCTAATGTTTTAAGTTGCTTTTCAGTCACAATTTGGTCCATGCAGGTGGATTTAACACTGTGGCTGGCAGTCTGCATCTCTAGCACACTTGCACACAGCAGGCATGAAACCAAGCAGTTTGGGTCTCTCCATTTCTGCCACTGAGAATTCTAAAATGTGCTGTGAGTCAAGTGGGATTATTGGTGTGAGAACAAGCAACCCCTGGCTGCTCACTTGCCAGCCTTTCCTGCTGCCAGGAGAGGCAGCCAGCCTCAAATGCTGTTATTCCTCAGATTAGCCATACAGGAGGCATGCAACTGTCCTTGGCCTGTCTTCCCCCAGCCAAGGCAGAATAACTGGCCTTTTGTGTTGCAACTTTGTCTTGCAGTTCTACTGCCAATGCTTTTATCTTGCCTGTTCCTGAAATTTTAGACAGGAGTTAGTATAGCTCTTAATTTTCCTAGGTTTTATGCACTGTTAAGCAAATGGTTTACCTGTGAATGGATCAGCTTGATTCTGGGGAATGCCAAGCATTTTTGTGCCCTTCTTGTAGACAGAGGGTTCTATTTCAGATGTGATAGGAAGCTTTTTTGTGCCATGAGAGAAAACATGCTACAGGGCACTAGAACTGTGGACTGGTATTTTTGAACCATAGTGCTGATGATAGAAAAGAAAACTGAGAAATAGGTCAGGTAAAATTAAAAATACCCATCTGCTATTCTGGGAAGCTTTAAAATTGTTCAGGAATTTTTCAAAAGAAAAGAAAAACCAACCTGAAACTATTTAACATCTGAGTTATGGTTCTTCTGGACTATACTTACACTAAGCCAACAGTGTATTTCTCCCAACATCTACCAAGAAAGGAACAAGGATCAGAATGATTCTTCTCCAGTGGGTTCCTGCAGTCACTGCTTAAAATGAAGAGTGCTTCCAGATTATACAGTGTAATAGCTATAGACTTTACCCTGTTTTTTCCTCCTCTTTTTTATGGCAGGAGGCTGCTAGTTTGTGTAGGCTTTCAGTGGTTGTATCTGTCATTTGATGTGACTTTGCAAAGCAGAAGAGTTAACTGATGAGTGGGAATGAAAATGGTTAATCTTTGAGCTGAGAAAAATGGAGTAATTTCATGTTTTAGTACAACTTGCTAAAACAGTGTTTCTAAAACTTGAGTCAGAAAAAATGTCATTAATTTGCTAATTAATGTCTGTTAAATACAAAGGTCTGCTTCAGTGAGTGTTTCTGCATTTTGTTTGTGATGGAAAAACCAAAACTGAATCTGGGTTTATATGAAGCAAAGGAGAAGCATGTACTTTCCACTGGCACACTAGTCTAGACTTGTGTAACTGAACCTATCATTTAAATGTGAATGCATGCTGGTTTCACGATGAGAGTGACACGTTTTCCAGCTGCAGTGTGATCTGAAGTTGTGCTGTCCTCCATGCAGAACCCATCCTTTTGTAATGGATTGGGTTCCTCTTGATGGTGATCCCAGCTGGGTTCAGGCTGAGAGCTGCTGCTGCTGTGTCCTGCAGACATCTGCCTGCTCAGTGTGTCCCTGCTCAGTGTGTCCCTGCAGTGGTCCCAGTGCCTTTGGGTTGGGGTTAACTGGGACCCTCCCGTGGCTGCTGTCACTGTGGGGAGCTGTGACCCAGCACATGTGGCCCTGTGAGCACATGGGGTGCTGAGAGCAAGGGTGGGCGCTGCACCTCTGCTCCTCTCTGTGCTCCACAGCCTGAGGGAATCAGCAGGAAAATGCTGCTGTGTCTCTCTTCACGTGTTCCTTGCATTTTGCCACCTGAAATTAATGTAAAATGGAAGTGGCTTCTCCATCTCACCTGTGTGTTGCCATTTCTTTTGTACAGAGAAGTGTTTTTAAAGCTGAGCATGTTCCTACTTGATAGCAACAGCCTCTGGATGAAATCCTGGAAACATATGAAAGAGAGAACTGGTGTTGCTGTTAAATTCTAGCAGTAGTCTTGCCCAAAATTGCCCACTTGTCCCATCTTATTGTTCTGAACCCTAAAGTACCATTGCATTGTACACTCTTGCCTTTTATGCAGAAACAAACACCTCCAGATAACTTGTAAAATGAAAGTCCAATGGAAGGTTGCATGTTTTTGGAATATCCCCCAGGCAGTGTGCATAGCAGTCATGCATACAGTACTTCTTGCTCTTATTTTGCGACATGGCAGCGACATGTGTTACCTGCCCTGCCCTTGCTGGTATTTGCCACATTCATTTTATAGAAAGCATTTACAAACAGGGAAAAAGAAGTTAACAACTCTCTAAAGGCTGTGTAGATCTCCTAAAGTTTTATTCAATGAAAAGATGTCAGTGCTTTTGTTTGTTTCTCGTAAAGCTGATTGCATCTGCTTTATTTACTTGTATAATCTTATAACTATCTTAATTTGTGAATTGTAAACTGTTCTGCAGGGTCATGAGACTTTTTCTTGGCTGTTGTGCTGGAGTAGTGCAGCTGAGACTTAGAAAGCCAAAAGCATTTGTGTGGTGGCTAAATGTAAGGATGACTCAGCTGAAATTTCCGATGAGTTAAGCAATTGGGAAACTCAGTAAGTGTGTGGCTGGCCGCAGCATCTCACAGCCACAGCCTTGTCAGGATCAGCTTGTGAGCCCTCCACAGGCACAGTCAAACATAACTGGGCATTCTTGTGTTCTACCAGTGTTAATGCCCTGGAATTGGCTCAGAGATTTTCTAAAAATGAAAAATTAAAAATGATATAAAGTGAGAGGAATTTTTAGAATGCTGTGGAATTAAAGGAGAAAAATAACACTGAGTGTCCTGTGTGTGCTCTCTGTTGTATCAGGTCGTAGATTCTGATAGAAATTGAGGGAAATGGGGAGGGAAGATGTATCTTCCATCCCTCTTTAGATCTGTGTTCTCTTTGTAACTGTGTTTGAAGCTGTTTATTCAGTGGAACGTGGGGACAAACAAGGATCAAAGTGTGGTGATTCTGGGCAGTGGGATCTGCTTTCAGCTTTGATGTTGGAATAGAGGGAACAGGCACTACAGCTCCTTTTGGGTCTGTTTCCTCATCTATAAAATGTGGATAATGGCACCTGTTTCAGTGACCAGCTCAGACTTTTATAAACAAGTAGGATTACTGACATTATGTCCCAGTAGTGGTACTGGTGTTTACTGTAGTGTAAGCTGTGCGACTGCCTGAAAAAGTGCTTTGCCACTGAAAAGTTAACACTACAGTCAACAAGCCTTTGGGCATGGTGCTGCTGCTCAGTGACTTTTAAACAGAAGCCTGGGAGCAATGCTTTGGCTATTGAACATTGCAGTCCATCTACAACTGCAATGTTGTGCATTGCATTATTCTGTTGGAGAGTCAAAAATCTACAGCACTTAAGAGAAAGTGTTGCATGTGGTAAGTTTTCAGCAAGGTCAATGACTTAAAGGTAAAATTTGCTGCAAGAGATTTTCCTTACTCAGAACAATCATAAATATGGTATGAAAGCTCATGTTACTACTAAATAATCTGTCATTGTGAATAGTCCTTGTGCCAGTAATTAAAATGTCATGGTTTTATTACTGTGAGCATCAGTTTTGCTTTGATTGTATGGTGGTTTACCTTGGGCTTGAAAATTATGTTGAGAGAAGTAAGAAAACATTGTATTATGTCAATTTTCATCCTCTTCTTGTTGAGTAGGAAATGAACTGCAAGGGTGAGCCTTTTACTTGAGTCTGTGCCTTGTTGTTGTGGGTTTTTTATTCTGAGTTCCTGTTTCTGATTGTCAAATACTGAAGTTCAGTGTTGGCTTTTTCTGTAACTTAGCCTGTTTTCTTGCCCCAGGATTGGAATCTGACATGGCACACAGAAGATCCAGACTTCACCCTGTGCTTTCAGAACACAGTCCTGGTGTGGATCCCTTGCATTTACCTGTGGCTCTGCTTCCCAGTGTACTCCCTGTACCTTCGCTGGCATGACAGGGGCTACATCCAGGTGTCCAACCTGAACAAAGCCAAAACGGTGAGTGCCTCTGAAACCTCAGCTCAGCAGCCTGCTCTGCAAAGTGCAACCTCTTTTCAGCTCTGTTCTAGCATCAGTCTTGACCTGTGTGCACACTTCAGGGGTAACTTATTTGTTCTGCTTGTGTTTGATTTCCCAGCCTTTCCTGTTTCCTTTGCCCTTTTATCAGACTTTCTGAAATTTACCCTGGCATAGCAACAAACATGCAAATCGTTTTAAAGAGCAGTTGGAGAAGACTATTTTAAGGCAACTCAATCTCAAGGCCCTTATTTCTATCATAGGAAGAATTTATTATCCTGTCAGCTTCTTAAGTTACACACCATACATTTCTAGAGCTGCTGCAGGTGTTCTATTCCACTTCTATTGTGAAATAGGTACTTAATATTTTTGGTTTTTTCTTCCCTGTAGAATAAGTGCAAAGTTTTAAGAAGGGCTTTAATAACATGGTATATTGGAGAGGTTTTTTTCTCTGCAGTCTGTTATTCAGGAGACCAGCTTTCTGCTTCATAATAGACTGAATTACATGGAATTAAAAACCAGTAAACTTTTTTCTTCTAGTAGGAATTCAATAATTAAAGCCAAATTGCTTTTCTTTTGTGCATGTGGTAGAATTGCCCAAATGATATGATCTGATTATGACTCTTGCTAACACATAACATTTAATGTTCATGTATATATTGTGCTGCATTATCTTTGTGAATTGATGTATTAAAGACACTTTTTTTATTGCAGGCTTTGGGCTTAATACTGTGGATAGTCTGCTGGGCAGACCTTTTCTACTCTTTCTGGGAAAGAAGTCAAAATATTTTTCGAGCTCCATTTTTTCTCGTTAGCCCTACAGTATTGGGTATAACAATGGTAAGTTCTCCTGCACAGCCACTGTCCATGCAAAGCTGTAAGCAATAACACCATCTCTGTGTTATTCACAGAGCTGTAACCCTTTAAGCTGCAACCTTTATATACAGACTTAAACTGTAGTTGACCTGTGAAACATTGACTCTGAAATACCTGCTTTATTTTAATAAAAAAAGAGAAAAATCAGACTCTCACTGAACACTCTATCTGTGCTCAGTGTGTTGCACATCAGCACACAAGGCAGTTTCAGTTGTCTTATTTTGGTAGGCCTGAGCTGGCATCCATTTAATAGTTTAGCTCAGGCATAGGGTAGAGGAATCAGCTCAAGAGAGCTGATTCAACCTCAATAATACAAACCGCTGAACCTGGGGGGAGATTGTGGAAGTATCTCATTACAAACTGTCATATAATATTCTTGAGTGTGTGTTGTCTTTGTTACTCTTGAGGGCACAGTGGAAAGCCTTGAAAGCCACAAGTGTCACAGGTGTCCCCAGCTGCCCTCTTTGACCTGGACGTGCTGGAGTTTTCTGCTTTCACACCAATATCTCTGCCTTTCAAGGCAGATGCCTTGCTCTTCATTTGCTGTCAGTGATTACAGAGTTGGAATGATTAAACATGATGCTCAAGGGGACACCACAACCCCAACAACAACAACAACAACAAAAAAACCCCAAACAGCCCTCAAACATACTGACAAATGCAAGAGCTGTTAAGTAGTTTGTGTTCATTTAATAATGCAACTGTCAAGCTTTTGTCAGGCTGATTGAAAATGCATGTTGCAGTAGATAAGTGAGATGTAGAGCTTCCTAAAGGACTCTGAAAACACACAAAATACAGAAATAGACTAATATCTGGGAGTTCCCTATTTAAATGTATTTTTGAATTACACTTAAAATTTCAGGAGTTTAGAAGGTCTGGGAGATACTGGGTTAGAAATGTTAAATAAGCAGACTTTAGCACAGTACCTTTTACATGTGCATAACATTGTAAAACTTAATTTGTGAATATATTTTCATTCTATTTATCTGCAGTTGCTGGCCACATTTTTAATACAATATGAAAGAATAAAAGGAGTCCAGTCTTCTGGTGTAATGACAATTTTCTGGTTCATCTCATTGTTATGTGCCACAATGATTTTTATATCCAAAATAAAACATGCCTTAAATTTGGTAAGTGTCTCTTAACCTCATTCAGTTGAAAATGATCCCCAGTGCTGCAGTGATAGAATAGTTGCTTGGCAATTACACCAGTCAAATCAGTTAATGATTCATTTAGTGTACCTGCCTTCCTTGGGTTGTAACAGCAAGGGAAGCAGGAATTAATGTCTTCTGTTTTGAAATGCTCATGAAATTCAGAGTGATTTTAACTGCAGCAGCAGTTGCCAAGAGAATTGGGCTGGCTGTTGGGGAAAGCAGATGTGTCTGCTCAGGTGCACTCAAATTCTCTGTAATCTTTGCTATCAAGCTGCTCTGGCTGGGTGTTTGTCACCTTCCTGTTGACTGTGCAGTGGATTTCCTGAAACACTTTGTTCACTGCTGGTGTGGTCTCACCTGCTTGGACAAAATATTTTTATGACAGTTTGTCCCTGTAGTAAGACCACCTCAAATATCAGACTAATTGTGGATCTGCCTGAAAATGGCATTTTTATTTCTTGAAACCTTTAGGCTGCATTGGCAAGTTTGAGAACTTTCACCCAGCTTTTGTCTTCAGCTGTTGGGAATGGGATTTTGGTGGGGGTGTGTGTCCATCTATACCTGTGCTTTGATTTTTGTGGCTTATGTGTATGCATCAGTCCCAGTCTTAAAAACTGAAAGAGCCTCTGAATTTTGCACACAGTGGAACAAAGTGTAATGTAAATTCTGCTCTCTGTAATGCTTTTAATACTCCTTGCTACCCAGTGCATAAATGTCTTGCCCCTGTAAGGAATACACTGACTTCAAACTGGGGCTGTGTTGGCACAAACCATATGTTAAAGAGAACTTTTTATGTAAGAAGTTCATGCTTGTATTTTAATGGTAATGACTGAATAAAAATAAATGTGTCTTTCACATCCTCTCCCCTCTCATTACCTTCTCTTTACCAAAATAGATATTGACTTTCATTTGCATGGGGGTGAGTAGTGTAGCACTTAGTTTGCAGAACTTACAGTAAAGAGCTGTTTTCTGTTTATTCATAACATGTTATTTAAAATAAATTCCTCAAGCCTTCTAACTGGAATATGTCCTTCCTTTGCAGGGTGCTGATGAGGATGCATTTCGTTATGCCACCTTCTGTATCTACTTTGTCCTGGTATTAGTAGAGCTCATCCTGTGTTGTTTTCCAGAGCAACCACCTTTGTTTTCTGAAACAGTAAATGATCCTGTGAGTGAGTCTGTGCAGAGTGCCAAGTATCATATGTGCAATATTCTGTGTAATGAGCTACAGGGCCATAGTCTCCAAATAATTAAAATTTTTATTTGGTGATGCAAAAGAAGCCCATAACATGCAAAACTAGGGGAAGGGAGGGGCTGTATGTAAGAAAAAGCACAAAAATACAGTTGACCTCGTTGCTGAATAGCATTTCTGAAGGATAAGTTGTATGTATTTATATTCAGTAGTGCTGCTGGCAGTCAGTGGGAAATAGTGATTTGAAATGCTGTGCTCCTGGTTATCTGATATGTTCAGCATGTGGATTCACTTTCATTTGAACATGGGGAAGAATTTAGACCTGGAAAGATTTTCAACTTGGGCAGATGTGTTTGATTTCTGTTTTTATCACTCTTGTGTCAAGTGAAGATTTAGCCAGCTCAGACACAAGAGCAGCTGATGTTAGAGGGGGGTTTGGATGTAGATATTTAATTTTACCTGGATATGATCTGTTTGGCTTGTGTTCTTAATTGTATGCATGAGCTTTATGGCATGGATCTGAAGTGACCCAAGAGATGCTGGATCATCCTTGCACCCCCTCTGGGTTAGATGTTCTGGGTCACAGGGGGTGACACTGGGCACTGCCTGGAGTTTGGATGTGCCAAGTTCAGGAATTTCAGTTTTTTACAAGGTCTGATTCTGGTGTGGTGGCAGTTCAGTGGCACTGACTGATGAAGGAAGGTGTGAAATGTATGAGGGGGGAATAAATACTGCCTTTGTAACTGTGGAAAGGGCCCATGAGCGCTTCCTGAGTGCCACAGTTACCTTCCCCAGCAGTGTCCTGGTGCCAGGGTGCTCTGCCTGGCCGTGGCAGTCTGTGTGTGTGTGTGCCTGGGAGGGGGAACAGATTGCTGAGCCTTTGGATCCTCTTCATCTTTTGGTCCTTTTCGTCTCATTCAGGGGTTAAATATATGTGACAGGATACTGTGGGTGTGAGGAAACCTTTTCTTTGATTATGGTTGGAATAATTACAAGGTGCTTTGAGACCACAGTGATTTGTTTTTCTGTCCTGAGTATTTCTAGGAATTTAGAATGTCTTCAGGAAACAGGGCAGACTTCAAATTTTAACCTTTCATTTTGTTGGGAAAAAGAGCAAAGAAGTCATGTTAGTTAGCTTTAAATTCTTCTTTATGCCCTTTTACCAAATATTTCCAAACCAGAAATTCCTCCAGCTGTTTGTTGTGTTGTTGATGTGGAGCACTGCTGTTCCTGTGTCCCTGGTGGAGCCTGCTGACAGCCCTGAGGTTGGGCTTGTGTTTGCTCTCAGCAGCATGAATGGCAAGTTTTAGTAATGTGAAAAAAATACTGTCAACAAAAGGAATTTCAAAAACATCTTTTCTGCTTTGTTTGTTTCTTTTGGCCCTGCAGTCATTTTGTATGTGGATTCATTTCTTTTTCTCTCCTTTAGAATCCATGTCCAGAGTTCAGTGCTTCTTTCCTCTCCAGAATCACATTCTGGTGGATCACTGGGTAAGATCAAGCTGTTGCATAAATCACCAGTTCAAGTCAGATGGCACTTTGGGATCCTGCTTTCAGAGCTAAATTAGCAATAATTATGTAACAATAATTATGGTTGGTTGTTTTGTAGATAGCTTAATTTTTTAAAAAGCTTGATTAATATTTTTTAACTTCCTTTGTAGGGTCTTTGTAATTTTAAATCTTGCCAGTCCGTATTTAATATGTTTGAAGGAATATAATAAAAAAAATCCTCAGGAAATATAAGAAAGGAGAAATTGTCTGCTGTATTTAGAAACTAAGGCATTGGAAACTATTACATTTTTTTGTCCAATAGGCTCTTTCTTTTTCCATTAACATAATTTTACTTATGCTGTATGATTTGTGAGTTAAATCACAGAAGCATGTAAAATAATATTGGTGTGTAGTTGTGGCTGGTACTTGGCCAGAGTTCCAACAGAAAACTAGATGAAAGGATGGTTGCTTTGTGAAATTAAAGGCTAATAAAGATTTTGAAACTTGATAGGCATGGGAATATTAATTGCCTGGCTGATTTTCAAATGAGATCACTTCATCCTTTCTTTTATTTTCCCTGGAATTTGAATTCAGTGGCATATCCTGGCTCCTTAGCTGTTTTGGTGTCTAGTTCTCCCAGTAAAGAAAGGAGGATGTATGTTTTAGCATCTAGACCTGCAGGCACTAGTGCTTGCTTGCATCTTTGTGGAGAGCTGGCTCTGTTCTGGGGCTGGATGCAGCTCTATCTATAGATCTGTCTCTATATATACACAAATATTTCTGGTGCTCTTAAATTTATATTGCTGATTCCTTCTAATGCAGGCTGATGATTCAGGGTTATCGGAACCCTTTGGAAGCCAAGGATTTGTGGTCATTAAATAAAGAGGACAAATCAGAGGAAATAGTGCCAGGTTTGGCTAGAAATTGGGCAAAAGAGTGGTCAAAGACCAAGAGGTAAGTTCAGTTATCCTGGCTTTCAGTTCTGCTAAGACACAGAGGTTTAAGAGCTCAAGTGACTCAGCCTCTGCTTAGAGGTGTTTGTTGTTTGTTACCAAACTTGCTTTTGTAAGGCTGCCCCGGTTTGTCCTTGAGTGCTCAGAGAGCTGGAACCAAGTGGGGCATTTATTTCTTCTTTATGAAGAGCTGCATTGACTTTCCCTTCATCTTTCATGATCCAAAACTTATTACTGTGACTTTTGATGTGTGGTTTTCCCCTGGGCAGGGAGTGTTTGGACACAAACTTCTGCTGTGTAATTTAGGAGCTTGGGCTCCCTCTGTAGTTGGCAAAGCCTCGGGAGGGTAGTTCAGGGTGTCAAAGTGAGCAGCTTATTCTCTTCTTTTGACTATATAGGGAATCTGAGCATCTAAGCCAGATGACTAAAATTAGAAAGCCTGCATGCCTGTGGTCCTCATCCTACTTTCATCATCCTTGGCTGCAGCAAATAGGAGCACCTTTTCATTGAAGGGAAATGGTGTGCTTGCTCACACAGTGTGTTTTACATCCAGCTTGTCCTCAGAAGTTCAGAGCATGCAGTTTAGCATAAGCCAGATGTAAGAAAAGAATGTGCTCAGTCCATTGGGGATGTCTTGGCATTAACCTGACTTCAGTCTGTTAACTCTGGTGGTACAGTGAAGCATTGGTTTTGATGAAAGTTCAGCATACTGGGTTCTAGGATAATAATGTCGTCTGCTCTTTAATCTTATGAGTTACTCTATTAGCTCTATTCCTCATTCCCCAGGGCAGACTTAAGGGAGAGATTTCCAGGAATGTTACCTATCCAAGCAAAGAAAGCCTTTTCTGAGCAGCCAGTTCATTTAGTTATGTTGTATGATTAAATACATTTGACAGTAAAACTCAGTTAAACTGTTAAGAATCACAATGAGCAGCTCATTTATATCTCATTTGTACAGGGAACATTTTTCCAGTTGGCTTTATGCTTTAATAAAGGCTACATTCTCTACCTGATCTTTTTTCAGGCAGCCACCAAACATGTTATATGTGCCCAAAAAGCAGCAAAAATCAGGGGACTCAAATGGTGATGTGACAGAAGAGGTTGAAGCTTTGATTATAAAACCATCTCAGAAGAGCCCTGAAGCATCTTTATTCAAGGTGTTATACAAAACCTTTGGACCATATTTTCTCATGAGCTTCCTTTTTAAGGCTGCGCATGATCTCTTGATGTTTGCAGGCCCGGAAATTCTGAAGTAAGACCTATATACTTTATTATTTTATTAAAAGTATATGAACAGGATTTAAAACATGCTGGTATTTCACTCCCCAAACTGCTTTACCTTCAGCTGATACAATGAGGAAGAGATGTCATAAAAGGGAGCGAACATGATTTCAGTCCATTGGTTTTCAAATGACAACATCATGCAATAAATGTTTAACTTCTTTTCCTTTCCAGCACTGGGAAGGCAGAGCAGGAGCATAATCAGGAGAGTTTGCTCAGTTCTAACCTGTAATTATTCTGTGCCTACACATCAGAGTGTGATGCCACAGAGAGCTGACGAGCTGGGAGGATTGTATTGCTTTGAGCTGAGAAGTAAAGGAGCTGCAGGAGGTTGTATTTCAGTTGCAGGGGCTATGAGGCTTCTCAGTGTAGCCCCAAGAGAATGCTGTCCATGTGAGCTATGTGATACTTCATGTTTCAGACTGGTACCTTGAGGAGGGAGCGATCTATGCTCATACCAAGCGATCTCCAGTTTCTAAGAAGTTTGCTGAAGTGTTTTATCTAAGTTTGGTACTTCAGGTGCTTGCATGACCTGTGCAATGTTTGGAATAACCTAAAGCTGCAACCATGACATTTGGTTTTGTTTTCCATCTATCAAGAGAACTCATTTCTCTCTCCACAGATTGCTGCTCAACTTTGTAAACAACAAAGCTGCCCCAAACTGGCAGGGCTACTTTTATACAGTACTGCTGTTTGTCTGTGCCTGTCTTCAGACACTGATCCTTCACCAGTATTTTCATATTTGCTTTGTAACTGGAATGAGGCTCAAAACAGCCATTGTTGGTGTAATTTATAGAAAGGTAGGTGTTTCTTTAAATATGTAACAATACTGTGACTACAAATATGCAATATCTGTGACTGTGAGAATGCATCACAGAAGTCTGAGTAATAAGGTAGGAAACTCTGGTATGCTGATTCCTAACTCTTAATAGAAATAAGAGCATGTCTAATTTATAAATAAAAGCCTTTAAGCCAGGGCAGTTTTCTAATTTGCTACTTAATATGCTGCTTCTCACTGCCAAGTAAGAAAACTTTCCTCATTTAGACTTGGGGAGTACAGTGCTTCAGTTGGTGCAGAAATTAAAGATACATCTACATTTACAGCTTCCTTTGGGATTTACCAGCAGTGCCATCTTAGAATAAGGTGGAACATTTTAGAAAGCTGTGGACTGATAGCTCTGTATGAGAAAAATGTGTCACAAGAAGTGAAGATTCCACTTCTGAGACTAAAACAAAAACAAGTAACAAGCCAAGTAAACAATGCCCCCAGGCAATAAAACCACCATACCCATACCCCAGAGTTTGCTTATTGACTTTAATTCTATATTAGCTTAAACCCAGCTGATTGATTCAAACTGTACAATTGCACTTTGCAGGATGTACAGGGTAAACAGAATATGAAGGAGGACAGTAATCACTTGTGATTTAAAAGATGCAGTTGTGTAAAGCACTTGACTTCTGTGGAGAAAATACAAATGACTAAGTCTGCCCTCATGTTGTTTTAATTGTTTTTTGTTTTTTTTACCTTCATGTAGGCGCTTGTTATCACAAATTCTGCTAGGAAGACTTCTACTGTGGGTGAGATTGTGAATCTGATGTCTGTGGATGCTCAGAGATTCATGGACTTGGCTACCTACATAAACATGATTTGGTCTGCCCCTCTGCAGGTGATACTGGCACTGTACCTGCTGTGGAGGGTGAGCACTGTGTGTTTCTTGTTCTGGCTTTGGCACTGTGCTGCTTCCCTGATGCTGTGCCTACATACACCTGTTGTTCAGACCTTTGTGTGCAGCAGAGGAGAAAGTGCTGTTTATTAAGAAGCCATTCAGAGCTGCTTTTGTCACTGCTGTCAGGAGGGAAGGCAGGAGGTTCTGAATTTGCACATCTGAGTTCATATGGGGAGGATGCAGAGGGGAACTGTTATCTTTGGGGGGACTGCAGCACCTGGAGGATCTCACTTGTCCCTTGATTTAAGTAAAAGTGGTCTTGGCTCTGTGCTCAGGGTAACATTTGAGATGTTGCTGTTTCTGGTTCACACAGCCCTGGGCTGACTCTTCTTCAGAAGAGCAGACAAATCAGCAAAAAGTGCAAAGTGTTAAAACATATTTGTGTGTGTGTGTATAGAGATACATTTGAAGAGAGATTGATCTATATGTACTTCTCTATGAGGGATATATATATATATATATGTTTGTTTAAAGAGTCAAAGTATAGAGATATTAACCTAAACCTCTACTTGATCCTTCTCTTCTTCTCCCAAGCTGAAAGCCTAGTTCAGAATGATTTTCTGTAATGTATGCAGTGATTTGAGCCAAGATTTAAAAAAATTAGTTTGAATAAATGCTTACAATGATGTACTTTTCAGAATTTAGGTCCTTCAGTGCTGGCAGGTGTGGCTGTCATGATCCTTCTGGTTCCAATAAATGCTGTGATGGCAATGAAGACAAAAACCTATCAGGTTAGCATCTCTATAGAGTGATTTTAAGAAACATCTATTCTTTGACTTGTTCCTGGAGGGTTTTCCTTATTTTTTTTTCCATCCCTCTAACTAGCCCTTAAAAAAAGAGAAGGGAAAGAAAGGTCAGAGGTGTTGTGTATTCAGAATAAACAAACTCATGTATTTTTCAGCCTTCGAGCTTATCTGTATATAATGGTCTAAAAACCTGCAGTAGTGAAGACCAAGGTAGCACTTCAGACAGCTTCATGAGATGTCCATTGATTGAATTATTAGGAATTAGTTCAGTTTTTAACTTGCCTAAAAACTAAAGTGCAAAGGTAAAGTACTGTCTGCCTAATGAAGCTAGTGGCCATGAATGAAATATTCATGTTTCCAGGATGTGTGGCTTGTTCCGTTTTTTTTTTGTTTCCTGAGAGATGAAGAAGAAAAAAGCCATTGATAATGCTGAAAATAAAACAAAATTTAGTCTAAGGTTAGATACAAGCTGCACATCTTACACTGGTTTAGTTTTTAACTGCATATTGTACCTGAGTCCCAGGGCTCCCTGTTGCAGGGTTAATCACATTTAAACCAGTGCCACACTTGTTTTGATCTTGCTTTGGATTTGTAGTTACATGAAGCATTCTTTTAATTGGTTTAAAACATCTTGTTAATTCTGCATATTTGTTTGTTCAGATAGTATCTCAGATTTCCTGCTTGGGAAGCTAGTAAGCTTTTGATGATAATGAGGTAAATTTGCCATTGCAAAATAGAAGGCTCAGAACTTTGAGGTTCTGCCAAGTATTGTGCTCTGTTAATTATTTTTTGCAATGTTGTTTTTAGGTGGCTCAAATGAAGAGCAAAGACAACAGAATTAAGCTGATGAATGAAATTCTCAATGGGATTAAAGTTCTGAAACTTTATGCTTGGGAATTAGCCTTTAGAGAGAAGGTATTAGAGATCAGACAGAAAGAGCTCAAAGTCCTAAAAAAATCTGCTTACCTTGCTGCAATGGCAACCTTCACTTGGGTTTGTGCTCCGTTTTTGGTAAGTGAAACAAATCTGGAAGTCTTCTCTCCTTTTTGGGATTGTGCTTTCCAAGGCAGCCCTTGAGGGCTACTTTTGGTTTTGTGTTTTAATGAGCTGAGCCAAAATGCCCTCCAGAATGGTGGCCCTTGAACACTTAGGGGACCATTTCTCTGTGGAAAGGCACCACTGTTTTCTTTGAAACTCAGTAACAGCCAGGTTGGATGTATTCTAGAGGTTAATATCCAAGTATTGGAAGATAAAAACCTCCTCTGCATCTCCTCCTATTTTTAGTAGAGTACTTGAGGAATCTAAGATGAAATGTATGGTCAGATTTAGGAGAATAAAAAAAATCCCTTATTTCAGTGTGTTTCTGAGCAGCAGCAGGTCCTCCCATAAGAGCTCCTGACTGAATGGGATGTTGGGCTCCAGGAGTGCCTCTGGCTGGGATTCTCCCAGCATCTGTGTAAGAACCATGTGCAAAAGGCAAAACCACTGTGTGGCCTGAGATGGCTTCAAATTCTTACTTAAAAAAAATAAAAAATCCATGATATGCCAAACATCCCTCCTGTGTTTGTGGTTAGCTTACATTTCAACTAATACACGGGAGAGAAGAGTGAGATCACATCAAAATTGCTTCAGGCGCTATTAGAACGAGGGGCCATTGCTCTTGTCTGCAGAAGCAATTAAAAGCCATGACTACATTAGGATAAAATATGTGCTGTTCCAGTTGAAGGTGTTTAAGTGTACTTTCCAGTCTCAGATTCCTTCCCTGCAAACATTTTTAGTGTTTACATTATGCTCGGGGCATGATGAAAGACAGAGAAGCATCAGCTGCATTCTTAAGTGAATGCTTTTCTAAAAGAAGTCTGGGATTATTTGAATATAAATACATTATTAAATGAAATTTCTAAATAAAACCCTGCAGGTGGGCTGCCCAGTGCTGTTGTGTGGAGCCTGGGAGGGCAGACTGGTGTGATGTCCCAGCACACACAGGGGTGGGTGTGTGGCACTGGCTCTGCGGGGGCACAACCCGGAGGGCAAGGCTGCTCTTCAACATCTTGTTGCTTGGATTTTTGGGGGTTTTTTGTATGTTTTGATAAAAAAATTATTGCCTGTTTGGAAGCACTTTTGACCTTGAAAACTTTTATTTCCTCTACTCCTTCCCATTTCCAAGGCCAGGGTTTTTAGTCGTTGTTTAGTAACAGTGTCAGGGACTGCTGGCTTTGCAGTGCCTCCCCTGCTGCCCTGTGTGCTGCTGAGGGTGAATTTCAGACTGATTGCTGCTAACACAAGAGTGCAGACATGCTGCTTGGGAGGTTATTCTTTGGACCCTGTCTTGTTTTTGATCTCCATGGGAGGGCTTTCTCCCTGGGACAGGGTTGTCCAAACTAAGGGCTGTACAAACAAGCTACTGTACAAGGCACAGCTGAGTCAGCTGCTGCACCCAGAACAATACATGTCTTCACAGCAGTCAGATTTGTTAACAGAAACACTGATGTCTTCAGTGGATGCTGTGCTTAGATGAGACTTGGATGGGGAGCTCATTATTTCAAGTCTTTCAGGAGGGAGGATGCCACAAGTTTATCTATTTTGATTTCTTGTTTTAATTGGCAGTCTGTGGGAAAAAAGCTGCTGGATCTTGTGATATCCTGAGGTGTGAGGGTATTATCATGGAAGATAACACCATGAAGGGAATAGTTGTGAAAGCAAACATCTGGTTTTACTTAGTTTGCTTTATTTTACTGTAACATATTCAATACATTTAAAAAATGAGTGTATGGATTTTTGGAGTTATTTTTATAGTTTATGTCTCATGATAACAGTGGTTTGGTGTTATTTCCTTGTTCAGTATGAGACTGAAATGGTTCACAACAGAAAAGACTTCATCTTTGTAGTGCAATAACATTTCTTGTCCATGATAAAGTGGGCTGTATTTGGAAATCTAGGGTTGTGGTAGTCTCTACAAACTACAAAACAGGTTAGTATTGGGGTGCTTCTAACCTTCCTGTCAATATATGTTACTGATCCAACATCTGATACTTTGCTGTGTGTCTTAAAACTAAAAGAGATCAGGAAAAAAAATAATTTCTCTACTTCCCTTCTGCTGCTGTGTGACCTCAAATAGCCTGGGATGTTTGTGGTTTCACTTCTGCTGCGTGAGGAAAGTGAACACTTGGCTCTTTTTAAAGAGGAGCCATCAACTTCTTACGACAGCAGGTTTAAATCATATGTTTGTTTTGCAAAAAGTGTTGTCAGGAACAAAAAGTTATCAGAACATTGCTCTTTCTTTGATTTATAGTCTGATTACAGTTGTCACACTGTGCTCCTGACCTGGTGGCTTTAAGACATGACCCTCACTGCAGCCTTTGCCCTTGGTTTCAGGTGGCCCTGTCCACGTTTGCTGTGTATGTCACCATAGACAAGAACAACATCTTGGATGCTCAGAAGGCCTTTGTTTCCCTGGCATTATTCAACATCCTCAGGTTCCCACTGAACATGCTCCCTATGGTCATCAGCAACATAGTAGAAGTAAGATTTCAGTCATTAACAGGTGTTCTGTGTGCAGGAGGAGGCCCTGGGTGGAAAGATTACATCCCCCAGCTTGGAGAATGACCACAGGGGAAATGTGGCCGCCTCTGGAAGGGACCTTGCAGTTCCTGTGAGTTAAGTGCTGTGCTGGTGAAATAATCCCAGTTGTGGTGGAAAGGTGTTCCTTCCATCACCCACGTTTCTTGTGGGTTGGGAAGTGAAAGTTTGGCTATCCAAGCAACTATGCAGTGGATTTAAGGAGGATTGGGAGTGCATAATAATGATATAATGTGTATGTGGCACGAAACAGTGAGCACATGAAGGTAATAAGCAGAGTATAAAGAGTTTTGTATCCTTTTTCCACACAGGCCAGTGTCTCCCTGAAGCGCCTCAGGGTGTTCCTGTCCCATGAGGAGTTAGATCCAGACAGCATAGTCAGGGGTCCCATCAAAGAGGGTGAGTTTCTTTGTCTGTTGCAAATCAGTGTGTGCAGGTTTTGGGTGGTTTCTTTTGCTTTCTAAAACAAATTTACTGCATTTTTTGTGGGTTTTGCTGATAAATTTGAGACAGAAAACAGAGAAGAGAGTTTGTAAAGTGAAAATGATGTACAGGTTCTTCTTCTTTCTCAGATAGTTTCTTTCCTCTCCACAACTGACTTGGCAGTGCTGGAGGTGCAGCAGAATTAGTTGGTATCTCTGGGTAGCTATGTTCATGTACCTCCTGGTTCCTGAGTGAGGGTAACCTTGGGATCTCTGCTGTCTTGCCAAATTCAGTAAAAGCAGAACACAAGTTTTTGGCAAGCAGTGGGTTGTTGTTCTTCTGAAAAAGTAACTTTATACCTCTGCCCATGTGTGTTTGGATTGACTTTGGATTGTGAGAGTGCAGTTTAGCTGCTTGCATTGGTACTTTTATAAATACGAGTTTTCTCTTGCAGCTGAAGGATGCATTGTTGTGAAGAATGCAACGTTTAGCTGGGCCAAAACTGATCCTCCTTTGCTGAACAGGTAAAGATTGGTGCTCTTTATTCCATTCCATAATCTTGCTGCACCATAGATGATCTGTATTTGAATTTTAAAGTACATATGGAGAAGAGTTTGTTGCCATGAAGAAAGAGAGCAAATAACAACAGTTCTATTTTTTTTTAATTGGGGCTTTATGAACTGGAGGGATTTTCAGTTTATTGCATTTATAGAATATATGAAGGGAGGTAGCAGGAGAGGTAGAGATCAAGAAGAGAGAACTGCAGGGGATTTGAGCTCTGGCTGAGTGCTGCCGATGGGCTGAGCTCCATCTAGAGGGTGCAGCCAGCTCAGCCCCTCTGTCAGCTCTGCTCCCTCCTGTTTGGGTGTCCTCAGGCTCCATTTCACTGCTGATTCTCACGGCACTCTGCTGTCCCTGATCCTGGGCCGCAGAAAGCAAACAGTGATACAGCCACAGGCTGTGTCTGCCCTGTGCCCTGCTCCCTTCCTTAACTTTGGCTGCTTTCACTTGGGCCTTAAATGGCAAATTCTTTGGGACAAAAATATGCTCTATTTACATTTGTGTTCATAGGACACTTGAGAGAAATCTTGGCAATATTGGGTCACAGTGCTTTTTTCCTTCCTATTTTCTTCCCTTTTGACTAATTACATATTAAGATTATGTTCTGTATTCTAAGTTTGAGGTGAGTTAGGTGCTTTCTGAGAGGTTTGGGTTTTCGAGCAGTTACAGTTTCAGTGCTGAGTCAGTGTTTGCAGAGGGTGTTCACAAAGCACCTGGTGGTTTGTGTTTTTAATGGGCTGCTCAGTTGACTGTTTAACTACTGGGGTGTGCCAGCAAGCAAGGCTGAATTGTGTGCACTTTATTTCAGCATTAATTTCACTGTTCCTGAAGGCTCCTTGGTGGCTGTTGTTGGTCAAGTTGGCTGTGGAAAGTCCTCACTGCTGTCTGCATTGCTGGGGGAGATGGACAAAAAGGAAGGCTACGTGGTTGTCAAGGTGTGACACGTCTGCAGAGTTGTTCAGCTATCCCAGAGGGATTCTAGATTTCCAAGTGGTGTGAGGAGGGAAGAGACAGCCTTTCAAATGAATGCACTTTTTAGCCTTCTGCTTTCCTGGCAAACCATATATGCCATATATGCCTTAGCCTGCACTCTGTGTCATTTACCCAACAGCATCCAAATCTGTTGGTGTCAGATTTAGCCAAATAAAACAGTGGAGCACTCAGAGATGAGTGTTCTGGTGAGTCTGGGTATGGGATGGGGAGACCCTGTTACATATTCTCTGAGGAAGAGCAGTGTTGGGTTCTGCCTTCTCAGACATCAGAGAATTGCAAGGAGAGGCTGCGCCCAGACACCTGAACGTGGAAAAGCTGTGTTGCAGTTTGTTCTTTCTTAGACATCAGAGCTGCACACAGCTAACAGAGAAAAAATGACCTGGAAATAAAATTACTTTAAGAACAAAACAAATCTGTTGCATTTAAAAGTCTGTAGGTTTGGCCACCTTCAGAATTGTTGTGGAAAAATAAACTAGTTGAGATCTGAGTCACGAATTATGAGTGCAGAAAAAGAAGACAGAGCTGATACTCAAAGCAAAATACCCTGCTTTATCTCAGTCTCCTCCTTTGAAGTGACTTTTATATGAAAACCACTTCCTCTGCTTTCTGCAGAAATCTCTTGGCAGGGGTGCATTTGTTAAACACTTGCATTCCAGATTAAACTCTTTGTGCAGAACATAATTTATAATTATATGAAAGAAGTAATGACTTTTGACATGCAGCGATTGTGCAAACGTCCTCTAAACAAATGTTTCCTCCAGGTTTATGTTAATCATATTTTGTTTGAAGCCCTTTATTTTCCACCAGTGCACTTTGTTACATTCACTTGTAGAGAGGATTATAAAAATAACATTTTGGAGGAGGCTGGAGCCCAAGAAAGGCTTTGTTTAGAAATGACCGTAGGTAATTTGTGGGGTGATTAGCACCGCCTGCCTCACAAAGCCCTGCTGTGCCTTGACTCTCTGTGCAGACTCTTCGTCTAAAGTACTGAACTTAATTTTTCTTGCAGGGCTCTGTAGCCTACGTTCCTCAGCAAGCCTGGGTCCAAAATGCAACTCTGGAAGATAACATTATCTTCGGGAGGGAGCTCAGTGAGAGCCGGTACAAACGTGTGATTGAGGCTTGTGCCCTGCTGCCTGATATAGAGATTCTTCCTTCAGGAGACAAAACAGAAATCGGAGAAAAGGTATTTCATTGCCCACTCCACCATAACAGTGCTATTGCTTGTAGTTAAGGCTGTGTGACTCTTATTTTACTTTATCTCAAAGTTGTATTGAATTTTAAAACTTTCAAGCAGGAATCCTCTAGAATTAGAGGCAGATTTGAACAGCGTGTTTTCCTCTCCTTAAGCCTGAAAGGGGAGGAAACCTGTGCTCAGTCACAAATATAAAACCATCTTGTAGTGACAGTTTTTAATTGTTTTTAAGTTGCCACGGTTATAGAGCAGAAAAATATGCAGAAACAAGAAGAGAAAAATCTTCTGAACACTTCCGTTTTGTTCAAAACAAGCAAATGCTCCTCCAAAAAATCCAAATCACAATCCACAAAAGCAGCAATCACCCCAAATCTGGCCCTTGGTTACCAGAGCAAGCCTGGTGTGGGCTTTGGAAATGTGCATAGATGGTGCAGAGCTGTGGAGCAGGAGCTGCTGTCCCTGTGCCAGGGGCTGTGGCTGCTGGGGGCTCTCTGAGCTGCTGCTCTCCTGCTCTGTTCTCCCAGCTGGGCACAGAGCTGACAGCCCCACGTGCAGCAAAGGTGCAGCTTTCTCTTGGTGGTCAGCAGCCCAGTCACAGTGTGCAGTGGGAGCAGAGTTTGTTTCTTACATCAGAGGCAGCGCTGCAGAAATGCAGCTGAGAAGAAAAGCAGCTCTGAATGTACAAAGCTGAGCAGGCCAGTCAGGGTTAATTGCTTTTCAGGACTAGCAAACATTTTTTGGTTTGGCTAGCCCTTCACTGACAGTGAGAACAGAAATGTCCTTCTCTGCAAGAGGATTGTGACTGATTGCTTATGCTATTGTGGTAGTGAAATTATTTGTGGGGATCTGTTTCATGCAATGTTGAATTTCCTCTGATTTAAATAAACCACCTGTGACTTGTGTCTTTCATAAACTGTAGCAAGACATCTTTGAGCTGTAAATAAAGGCTCCTGTTTTCTTGTTTCCTCAGGGGGTGAATTTGTCTGGAGGACAGAAGCAGCGAGTCAGTCTTGCTCGGGCAGTTTACTGCAATGCAGATGTCTATTTACTGGATGACCCTTTATCAGCTGTTGATGCTCACGTTGGGAAACATATTTTTGAAAAAGTTATTGGACCAAAAGGAATCCTGAAAAATAAAGTATGTTATAGTGTCTCTAGAGAATGCTTTTTCTTGGCTGAGTTCAAATGATTCCAAGTTTGTCAAGTTGCACATTTAGATTTCTGTTTCTAACAGCTGAAAAATGAAAGGCTTCTTCTGCAATTTTAGAGGACTTTTATAAAGCACTGACATTTTTGTAGTGAAAGGTACTTTGGTTTCTGTATTTCAAAAATATTTGATGGAAAAATCAAGACAATGTTCTCTTAAAATTCTGCATGCCTGTCCCTCATTACTGTTCTATTATGCACAGAATTCAAGCAGGAAACAGCAGTAGTCCAACCATGGTATTCACTAATCTGAGATTACAGAACCCCTTTATTTTTCCTTTGCCTTTTAGACCCGGGTTTTGGTAACCCATGCAATCAACTACCTGCCTCAGATGGATACAATTCTGGTAATGACTGATGGAGAAATCTCTGAGATGGGCTCTTACCAGGAGCTGCTGGAGCAAGATGGGGCTTTTGCTGAGTTTCTTCGTACATATGCTAATGCTGAACAAACCATGGAGAACAGTGGTAAGCTCACTAATAAACTCCCTTGCTGTCTGTCATGTTAATAAGGGAGTCCTGTTACAGGAAAAACAGCAGTACTGATAGGAAAGTTAAATTACTATTTCTTGTGATTGCCTATATAGGTAGAGGTGCTTATTTCTTGAGGGTGTTGAAGGTTGTGAGGTTAAACACACATTCTTTCCTAAAATCAGGAAAATATGTAACAGATCTGTAATAAAATTTCCTCTCAGTGCAAAATTCAGATGGTAGTGAGACTGCAAAAGGCCAGCTGGGGTTTATACACCCTTCCTGTTCCTGATAATATGTGTCTTCTTTATGCAACTGATTCCTTTGGGCATGGGGAGGAGGAGGAAGCAGCTCAATGTTCTAGCTGCTGTCCTTGACTCCTGCTTCTACTTTACAGAACAGCTGTAGAGCTGCACTGGTATGGGAATACACTTCAGATTTATTTTTCTTTTATCTACAGACAGTTACAGTATTGGATTTTAATAGGGGAACTTAGTCTTTGCCTCCGGCCTGTTTTCTTCATGGCTTGCCTGTGCTGATTTCCTGACACTCGTGCTGGGAGGTGCCAGGGGTGCCTGCACTCTGCTGGCTGGGGTGAAGTGGTGACACGAGTTTGGGAGCAGGTTAACTTCTGGGTGTTTTCTGTAGGTGCTTCTGCAGCTACTTGGGGCACAGTCACACTTGTTGCAGTCTTCAGCCTATGTGAAATTCATAGCAAATTAACTTTCTCTGTGCTTCCCTAGGCAGTTAACTTGTTAACTTTAATGTGAAGATTTGCCTCATTTAATAGCCTTGTTCTTTTAGTCTTTGTCTCCTCCCATTTTCAAATGTGGAAAAGTAGGTTTTGAAATCCTTTTCATTAAACTAAATTACTTTATTTTTCCTTTTAATTACTGAACCTTCTTTTGGAAAGTGAGCCAGTGCTTTAACTTTTGCCATGATTCTCTGCAGTTTTCTCATAAGAGGCACTTCTAACTTCAGTGCCACCCTGGTGATCTGGAGGGGATTATCACAGGCTTGGCCTATTTGCAGTGAATTTGTTCATCAGTTCTAGTCAAGTGATCTTCTGCCAGTGGTAAAAAGTGAAGAGTAGAGGCGTTGTTTGTCTGATTCATAGGGATAGCATTCATGTCTACTGAATGTGTGAAAGGTCACTGCTGCTGGGAGTCCCAGGCTCTTGGAGGAGCCCAGCAGTGTGAGATGGGGCCAGGCAGAGCTGGCTGGAGGGTATCTGCACTCCCACTTTCCAAGGGAGGCTCCCTGGTGTCTGCAGCTCTGTGCTGGCAGCCTGAGAACACAGTGGGTTGGTGCTTTCTGGCAGGAACACATCTGCTGCTCCTGGGCTGGGAAAGCCTCTCCTCCCAGCCAGCCCGAGTCTGGCTGCAGCTCTGGTCCCTCCCAGCCTCCCTGTCCCTTTGGGCTTCCTGAGGGTTCCCCCTGCCTGTGTGCTGCCTTGCCATCCTCAGCTTCATGGGGCTCCTTCTCTGTGTGGGAAAACTCTGCTTGTGGCTTGGGATTAAAAATAGGTCCATTTCAGCAACTTTGATTCTGCCTTGGGTTTCGTGGTTTAGGTTATTCTGCTTGGATGTGAGGTTGTAAAGATTGAAAATGGTAGAGTGTGTTCTGGAAAAAAGTTAATTATATGTGCTTTTAGAGTCAGATCCTTCATTAGAAGGAACGATTCAACCTCTGGAAACAGGTAACTGTTTGCCATGTGGACTTTCTATTAGTGCTTGCCTTGGAGTAACATGAGTAGCTGCAGTTTATTTACAAGAGCCTGAGTCATTATTAGAAGAATTTTATCAGTGCATAGGAGGTATCTGCATGGTTTGCCTGTCCTTGGTTGTGTGAGCTGCAGCAGTTGCTGTGTGGCAGCTTGTAGGTAACTCAGCAGCAGCAATTCTGTGTCTCAGAGACTTCCAAGAGGAAACTTTAAATTAGTTTTATAGGTGCACCTTGGACTTAGAAATGTAGCGAGTGTACCAAGCGAAGCATCACTCAGGATTGAGCCCTGAGGGTCCCTTTTGTTCTCAGATGTGTATTCACTGCTCACAGCTGTTCCCTTTTATAATTTCTGGGTAGTTTTTTTCAACAGAACCCTCACTACTGGGCTCATACCCTGAGTGCACAGGTCAGACTTACTGTGGCAGTCTTGAGCATTGTTTTGTTCTCAGAGCTAAATGCAGTATAAGCAAGAAACCTTCGTAGCCTACAACATGAAATCAGATTTGAGCTTTTAGGGGGAGGATGGTTTATTTGTGGTTTTGTTTTCTTCAGCAATGTTCTAAAGCAATATGTTGCTGGAATGCTTGCTGGTTTTCATATGGGAACCTTTCAAAACAAGTGCTGTCAAGGGCTTAAAATAACCAGCAGTCCCATCTAGGTTTGATCTTATTCACATAAATAAGAAGTAAATAATTGATTTTTTTCAGATTTTCTGCTTTTTGTCTTTTTAAGACCATGCTGAACTATTTATTTTTGGATTTTTAAAGTAATGAACCAATATTCAGTTTCCAGACACAGAAAGGAAAGCAGTCCACACTTAATGTGTGGATGATCTGTTTCATGCATATATTTTGCTTTTGTATAAAAACATGAAAATATCAGACTCTATATCTATACAAATTTTCCTGAATATCTTTTGAGTATATTCAGGTCAATACCTTTGCATAAACTATGCATAGATCCTTCAAAAACACAGAACTCTGTTGCAAATTCCAAATTAACTTCCATACATGAAAATAGAGTTCCATTTACTGACAGCTAACTTTACAGGAGGCTGGCATTTGCTTTTTGTAGGGAAAATTGACATCTCTGAACCTAGTTTTACTCATGGCACTCTACTACACTGAATTAAATTGCTCAGAAAAGGTTACTGTTTCAAGCTGACATTTTCTGGAGTGTTTTAGACACTTGTCTCGTGTGTGCTGCATCTTGGTACAAGCAGGATGTTGTGGGATAACAACTCATGGAAAGATCTCTTGCTCAAAGTCCTCTGATTCCTGCAGTTGCCTAAAACACCAGGATTTTGCACATTTCTTCTTGCTCAACTTTGTAGGAAGACTCAAAGTTACCAGCACATGGCTGCTGTTCTTACAACTTCACTTCATCATTTATAGAATATCTTCTCATTGCATTTTAAAATAACAATAATTTATAACTAACTATGTAGAAACTGTAGTTTGAAAAGGAGTGGCTGGAGTGTTGGGTTTGTTTACATGGAGTGGGTCACATGTGACTTGGTATTGCATGTTTGAACTTAAAATATGTCCTCATAATTATGTTACATTATTACTGACCTACATTTGCTAGAATAATAAATGTTCCCTGCCTTGGCAATTAACCCTGTTGTGAATTGAACTAAACTGATTTGTTCACCTGGTCAATTTTCTGTTATTATCTGTAAATACTTGTGCTCCCTGCTTTGTTTGCACGTTAAGACTGCAACTGGCAGTTAGGATTGAAATGAAATGCTTGTGTCTCTTTGGGTAACCCATTTTCATGTTTACTTTTTCACCCTCTCAGATACAAACAGTCCATCTGCAAAGGAAGGCAAGCCCATAGAAAATGGAGGCCTTGTGAATGAAGCCCCTGGAAAGCTGATGCATAGGTGTGTGGTTTTATTTTTATTTTTCCTTTTGCCCCCCATCCATTCAATCCAGTCACTCAGATGGGGATGAACAATAATTTGATGGTGATGGTGTTTGTTAGAGGGAAAGTTTATCCTGCTGGATCCAGCAGCCTGAGGAAAGCAAAGCTGCTGCTGCTCTGTGGTTCCAGGTCCATCAGGCACCTGACACCCCACAAACCCAGCAGCACCTCCTGAGCCCCTC
Source organism: Camarhynchus parvulus (assembly GCF_901933205.1). Taxonomy (NCBI): domain Eukaryota; kingdom Metazoa; phylum Chordata; class Aves; order Passeriformes; family Thraupidae; genus Camarhynchus; species Camarhynchus parvulus. Next base: position 12,292,303 of record NC_044584.1, on the reverse strand, counting down.
TCTGCCTGGGCAGGACCAGGTCTGCTCTGGGATCCATTCTGTGTGTCTATGCAAGGTGCAGCTCTGCAGGGGCTGGGCTCAGTCCCTGCTGTGCCTGGCAGCTGCCCCAGCTCCTGTGGCATTGGAGCCCCTGGGGCTGCAGCCCCTGCAGCTGGCACACACTGATGCACACTCATGTGCACACACACACACAGCCTGGGGCTGCAGCCCCAGTGCAGCTGGCACACACTGATGCACACTCATGTGTGCACACACACACAGCCTGGGGCTGCAGCCCCAGTGCAGCTGGCACACACTGATGCACACTCATGTGCACACACACACACAGCCTGGGGCTGCAGCCCCAGTGCAGCTGGCACACACTGATGCACACTCATGTGTGCACACACACACACAGCCTGGGGCTGCAGCCCCAGTGCAGCTGGCACACACTGATGCACACTCATGTGTGCACACACACACAGCCTGGGGCTGCAGCCCCAGTGCAGCTGGCACACACTGATGCACACTCATGTGCGCACACACACACAGCCTGGGGCTGCAGCCCCAGTGCAGCTGGCACACACTGATGCACACTCGTGTGTGCACACACACACAGCCTGGGGCTGCAGCCCCAGTGCAGCTGGCACACACTGATGCACACTCATGTGTGCACACACACACACAGCCTGGGGCTGCAGCCCCAGTGCAGCTGGCACACACTGATGCACACTCGTGTGTGCACACACACAGCTCTCATGATATTCTTTCCAGGGGAAGAAACTCCTGTGTTGTAGCAAGATATTGTGGGTTTGGCTTGCATAAAAGGGAGAGTGTTTTATTGGCTAGTGCAGCTTTTGTGTGTGTTCCTAAGGCCTTCTGCATTTTACTGCTGTCAGATGGGATGAAGTGCCAAGGGGACCTTTAGTCTGACCTAATGCAGCTGCTATTCTGCTTGCAGTCACTCTGATTCCACCTTTCCAAACCATCTCCTGGTCTATGCCTCATTCATACAGTTCTCTAACAGTGCCTCTGTTCTTATGGTGCTCTGGAGACACTATTTCTGGGAGCTGATGAGTGCCTGGGAGTTAAATGGCCTGTTTTGAGGGGAATGTGGGTACCCTTTTCACACTCCAGCAGCTGCTGTGCCAATGGTGGGGTTTGGAAAGGCTGGTCTTGATGGTCACAAAGCACTTTTCTTTCTGGAGTCATTGTGCAACCAAGACTTGTTTATCTGGTGACTGTTACTTGCACCTGGACATGGGTACTTGGGAACTGAGTGCTGTCAGGGAGGGTTGGGACAGTGCCCTGAGGGGACAAGGGGGGCTCAAGGAACCTCTGGCCCCGTGGTGGGGTTAGAACATCTCCGTAGGAGTGTAAACCACTGGCTTGGAGCTGTGGAATGTGAAAGCCTAGATGTGAGGTAACACCTGTCCTGTGCCAAGGTAAGGTTAAAAATTAAATGTCTTCAAACAGGCAGCTCAGTAACTCTTCAACATACAGCAGAGACACTGGGAAGCCACAGCTGCAGAGCAGCACAGCAGAGCTGCAGAAGCCACTTGCTGAGAAGAATTCCTGGAAACTGACAGAGGCTGACACAGCAAAGACTGGGAGGGTAAGGCTCCAGTTCCCACTTCCTGTGCCCTTCTTCAGTTTTGGAAAAATCTGTTTCAGAAGAAAATAACTTCTGAAGGCCACATAACTGTTGTGAGACAGGCTGAGTGAGTTCTTGAGCTTGCTGCTTGTTGTGTAATACTTGATGGAAGTGTTGCTGTGCCCTCTGCTCCCAAACCTGAGCCCCGTGTTTGCCTGCAGGAAGAATGCCAACAGAAAACTTGTGTGAGATGATGGGCCTGACCACATCAAAGTGTAGGAGGAGGAATGAAAACCTTGCAGCTCTTTCTTGGAGGGAGATTGTGACAAATTAGGTGACATAATGAAAACTGCCCTTCAGTGAGGAGCTGCCGTTGACTCAGATGAATTTAAGCCAAGTTTCCACTGTAGACATAAGTGTCTAATCCCAGGATACCCAGGGCTTTTTGAGAAACCTGAGACTGAGGTTCCTGGGAAAGAGGCAGCTACAGCTCCTAGCAATGTTGCTTGAATCCAAGCTTGGATTGCTTGCTGTTGGTTAAAGATAGATCACAGGATAGAAGCCATGTGGAGCAAGGGTTGGTTTGAAGGCTTTATAATCTTGTGGTACAGAGAGCCAGAAACTGGAACTGCTCAGTGAAGTTTTTGGCTCTGCTGCTGATGCTCTGTGGTACTTCAGGCAGGTCCCTCCCTACTCCTCCCTTCCCTGGGATGACAGGGCAGGGATGATGTGTGCCTGCCCTGAGGCACTGTTGGGTTTGGCATGTCTCCACAGAATGCTTTGCAGCCTGTGTTCCCAGGCTGTGGCTCTCTGGAGTGCAGCTGCTGTGTTTTCATGGCCTCATGGAGGGACACTGGCTTTAAATAGGTGTTGGACAAGGGGGAGTTGCTGGTTTTGAAACCTGGCTGCAAAATGAGTATTTCTTTTTGTCTTCTTTCTTCAGGTAAAGGCATCAGTGTACTGGGACTACATGAAAGCAATTGGACTCTGTATGTCTTTCTTGGCCATTTTCCTCTTTATGTGCAATCATATAGCCTCCTTGTCTTCCAACTACTGGCTGAGTTTATGGACAGATGATCCTGTTATCAATGGGACACAGCAGAACACAACTCTCAGACTGGGAGTATATGGAGCACTGGGAATTTCTCAAGGTTTGCTTGGTTTTGTGTATTTTAAGATTTCCTGTTTCAGTGTTTCTAATGCTCTTGGTGCCTGTAGCAGCATTTTGCTAAGGATTTGAGTGTGTGTTTTCATAGAAAAATGAAAAACTTGGATTAAAAAAAAAAAGCAAGCAAACCAACCTGTACAATTATTCAGTTACAAAACGTGTTTTTCCTTTCATTTGTAAATGAAATTTCTCAAAGTGAGAAGTGTTTTGCTGGCTGATGAGTCAGAACTGTTGACAGAATATATGATCTGAGAAGAATCTCCCTTTCCTGTCAGCAGCCTGTGCTGTCCCTGCAGGGCAGTTTGTCCCAGGAGGCTGTGGCTGTGCTGCCTCCCTGCAGCCCCAGCCTGGCTCAGCTGCCCTGGCTGGGGTTTGCTCTGGCTGCCTGTGGCTCCACCCAGGGCACTGTGGGGAGGCTGCTTCAGTGATGTTTTGTTTTGTGTCCTCTTTGTGGTTTGGAGTTTGTTTGCCATGGACCCCAACACCCCAAGTGCCCCACTTCAGAAGTGCCATGAAAATCCCACAATAAAAAAAAATGCAAATTCAGTGATTTTTTGCTCAGGGAAAGTGTTCAAATATTAAACAAATTTTTGTAATGGAGAAGCAATGAAAGAAATGTGATGTTTTCACTTGTTTTATTTTTTTTAACTACGTGACATATTTGCTGAGTCTACCTGAAGTGAACCAAAGTTCTCAGGATTATTATTATAGAGACACACTGTTGCCCTGATTTTTTAAAGATTTTCTAAGCCTTCTGATATTTACAATCTTGTAACGAACTTTCTCACACACTTTCTGTAAATAACTTACTGTTTTGCATTCTTTTATGGAACAAGAGAAATATGATGGACTGTTGGCTTGTCCAGTGTGATTGGAGAGGTGGCACTTTCACCCTCCAATCCACTGTCACTTTTAGAAATCTATAAATGTTAGTCAGAAAACAAACTTCCCTTTTTTCACCTTGAGAGCAGTGGTGTTTTGTTCTGTGTCCTACAGTGAGAACATACTAATGCTAAATGATGACAAAATGAGGAAAATGCTTTGTGTGACAGGCGGCAGCAGTTAATGAGTCTCCTTTCCTAGGTATTGCTGTGTTTGGCTACTCCATGGTTGTGTCAATAGGAGGAATCTTTGCATCACACCACCTGCACCTCAACCTGCTGCACAACGTGCTCAGGTCCCCCATGAGCTTCTTTGAGCGCACTCCCAGTGGGAACCTGGTGAACCGTTTCTCCAAGGAGATCGACACCATCGACTCCACCATCCCACCCATCATCAAGATGTTCATGGGCTCCACTTTCAATGTCATTGGGGCTTGTATCATCATCCTGCTGGCCACACCTATAGCTGCTGTCATCATTCCACCCCTGGGACTTGTCTACCTGTTCGTGCAGGTAAAGGGTGTTCCCTGGGGGAGCCAGGACCAGCAGGCACATCCTCTGTTATTTGAGGCTGTTCTTACCCTGCGTGAGGAAGGGTTTTAATGTGCTGGGTTTGAGTCATGCTTGACTGTGCTTTGCATGGTTTACTGATAATCTGATGTTAGCACAGCATTTCCTTCCTTTGTCAAGTGTAAAATGACTTCTGTGCAGAGGGTAATCCTATAATACCTACTTGATAAAAATGCCATTAGATTTTGTGGCAAATTTTGCACAGCTTGTTGCTCAGAGCCCAAATATGGAAAACGTGGGCTTTTCCAAGACTGCTTTCCAAACATGAGAGTAGCCTTTATAGGGATATGTGTGTGTATTGTTCTTGTGCCTGTTTCATCAGAATGGTGTCTGCAGAGCAATAGAGTGGATGACAGCCTTTTATTCATTCTTGTCCTGTGTGGGCAGGGGGTGCTTGCTTCACTCTGCCTTCACTCCTAGAAACTGGAAGAGCCAGCACAGAACGAAGAGAAGCAGCTGGGGTTTGACTTTGGTTCTTGAATTTGTAAATCCTTTTGGCTCCATTAGTAAACCTTAAAGTGGTAATATGTGTGTTTTATACTGTTAAACTAAATTTGCTGAAAAAAGAAAGAGGAGAAAATGGCTCTGCTATGAGATGGGTTGATTGGCAGTTGTTTAAAGGCAGCAGAGTGTATGTCATGGTCCTTCAGGCCTGAAAGTGCTGGAGAAGGTCTGTATTCCCACGTGTAAGTTGAATCTCTGTCACTAACAGCCCAGATGGCAGGGAGCTGTTCATGACTCCCCTTGTTTTTCCAGACACAATCTGGATGTAACCTGAAATAGGAGTCTCCTTGAGGCAGGTCTCAAGCTCTTGGAGATCTATTTCACACCCAAGGTAGCTCAGCTACCTTAAAAACTGTAAAATCAGCAGGATGGCTTCTGTGGCAGTGTTGGAAACAGAAAGATTTAATAAAAGGCAAAATAACGAAACCCTTTACAGAGAAAAACCAATCCAGGTGCAAGAGGACCTCCTGCCCCTGGTAAAAGCCATTAGTTTGTTTGTTCTCTTCTTTTTCAAGTAAATTGCCCAGGCAGGACTTTTTGGCTCCTGTCCAATTAGCTATCCTTACGTTTGAGGTGAGGTCCCCAAGGTCCTATGAGGTGGCTTTTTCACCTAATCCAGGAGAGAAACTTCTGGGCTTGTTTCCTTTCTAAGGGGACAAAGGATAGCTTTGTCACTCCCTGAGCAGGGGGCACATTCCCACAGTGACCACAGCTCTGATGCTCTCACTGGCAGAGGTTTTATGTGGCCACGTCGCGGCAGCTGAAGCGCCTGGAGTCGGTGAGCCGCTCGCCCGTGTACTCGCACTTCAACGAGACCCTGCTGGGGGTCAGCGTCATCCGCGCCTTCCAGGAGCAGAAACGCTTCATCCGCCAGAACGACATCAAGGTGGACGAGAACCAGAAGGCTTATTATCCCAGCATTGTTGCTAACAGGTACCACTGGGGCTGCAGAGTTACCTGGGGAGGGCATGGATCTGTGCTCCTTACCTGTCACGGCTCTTGGCGTGCTTGCCTCTGGGGATTAATCTGTTTCAGAGCTGTTCTGTTCGAACTTCTGTGATGAAATGAAAACTACTACTGAATCTCTCACCTTTCCAAGAGTTCCTACCTTGCTTCTGGGTTGTATTATTTTTAAAGTTTTGTTTTATTGATCCCTACATTCAGAAAGTAGTTGTAGTTAAGAGAGGAATTTATGCACCTGAAAGACTCGTTAATTTTGGATGCCTCTAGATTCACACACTGCTGAAGCAGAACCTCAGACATCTTGCAGTGCTTGTGTCACTAGCAGGACACACATGCCATATTATTAATCTTACAAAAAAAAGATGTGTAACAGACCATTTGTTGTCCACATCTCTGATCTCTGTGGGTGAAGCACTGGAAGGATGTGTTTGTGCCTTGCAGGTGGCTGGCAGTGCGTCTGGAGTACGTGGGGAACTGCATTGTCCTGTTTGCAGCACTGTTTGCAGTGATCGCACGCAACAAACTCAGTGCAGGCCTGGTTGGGCTCTCAGTGTCCTACTCACTGCAGGTAATTTTGCCTCTCCTAAAAACAAAACCTCTGAATCGTTAGACTGTATCTGAAAGTCACAGCCTTGATAGGGCTTTGGATGGAAAACTAATATAAAGAACATAGAAAATAATAATTACAAATAGTATCTGAGGAGATGCTGGGAAGTTTCTTCTTTGCTTTCCCTGTGGCTGACGTGTCTCATCCTGTGCATCTTAAAGGCATTTAGGCTTTCCTTCTGTCCGGCACTGATTAGCCAAGATCTTGTGGTTTGCATTCCATGAAATTGCAGTGCTTTGGTTGTTCCACATTTTTCATTTATTGCAGGTAACCTGTTCAGTGTGACCTGCTCTCTGACTGCTTTCCCCCTTGCAGATCACAGCGTACCTGAACTGGCTGGTTCGCATGTCATCCGAGCTGGAAACCAACATCGTTGCTGTGGAAAGAGTCAAAGAGTACTCTGAAATGGAGAAGGAGGTACAGTGAGCTCTCCACCAGCCTTGTGGAAGCCAGTGCCCTGTTCTGAGGTCTCAGCTGCCCCCTGAGTGGTTGGAGGGTGGGCTTTGAGCTGAGGGGGGGACAGAGCTCAGGGCTGTGCTCAGAGCTCAGATCCCAGCCAGGGAGGGGCTGGGTCTCAGTGGGAAGCTCCTGTTGGTGCTTTTGTGGTGTTCCCACTGGTATTTACACAGTGCTATTTAGGAAATGTGCTCTGATGTTCAAGGCTAAGCAGTAGGGTAGCACAAATGTTTTGGTTTCCTAAAACTTCAAACATAATGTTTTTATGTGTTTCTCTTTTTGCACTCAATGTGGGGAATCAAAAGGTTTTACTTATTTTTTTTTTTTTTTTTTTTTTTTTTTTTTTTTTTTTGTTGTTGTTTTGTTTTTTTTTGTTTTGATCCAAATCACATTGTTTATTCAATGTGCAGTTGTTCCCTTTATGGTGATGGAGTTCCTTGCCTGTCACTTGAACCTGACCTGGGTCACTATTTTTGCAACCAAACATTATGAAGACCCTTCCTAGATTTTTCTGTCTTAAGTTCTGTAGCAGACCAGTGTTTATACATGCAAAAGTGTTTTTATTTGGCAGTGGCAGTGAATGCAGTGTATTCTTTCCTTTCTCACCCCTGTGGGAGGCTGAGGCAGCAGCTTTTTACCAGCTGATGGATGTTTTAGTGCACAGTCTCAGCCTAACTGCTTCTAGTTGCACCTGTGGCTGCCCCAGAGGTTTCCTTGCCATGGTGGAGTGTACAGACAGCTTGTCTGAATGTGTGCTGCCTGCATGATTCTGCCATTGGCAAGAAGTTTATCCAGTAAGTGGGACTTGAGACAGCCAAGCCCTTGGCTACTCACACCATTTCATCTGTCCTGAGACTTCTCTCCTCTCCTCATCACAGCTTCTTTTGCAAATTATCCCTGAAGAAGGATTTTTCTTAATTGCAATCTGAGTCCTCTGAGCCTGTGCTGGTTGCAGCAGCTGATCAGAGGTGTCTGTGTGCCTCTTGCAGGCTGAGTGGAGCATTGAGCAGACAGCCCCAGGCAGCAGCTGGCCCCAGGAGGGGAAGGTGGAGTTCCGGGGCTACGGATTGCGCTACCGCGAGGACTTGGACCTGGTCCTGAAAAACATCAATGTCACCATCAATGGGGGGGAAAAGGTAATGCCTGGATCCATGGCAGGGTGCTGAGTTCACAGAGAACTTAACCCTGAGAGCCTTAACCCTGTTCTGTTCTGTGTCTGGGGCTCTTAAGAACTACAAAAGCTTCTGTGGAATCAGCCCTGCAGATGTTGTGGGTTCTGAGCCTTTGCAATGTGTGTTCTGCATCAGTTATGTGGGGCTGCCAAGTATCATTTGGCCTGGTTTCATTGGGAGGTGAGGTTTATCCTGTCCTGTCCCTTCCCAGGGAATTTTGCTAATTTGTTTGCCATAAGCAAAGAGGAGTAGGTTGCAGAGAGATTAAGTTAATTATAATCTCAGGAAAATAGCCTACAGTCAAGGGGGGAAGCCTGATCTAGTGAGGCAGAAGTTGCAAGGTGAGACTGCAGGAAAAAATGGGACTTGAGAGCAGATTCTCTGGATCTGGCCAAGCTGATCTGTGTTTCTCCTCCTGCTTCCTTGCCCAGTCCTGTGTGGATTCTCTGATGTCTATTAATAGTGTAGTCTTGCACAGCAGCATAAAAGGTAGCTATGAGATCTACTGTCCAGCTTCCTTATTAGTGGTAGCCAACTGGGCATTTGTTTTCGCCTGAGTGCACACTTTGTACCTACAAATATGGGCAGAATGCTACCCCAGGTGGTTAGAATGGACAGATGGCCAGAGGTGTACCAGCCAACCAAAGTAGCAATCTTTTATATTTGAAAAGAATTGATCAAGACATCAGTCTAACTGGGAAGTAAAACATACAGTGTGAAACTGAATGCCTTTGGTGTGTGGATAACCCCAAAAGTATGACAATGTGTTGGTGTCAGGTGGAAATGCTCGGAAATGCCTTAACTCTTTCCCAGAGTAAGGTGTTCTTGTATTTCTTCCCAACAGATTGGAATAGTTGGAAGAACAGGAGCTGGAAAATCCTCACTTACTTTGGGTTTGTTTCGGATTAATGAAGCAGCTGAAGGTGAAATTATTATTGATGGGATCAATATTGCCGAGATAGGGCTCCATGACTTGAGGTTCAAGATCACCATCATCCCTCAGGTAGGTGCAAAATCCTGCCACTACCTAAACTTCTTTGCTCTTTGCAGTGCTCCTTCCATAAAGTACTGAGGAGAAAATTGTTATTCCTCCTCTGATCTGTGCTATGAAAGTCAGTCACTTCAGCTTGCCCTTTCATGGACTTGAAACCAGGCTTTTTTCCCTAGGCTGGTTTCAGTTTGCCTGTGCCAGGTAACAAGTAGGAACTTGGCTGAGCCATGTTGTGAAGCAAAACCTTGGCCTGTGGATTCAGGAGCTGATCACTTGCAGCCTACAGACAGCTCAGCCTGAGTGGGAAGGGCTGATCCCAGCTGAGCACCTGCTTGGGATCCCCTTGTGAACTGGGCAGAGTGAACAGTGCTGTCAGTGCTGTTCTGGCACTGAAACCATCCCAGTCTGGCCCAGCCAGCTGGGGGTTTCATAGTCCTAAACATTTGGAAATACAGCTTTATGAGCATTGGATTTAGTCTCAAGTGTTTTTGTTCTTACTGTGTAGCCTTTATTGCCTGTTCTGATTCAAAGTAAGACGATAAAATGTGATGTTTTCAATTACCCTTGCAGCACACTGGCAAAAACAAGTGAGCTCACTGTAAAAGGTTTTCTCTACCACCTCTTTTGGAAATCTGGGGGTGGACTTTGCTCTCTCCTTTTGATTGTTTTGCATCAATATCTCCAAAGTAGTATTTCTTCCTGACTGAGAGAAAAGAAAAGAAAAAAAAAAAAAGAGTAATTTCATTCATACTGCAGCTGAAGAGTTTTGAAATACTTACAGATGGTTAATTCCCTAAGAAGTGAAAAGTTGACCTGGTAGTCCCTGCTGACAGAAGGTTGAGCAGGGAGGGCCTCTATTTTAGCCTAGAGGTCCAGTAAAAACAAAGTTGGCTGGGGTTTGGGTGTTTTGGTTTGTTTGTTTTGTTGTTTGTTTTTTTTTTCTGAATTCATGAGTTACTGACTTACTGACTAATGGAAAGGTCTGGACTGCAAGAATCTGCAAAGGGAAGAGGTCAGGCCCCCAAGAAGAATAAGAGTGAGGGAGAATAACTTTTTATTTGAAAAAAAAAATGAGCCCTCTCTCCTAAATTCAGTATATTAGCTTGCTTGCAACTACATCTGTACATGTTGTTTCCTTTTGTTATCTGAGAAATATTTGTGGAGCCCTTGCCATGTTCTGTGTCCATTGTCAGTTTCCTCTCTCCATGAGCAGGATCCAATATTGTTTTCTGGCTCTCTGCGTATGAATCTTGATCCTTTTGACCAACACTCTGATGAAGACATTTGGAGGTCTTTGGAATTGGCTCACCTGAAGAACTTTGTATCATCCCTTCCTGATAAACTGAATCATGAGTGTGCTGAGGGTGGTGAGAACCTCAGGTGGGTCAAAGAAAGTGTGTGCTGAATGAATCGTGGGTGTGCTTGGGCAAGTTCTAATGCCCCAGCCCTGTGTGACAGTCTGGGGAGGCAGCTGGAGAATTCTTAATGTGTGACCAGGCAATCAGACAACTAGGTTTTTTTCAACATGTTTTCAGCTCTTGAGTTTGGGAATTTCAAATAATTTTAAGAAATACTTTGAGTGCAAGGCAGCTTGGGCAGCCTTGGAAAGCATTTAAGCAGCAGCATTATTCTAAGGAAGCTGTTCACTTGCTATTTGCACCTTATCAGGGTTTTAGATGTTGAGTTTGTAGAAACCATTTGAAGTCCAGTCCTCAACACTGCACTGATGCAGTTATGCTGAAACCACTTGTATGCTCCTACTGCATTGCCAGGACCTCCTTTGAGGGGGTGTAGTTTCAGATGCTGTCAGATATTCTTCAGGGAAATAGTAAGATTCAACTTATCTTTAGAACAAGGATTGCCAGGTTTCAAAATGAGTACCAATGAATGCTCTGAACTTGTTCTGACTTTTCTCCCCATGCTCCATCCCCTCTGTGCAGCGTGGGGCAGCGCCAGCTGGTGTGCCTGGCACGAGCTCTGCTCAGGAAGTCCAAAATCCTGGTTCTGGATGAAGCCACAGCTGCTGTTGATCTTGAGACAGATAAGCTCATACAGTCCACTATAAAGTCTCAGTTTGAAGAATGTACAGTGTTAACTATAGCACATCGTCTGAACACAATCATGGACTACACCAGGTGAGGTGGTGCTGCTCTTACCTTGCCGACTGTGTGACCTGCACTGTGCTCCACTTAAATGGCAATCTTTGTGTTAGCTGGGTGTTTACTGGTTCCTTTTTGGCTGCCTCTGCAGCTACAGAGCTGCTGGAATCCCTGTTTTGAGGGCTGGGGTGTGTGTGTGTTCTGGCTCGTGGTGGCAGTGCTTACCCTGGGGAGCTACTCTGGTCCCTCTGTCACACTGCTGTGTGCTGCTCCTGCCTGGGCAAACTGGGAAGGGGAGAGAGGCAAGGACAGGAGTCTGTTCCTGGGTCTTGCCCTAATTTAGGCACAGACAGCATAGGGAGTCCCAAGGGGGAGATCCTGCCCTTTGAAGTTCATTTGATGTTCCACTTTCCCTCACTTCTGGTTATAGTTCATAGAGCCTCCCTCGTGCTGGCTGCCTTCCTAAGGTGGGCTTGAGGGCCAAGTTGTCTCACATTGCAGTTTTAGGCTCTTGTCCCTTTTATCACAGAATGGCAAAGTGAGCACTGCTAGCATTTCAGTGTACCTTTGTAGCCCTGTGTGCTGTCAGTAGTGACAGATCAGAGAGAGGAGCACTGCCAGCAGGGAAAATCCAGCTCAGCAGTGGCAGTGGTGACACCAGGCTGCAGCCCCTGCCAGGGCTTGGTGACCATCTCTGCAGTGCTTCCATCCATGGGGGAGCTGGAACACTCCAGCTGACCTGGTGCACTTCCTTGTGCCGGCTGGATGCTTTTGCTTGTCACAGAAGCTGTGAACAGCAGTTGGTGTGGAGGGGTGTTAAGGGAAGGTTACCTCAAGTCTTGCAGGGTCTTATAGGCCCTCACACCTTGACAAGAAGTGCTGCCAGCTCACTTCTGGCTGGCTCAGAGTGCACTCAGAGCCTCCTGTGCAGGAGGAGATGGGTGACCATGTGCTGTGTCTGCAGATGGCTGGGTGGCCATGTGCTGTATAAACAATCACCACACAGACCATCTGCAGAGAGCTGGGGAGGGACAGTGAGCACCTCAGCCTGTTCACACTGTCAGCACTTGCAAATAATGGCTATGCTGCAGTCTCTGTCTGTACATGTATATCCATGTTCACTGGCTTTCTGGATCTTGTGACTATTTTTCCTTTTTTTTCCCCTCTCCTTGTTTTACAGAGTTCTGGTCCTGGAGAGAGGAGAAGTGGTGGAGTGTGGTACCCCAGAACAACTACTTCAGGAAAAAGGCATTTTCTATAGCATGGCCAAAGATTCAGGCTTGGTGTAGCACTTGAACTTGGCTATTTACTGTGGGGAAGAGGGAGGTGATACATTTAGAGAACTGTAACTTCCCCTGAGCTGGACTAAACCACACAGCTGAGTTTCACAGTGAAGTTAGCCAGAGCGTGGCAGTGGAAGCAACATAAAGATGCAATTTTTTTCTTATTTTTTATTTCTCCTTAGTATTGATTTTAGCCACCTTTAGGAGAAGCTCCTACACTGTGGAAGACACTTCAGAGACTCCTATTTTTTGCCTGAAATCTGTCATTATACACTCAGATGTATGGCCGAGTGATTTATCAGAGAAATTCAGAAAAGCTTTTTCTACTCATCTCTTTTATGTTCTGAAGTTCCCTCCTTTTTTTTTTTTTGTTGAAAACATTTTTGCAAATGCTAGTTATTTGCTTGTTTGTGGATTCCTCATTTCATGAGCCATCCATTGTGGGATGCACTTGGAACATTTTGTGGCATAAAGTACTCTAGTCCAAAGATTTTTCTTCTTGTGAAATAAAATGTGTGCCAGACTTTCTCCTTATGGCATTTACTGTACATGGTTAATGCTTTATGCATTGTCCTAAAGCTTTCATGTGTTTACAGCATAGGGCAGCAAGTTCACTGTCATGTCAGCAGTGCTGATGTGAAAAAGCACAGTCAACTTCAGAGCAGTGTTTAGCATGTCTGGGATGGCAATTGCTCCAGAACCAAATTGTGCAGCAGCTGGTGTGTTGCTGTGTGCTGATGTTACCCCCAGCTCCCTCCGGAATTCCCACTGGGGTGCCCAGTGCTGGTGACACCTGTGGGGAAGGGCTGAGCAGGGAGGATTTGCCTGAGCAGAGGCTGCAGGCTCAGGGTGACCTTGATTGTAACACCCTTGGCTTTGGTAGTTCTGTGCTTTCATAGCAGCTCTGCCACATCAAGGACCATTAGCCTTATATCAAAGAAACATGCCCTTCATGCTGCTGCTGTTGACTCTTAAATTTTTGTGGGAAAATGTTGTGTTGCAGTTGTTTAAAAAAAAAAAAAGCATTTTTAAAGTTTTGTGTCGGAAGGGTCTAACAATTGAAATGGCAGCGGAGTCTGGTTTTCAAGATCTATGTTGAATTTTCAGCTTTTTGTGGTAAGAAAAAAGTTACTTTTCTAATGTTCTGATTAGTCTTATTTTAAAGGAAAATGCTGGAAGAAAGCAAACTAAGTCAGATGGATCCAGATACTCAGCACTGAGAATGTGGACTTCTGTGATTGATATTGCTGACCTTAATACTAGACAATTGTTGTCATTAGAATAAAGCTATTTATTTTTTTGTAAATTATGACACTCTGAAATTGAATAGACTGAAAATTTCTTTGGTATTTTTTGTAATGACAATGCAAATATTTGCAAAGAACTTGCAGTAAAAAATTGTTTGAAAGAAAACGTGTTATTTCTTGCCTTGTGTTCGACAAAGGGTTTGCTTTGTCAGTTCAGCTTTTTGCCTTGAAAGTAGAAATTAGTGGTCCTGCTTAGACTGATCAGGTGATAATGAAGGCTCAGCAGAGCAGGAGCCCCAGTGCTGAGGACCTTTGTCACCCCCATGGTGTCCATGGGCTGTGGCTGCCACAGCTCCTGAGCTTGGTGTGAGTTCTCTCTGCGGAAAGGGAACGAGCAGGGGCTGACTGGGGAGTTTGGGGATGAGCTGTGAGTTACAGTTTTTCAAATCCCCAGACACTGGTGCAGCACTGTGGTGGGCAGAAGGGTGGGATGATGCTTGCAGCACATGGTTTTTAGGAGCAGAGCACAGGGGCTCTGTGCTAAGGGCTGGGCTGGTGTGGTACATTCAGGTGGAGATGGAGCTCCCTGCAGAGACCCAGGGGAGGAACTGTCAATGCCACTGAGACACCTTTCCTGCTTGGGAACAGTCATCCTCCAGAACAGTTTGTGATCCTCCCCTTCCACCCCATTCCTGGCAAGGAAGAGGGAGAGGAGCTGCTGTGCAGTTGAATTCACTGTATCTGATTTCAGTGCACATTGATGTATCTGGGCTGACATTATTTACTGCAACATGGAAGATTTCTCACATCTGGAAAAGCTGATTCTGCCAAAGAAACAGCTCAGAATTTTCAGAAGACCTGCAGAAACCACCCTAATTCATGTGTGTGAACAGAGCTACTTCTGTAAGTGTTCCCAGTCCTGACCCACACAAAGATCCTTTTGCAGTGTGACAGTGATGTGGCACAGCAACAACTGTGCTTTGGGTCACTGACACCTTTAACATCTTGGCATTCCTGTGTGTCTTGTGACCATCTGGGCACTGGGAGTGTGACTTGCACAGTACATGTATGGCCTGAACTTGGTGTAAATTAATGCATGACATTTTGATTTATTTTCTGGCTTTAGCAGTTTCAGTATTGCTTTAAACCTGGAATCATGGGACAAGGATTTTTTAAGGTAGCATTTCTCTCCTACATGGTATCTCCAAGTGTTAACTCCTTTATATATTTTGCTTTAACCAACTTCCAGATAACTTCTGTGAGACTTGAGCTCCAGAGTCATCACAGTACTTGGACAGAGCCCTGGGGACTCCAGCACATCTGAAACATGATGGATTTTTCATATGTAATTTGGGGAATTGCTTTTCTTTTGCCTTTGCAGCACGACTTGATGTGTGAAAGCTGCTTGCTCTTACTTTGGGTTAGCTGACAGCAAAAGTGTGCCCTTTCAAAGGTTACCAGTGTGAAAGTATGTTTTGATTATTGTCTCCTGTTGCCTTCCCTCTTTACATTAGGAACAGAAAATGAGCATTTAAAGATGTTTATATTGGAGATTATGGAATGTTAAAAGATGTCTGTTTCAGAATTACCCAGCAACATGGGCAATTCTGTTCCTCTTTGCTTTAGTTGAAAAGGAAAAATACCTAACTTTTATCTCAGTATTTCTAAATGCTCCTGATTTTGAAGATCCATTGATAAATCTTTGGAGTGCTCTTAACTTGTATCTGGGTTTGGAATTGTTTTGTCTGTGTCCTCAAGTACGAGAGCTGGAGAAAGCAGAGGGAAAATAATTCTCTCCTGGTACATGAGCAGCAGCAGGCACTGGATCTCCATATCTTGAGCACTTGTCCAGCAGAAACTCTAAACTGTTCTTGACTTGGGTGCAGAAGCCACTGAGCAGCTGTTGGAGAAGGAACTGCTGCGTTTTGACAGTCTGGGCTGATTCTTGCAGCTGGAACTCTCCCATCCCCTCCCCACTGCCCCTTTCTGTGTTGTATTTGCTCTAGTTTACTGAAGTGACTCATTTAAATACTTGATTCTATTTTTATTTCAGCTCTTTAGAAAATGGGTGCTTTAACAAAAGTCACAGTAAAGAGCAGTGTGTATTGGACTGTCACATTGTCATCCTGCAACTTCTGAGAAGAGACTTGGGCACAGCTCTGGCCACAGACACTGTGGGAAGCCCAGGAAGCTTTTGCTTCTGTTTTGGTTTGTTAAAGCAACACCTGACAGGTGACCATGCCAGAGGCTCTGCAGCACCAGGGTGGCACACACAGGAGTCAACTTGCATTCAAGAGGAAAACCAGGAATGAACCATCAGGTCAACAGGTGAGATCCTGCTGCTTTCTTCATGTCCTGCAGGGATCAGAGAGGAGGGTACTTCCAACCATGCAAATTCCTCATGGCCAAATTCAGTTTGGAAATGTTGGTGTCAATGTTTGGACATGCCCTGCTGTGAGCACCTGGCAGTGGGGATGCTCCAAGGCCTGGGCAGGAGCGATGGATGCTCTGCTGGCACTCCCAGCCACAGTCCTGTCCTGCACTGCTGAGCCCCTGCTGGAGCTGGCTCTGCTCTGCAGAGGAGAGGGTGGATCTGATCCCCAGGGTGACAAAGGCAGCCTGTGCTCTCCTGCCTCCTCTTCCCTCCTGCCCCAGTGTTTGTGCACTTTGGGTGATGAGCTCCAGCTGCTCTTTGGAGTCCACAGCTGTGTAGGAACAGTGCCTGGGTGAGCAGTCCTTAAGACATTGACAAAATACAACATTAGTTCTGCCTGGAGCTTAGCATCAACTGCAAACAGTTAAGTTTCCTTGCTACCAGTTAAATTCTTCCTTGCTGTCCATAAAATCTTTTTGGCTTTTAAAAATAATCTGTGTAATCTTGAAGCATGATGGATATTTGGGCTCCATTTACAGTATAAATTAGGAATGCTGTGCTCTTTCTCTTTTGACATGTTTGCTTTTGTACCAGAAAAGTATTTAAGTCCTGACTGGCTTGTTTTCAGCAATCAAGTGAGGTTTTGGTATCTGGAAACATAATGGAAGTGGAATTGCTGTTTCCTATGGAAATAACATGTATCCCAAGTCACCCCTTTCCATCTACTCACTGCAGTTCTGGCTCAAACAAGCTTTGGTTGAGTGTCAGGAATTTTTGAGAGAAACCAAAATAACTCAATTATGAGGTCAATTATTCCTGATTGTGGTGGTGCTATGGGTGAGTCATGCAAGGCCTGATTCTTCCATCAGTCTGTAGAACAGTCCCTTCTGAGCTATTAAGTGTTCTGGAGTATCAAATTCTGCTATCCGGCCATTTTCCAAGACTAAAATCCTGTGAACATTAAAAGAAATGTAAGTTTGGGATTACACCAGCCCCTATAATAAACTTACTAATTTCTAGTTAGTTTTAAAATAAATTTCAGTACTTGCTGGTTATTCAGCCAAGCTTTCCAACAGCTTTTCAGCTGGGAAACAGTGCTGGGATAGAAAGGGTTTCTGATGAGTGACTGTTCAAGTGCTGAGTTTGGGAGGAGGGGTTTTTGCAGCTGAGACTGGAGTGAGATTTGTGAAGGGGTATTGGGTGTTTTAGTGTCACAGCTCTCAGGTGACCAAGGAGCTGTAGTCGTGGTGTTGCTGTCAGTGGGGGGAGAGGGCTGTGACACAGCAGGACAGGCACCGTGTGGGAGTAAAGGATCTCTGATGAACCTGCTGGTGCCCTGCTGGTTTAACAGAGATCCTCCGAACTCCAAAGCAAAGCTTGGAGGTTTGAACACCAAGAGGACAGAAATGGAGTTGCTGTTCAGCAGCACAGTGGGGTGTGAGTCACAGCAGCTGCCCGAGTGCTCCCCTGCTCAGAGGTGTCCTTACCTGTCACAGTCCAGCACGGTGTTCACCCTGTGAGCCACTGTCAGCACGGTGCTGTCCCTGAACTGAGTCCTCAGCATGCACTGAATCTGGGCATCAGTCTCTAAATCCACTGCTGCTGTGGCCTCATCCAGAATGAGGATTTTGGCTTTCTGCAGGAGTGCTCTGGCCAGGCAAAGCAGCTGTTTCTGACCAGTGCTGCAAGTAGGAAGAGGGATGGTAAACTGAGGCCAGTACTCACTTTTCCTTGGGGTCAGAACAGATGATTCATTTGAAATCAATAATGGAAAGGTGATTGCTCCCTTTCTCTGAAAGGATGATTGAGGCTGGTGGCACTGCAGGTAGGTAACAGCATGAAACAGCCTAAGGGAGGGAGGGGAAGGTATTGCTATGGCACCCAGAAGAGCTGCACTTGGAACAGATTGCAGGGTTTTAGGTACTGCACAAATGCAAACCAGCACAATGATTGAGTCTGAAAGGTCTTCCTTAGTGTCTTAGGATTTGATTTCGTGCTGCTAAACAGGACAGTAAAGCAGCAATTTTCAGTCTGGACATCATTAATGATTTTGTTTTTTAAAGGAATTAGCCTCCTTATCCAAGCAGCTCTGTTCTCCTAGCCCAGGGGCTGGCACTGCCCTGCCACTGTCCTTCTGCAGATAAAAGGTACCTTAGGTTTTCCCCTTGGTCAGTGCACTTATATTCCAGCTGCTCTGGCAAATCTGCAACAAAGTTCTTGAGCTGAGTCAGTTCCAAAGCTGTCCAGATGTCTGCATCAGTGTATTGGTTTAATGGGTCGAGATTCATTCTTAGGGAGCCAGAAAACAAAACTGGATCCTGAGCACAGAGACAGTACAAACAACTCCTGAAATTAATTATAAAAATGAGCTCTTGCGTCCTGCCTGCTGGGTGGGAATCTATGGCTGATGTTATATTGAATGGCAGATGAACATGGCATAGAGGTTATTTCCAACTTGGGAATTGCTCAATGTCCCTCCTCTCACAGAATCTTTATAAACCCTTCCCAGGTATTCAAGACACTGTTCAAATATTTTGGAAATTAATTTCATACCTGGGGAATGACCGTGATCTTGGTTCTGAGGTCGTGCAGACCTAGCTGGGCAATGTCCTGTCCATCAATGAGGATTGCTCCTTCTGCAGCTTCCACCAATCTCAGCAAGCCCACGGCAAGGCTGGATTTCCCAGCTCCTGTTCTGCCAGTGATGCCAATCTGAAAATGCAGTGGGAGGACTTTGGTTTGGATGTTGATTGTTTTCTCACAGGTGGACAAACGTGTTGTGTAGCTCCTCTTGGCCTTTTGACGGGAGACAGCTTTGCACAGATCAGATCCTTAGGGCTGTTTGCGATTCACAGTCTGACAATACTTTCTTTAAATGGAAGCATTTACAGCTCACAATTGTTTTGTATGAAAAGGAATGACAAAAGCCTTTGAAGGAAAGAATAATTACAAGACTTAGTTTGAACAAGGCCTTGATGTGGAACTAGACTGAAAAAGTGGAATTCCTTTGCTGTAATAAGCTGGACAAGGTGTGCAGTGTGGGAGATGGCTCCTGCTTCCCTGCAGCTGCCAGGTTGCTGTAGCTGGGTGCAGGCAGGGGCTGGATGCCCTGGATCTGGTCAGTGCCCAGCACTGCTCACACTGCTCAAGAAGGGGTTTTTTACCTTCTCATGCCTGTTGATGGTCACACTGACACGCCTCAGTGCTAACTCCAAACCTGGCCTGTAGCACAGGCTGTAGTTTCTAAATTCAATCCTTCCCTCAGTGGGCCAATCTTGTCCTTGAAGTTTGCCATTCAGAGTCCAGGGTGCCTGAAGAGATGGAAGAAAGCAGCAGTGTTGAAGGCTGATTTAAATTACCCAGTCAAGGTGTCTTCATGAACTTAAATTACCCACAGGTGTCTTCATGAGCTTTCCATTCCAGTATTGCCAATCAAGTAGCAATACTGGAAAGGGAAGTTCATGAAGACACCTGTGTCAACTGCCCCCCAGTCTCTTTGCAGTTTCCAAACCAGAAAAAGGCCTCTAACTTTCATACTGCAGATGTTGTTTTTACTTCATCCAAAGATGCTGGTCGGATTTTCTTTACTGAAAATGGGGATGAACGTTTGCTTGCATGTCAGAGTTCTGAAACTGAGTGGTTCAATAAAAAAAAATTATATGCCCCCATAAACAGGGCTGTGAAAGCCTCCTCTCTCAGGGCAGCACATGGAGATATAGTTTTAATGATTATAGAACAAAAATTACTGCACTGGAAACTTCTAGCAGTTAAAAGGCTATCTAGAAGCCATAACTTATCAGTGAGTTGCATCTGAAGTCACATAATAAATACTCCAAATATGGGCAGGAAATGTCTGATTCCATGAGTGTTAACAAGTGAAGCTATTTTAATGGCAATCCAGTGCATAACTGTCTTAAGGAAATAATGATCTGAGGTTATAAAACAAGTCCAGTCAGTTGGATAAACCCCAAATGCTGCAGTTCTTTAAAGGAAACATGACTGGCCTTTTAGAAGGGGAAAGCTGGAGGTTTTTCAGGTGGAACTGAAAAGTTACTCATGAGTTTGCAGAGACGTTCAGCCCCTTCTGGTAAGGTCAGCAGTGGATTAGCTACCTCCTTAGGAGTCTTCAGGTATTCCCTCACTCTCTCCACAGCAACAGTGTTGTTCTCTACTTCTGTCCAGGAGCGAACCATCCAGTTCAGAACACCAGTTATCTGCCACAGTGGAACAGAAGCATTAGGGCAGACAAAATGAGCCCTGACCTCTGCTCAGGAGATACCTGGTACTTTGTCTTAATTTCTAAAGATCTCCTCATCAGCTAATTATATCAGAAATTAGATTACATCAGAAGACCTTAAAATGCTGAAGTGAAAGCCAGGTCCTGCCATAGCCCTTTCAGCATGTTTATAGAGAATGAAATGCTACTGATTTGGATGCTCAAAGATGGTGTAGCTATTTCTTAGGCTCTTGTGCAACTAGTCTACAAGCAGGTAAGACAGGTTCTAAAGACCTTGCTTCAGCTGCCCAGGGCTTGCTCTGACTTATATTGTGAGTTCAGGTGTAGGAGGAAGAAGATGGCCCATACATGTGTTTATGAGGTTCTTTCCCTAAGGGGACATGTGCTCCAGATGCTCTGGATTTCAGCAATGACAGCAGGATTTGGTAGGAAAAGGCATCTAAAAAGGCACAGAAATAGTTCAAAACAGAAATTTAAATGCAGTTGCTTTTGATAAAGGCAAGCAGGGTATTATTTCCCCACTGGGTTACCTGGAGAGCATAGGAAAGGGAGAAGCCAGCAGTTCCTGGGCTGAGCTGTGTCCTGCCCATGGCTGCAAACAGGGCTGCAAACAGCACGATGCCATTGCCCAGGAACTCCAGGTTTGTAGCAAGCCACCTGCAGGAGGAGAGGAGCACAGAGCTGTTGCTGGGTGCCCTCTCCCTTTCTCCCAAAACATGATTACTTTACAGAACACTCATGGAGCAGATTTGTACCTGTCAGCAACAGCTCCAGGGAAGCAAATTCGCTGGTTCTCATCCACTAGGAAATTGCTTTTTGAAATAAACCTCTGCTGGTCTTTGTGAGCACGGATCACACTGCTGCCTTGGAAGGTTTCTGAGATGTGGGAGTAGATGGGTGACCTGCTGGCAGCCTCCAAGCGCCTCAGCTGGCAGGAGGTGCTGACATAGAAGTGCTGGGACAAGGGGAAAGGAAGGGACAGTCATTGGAAGTCTTGTGCCTCTGTGGAGGTACTCCAGAGGAAATTTGGGAAGGCCTCAACAAATGCAATAGTACTGTCCTTGTGTTAAAAAACCTTATGTGCATGCAGGACATGCCCCTAAAAGATGAGGCAGTGTTCCTACCTCTGTCTTTATTAGGAATAATCCTAACTATTTCTAATTTCTAATATTACTAATTTGGTTGGGGCAGAGGAGCCAGGGTGCTCTGAACCCACAAAACCTCTACACTCAGTTTCTCCTGCAGCTGAGCCTTTTGCTTGATGGAGAACAGAGATATACTTGCCCCTCCCTAATGCTCAGTCTTGGCTGGCAAACATGGATACATTAAAAACCAGTGTAGGAATTCTGCAGGAAAGGAAAAATGCTTTTGGCTTTCATGTGATTAATGATATATGAGGGATATAGCCTAGGTAGGATTTGTTTTAGACATCAGAAAAGCATAAGCCTGCTTGGGAGGGCTCTGGGGTGCTTTGGAAGGTTGAGGTGATGTGGGAAAGGGACTGACATTACTCTTGTTCAGATGTGACTTGAGATGATGAAACTGATTTCTGCATGCCTTCCCTCCTAAGAAATGGAAGGGGGCTTTCTGCAGGGCTGTGCTGCTTCAGCCTCTCCTGTGTGTGCACCTGTGAGCTCCTACCTGGAACGCTGCATAAAGAACAGTCAAGGCTACTATGGCCATTGCTGCCCATGGTGTAGCCACCACAATCACCAGGTAGATCTCCAGTAAGTTGAACAAGAATCCCAGCACAGACTTGAGCTTGTCAGGGATGACAGAATCAACAGCATCCATGTCTCTGGAGAAGCGGTTCAGCAGGTGTCCAGTGGGTGTTTGCTCAAAGAAGAGCATTGGGGATCTCATGACATTGCTCAGCAGCTGCAGGAAGAGCTGGTGTGAGGCTAACACTCCCCCAAGCAGCACTGCTGTTGTGCAGGCAAACCTGCCAAGGGCTGTACGAGAAAAGAAATTATTATTACTAGGTCTGAACAAACCCACCTTGGAGTTCTCCTTAGCAAGATGGTGGTTTCCAGTTACTCCTGTGAATGCTGCCCCAGTGTGCATTCAGGAAGGTGCAACAGGAATCAAACCTCTCTTTAGCAGGAATTAAACCAAGCCTCAGAGTTGCAGGGTGAGCTGCCCTTTCTGCAGGGTAGTTACAGAGTGGCCAAAGACCTTCTAAGCCAGCTTGACGGGGGGCATGGATTCAGGAACTTAAAACATGCAGGACAAATTATTCATTCATCACAAAATAAGCTTGACTGAGACTACTTTAAATTGCTCAGTGATATTTTTCCTTTTTAAATAGAGTGACCAAAAGAATGGTAGCTATTTAAAAAGAAAAAGATAAATGTAGAAGTCCAGAAGTTTCTCTTCTTTTGTCTCTTTTATGTAACCTAAGCCAAGATTTCATTCAGTGTAGCAGTGTGGGGGGCAACAATTCAGCAAGGAGAAGAGTCCCCACTTGAACTTTGATATGATTAATTTATGCTAGAAGGATGAAAAGAGATGAAAAACCTTTAGGGTTGGGTCCAAAAGCCCAAGGGAATGCACTTGTTTATATTCTGAGAACACATCCTGGATATGGGACAGGGAGCTGGGAATACAGAGAATTAGGTGAGCAACTTCAACACACCTTGAACCACTCCTAAAGCACCAAAGACTCCAAGTCTGAGCTCTGTGAGCTGCTGTGTCCCGTTGTGCACAGGGTCATCTGCCCAGAGGCTGAGCCAGTAGCCCCGGGAGAAGGCCACAGCCTGCTGGCAGGTGAAGGACAGCAGCACATACACACACAGCACCCAGCCTGCTGCCTGCAGGTAGGCTCCATACACCCCAGCTCTCACCTGCAGAGACACATGGGCAGAAAGAGCAGGAGAGGAGGCTGTTAGCTAAAAAAAGCAGCTCTGAAGCAAGGAGTGATTTATAATGGGATTTCTCAGTGATATGTCACTCACAGCAACCGTGTTGATTCTTGTTTTGTTTTCCTCGTGGATGAGTAATGAAGGCATAGTTAAAGAAATCACTGATGAATGATTATTATCAACTGATCAATGTTATGCAATAGGCCCATGTTACTTCTGGAATACATGTAAGGCTTTCTTTATGTGAGGCAGTGGTTTTCCTGTGTGCTGGTGTGAGAGAGAACTGCCATGTTCACACTGGGTGCTGGTGTGGGGAGAGGAGATCCCAGTCTGGCTAGTGCTGGTCCCCTAAAGAAAAAGCTGCCTCTTTTGGGGTTTCTGACTTCTTGCTCTCATTTCCTCTCAGTATATGTCCTTGACCCATTACAGGGCACACTGGTATGCTCAGCTGACTGCCCTAGCTGTGGTTTAGCTGAGGCAGGGAGCTGGCCTGCCTGCCACGGGTGTGTTATCCCCATGGAATGTGTCCTTGCTCCTGCAGGAAGGTGCTGTGCTTACCCTGCCATGCTCAGTTCTCTCTGCCTTGGTTAATCCTCCGCTGCTGGCTGCAGCACTGGTGCAGGCTGGGCTCACAGGAATGGTCTCCCTTCCCACAGCAGATTTTACTGAATCACTACTTCATGAAGAAAACAAAAATCCTTTCAATTAGCCACCCATCCACACTTAAATCCACGCCTATTTTAAGGGCTGCAGTTTTCAGGCTCCTCCAGAGTGTCCCCAGCCACTGTCCATGTTTGTCACAAGGACTGGCCTCTGTCAAGCCACTGAGGAGCAGAAAAAAGCATTAACCGAGGCTGGTTTGGGATCAGTCTGGCCTTACAGCCCCACAGAGAAGTGATCAGCAGCCAAATGTATCAAGGAGCCTGTACTTGAGCTCTGTTGTGCCTCCTTGTGAAATACAGAAGAAATGTCAGTCAACTTCTACATTCAAGAGCAGGTTTTTGCCTATTCTTGAGTTTTGCTTGTTTGCTCTTATTTATTTACAGATCAATCCCAAACCTCTGTCATACTCAGTGAGAGCCTCTATGTAGGCTTGTATGGGCTTTTGGAGTAAATTCTTCAGTATCTGAGATTGCTTTAAGCTTACCTGAGGGGTTTCTGCTGAGATGGACCATTCCCAGTGATGACAGTGCCTTTGATGTCTCCCATAGCTGTGAAATAAATGTATTTTTTTCTAAACGCTTTATAATCCTGTTTTGTCCTATACACCCTTTGAAAGACTGGTAATATATGGAGGAAAGATTCATTAAAAATTGTTTCTAGAGGTAGAAATATCAAGGTGAGGCTTGAAGAATAGCACACACAATGGGTAATAGTTTACTGCTTGATTATTGTCTACTAATATGGATTCAAGAATCAGTTTTGAGGTGATGAGTCAGTTGATTTGACAGGCATATTTTTCCCCACACAAAGCAACCCCTTACTGTGATTGGATCTCTGCATTAAATGTCCATAATAAAACAGATGTGATATGAAGGGAACAATTGACTGATAGACCTAGGAAGAATGATTCCAACCCATCTGGGTTACCTGGAAAACCAGCAGATGCCTTCTCTTCTGCAGTAACGTGTGAACGAAGAAAATCTGCAAAGGCTCCATTTCTCTCTAGAAGTTCTTGGTAGGAACCACTTTCTGAGATCATTCCATCCACCAGAAAAACAATGTTGTCCACTTGAGGCAAAATGTTAATTGTGTGAGTCACCAGCACACGAGTCTGCTTGGATAAAGAGGAAGCAGTTACAATTGTTCTGCTGTCAGTACTGGTATCAGTATTTCAGGATCAAATTTAGGCCTCAAAAATTCATCAGCCTGAATGGAATTAAAGGGTATTTCCTTTTATTTACATTTCTGAGCATATTTGCACAGATAATTGGAGGAAAGGATGTAGGAAAAGTAATTTTTCCCCAGATAAATTGGCATATTCTGCATTTGTAATATACAGTCAAGCCCTCTGACTACACTTTATGTCTGGTACATTGTTCTTAGGAAGTCATTCTGTTTCAGTACAATAATTATTTTCTGATACTTGCAACTAATCTCATGGAGAGAAAGGTATTTATAATTATATATGTTTGTTTTAATTGGACTTTGTAATGCCAGAAATTGCCTTCTTCTTGTTTGCCTTCTATAATGTGAAACTGAATCAAGTGTTTCTAGGCAATTTATAGTATGAATCCAATAGAGCTGCCCTAGCATTCTCATGTAACCATGTTTTGTTTTCCAGATAGCTAGACAGCAGAGGAATACCAAAAAGAGAAAAAACAAAACACAACCAATGCAAAAAGAATGGAGGAGAAGTGTTTAAGTGATGCACATTTGGGTGATGAGAACTGTAAAGGTGTCACTGAATTATTCAAAAGTAATGGGATTAGACATCATGGTGATAGAACTTGGAAGAGATCAGGCAGCTCCCCTGAACTATGCTAGAAGTAAATCTCAAAAGGAGGAAGGATGTGGACAGAAGACCAAAGAACTGTAAGCCTGCAGTGAAAGTAAGGCTGGCACTAGGCATGTGGTTTGCATGAGGATAGACAGACTTCCTCCTCCTAAAGGAGATTCTCTGCAGGACTGGCAGGTGCTGTGTGGCCTGCAGAGGTTCCCTAGTCCCCTGCAAAAAAGTGTTTGTAAGCCTTTGATAAACAGAGCAACCCACCCTACTGGAAACAGTTTGTGAGAGACATTGTGCAAGTGTTTATAGTTCAGATTCATACACACCTTGTCCTTCAGTAAACCATTGGGTCCAAGAACATGTTCAAAAATGTGCTGCCCAACGTGGGCATCCACAGCTGCCAGGGGATCATCGAGCAGGTAAACGGCAGCCTGCTGGTACACAGCCCGAGCAAGGCTCACTCTCTGCTTCTGCCCCCCAGACAGATTGATTCCCTGGAAAAGAGATTGACTCTGCTTATTTCAAAGCTACAGCGTATTTCCCAACTGCTGACTTCCTTTTACACCCATGTTTTATGACTTCCTTATTTTTAAATCAGTGCACCTCCCTCCCTCCCAATAGGACTCTTGCAGAGGCAGAGTCTCTTGAACAACTCTTTCCTGCAAGAGAGCACCCAAGGATGACCTGGATGTGCTGATTTTTCTCTTAAACATCTCTTATGTCTCTTCCTAGGCTGTCAGAAGGTGGGCTTAAATTAAATTAAATCATGGCCTAATTTTCCAGAAATTCCTGAGCACCTGCCTCTTGTGAGTTTAGGTTTTTTTGTGTTTTCATCACAGCTCCCAGAGTTGTAGTTCCTCAGGGGCAGATGTTTTAAGCAGGACAACTGAAGTTGTAGCTACTCAGGGAAAAGTTAGCCAAAACATAAAGCCAAGGCAGTACCTTTTCTCCTATTTCACTCTTCTGCCCTGCAGGGAAGGTCTCCAAATCAGGGTGCAGTGCACAAGCCTCTGTCACTCTGTTGAACCAGGTTGCATCCATCTCTTTGCCAAATAGAATATTATCTTCCACTGAAGCATTTAGAACCCAAGCTTGCTGGGGGACATAAGCTGCAGTGTCCTATAAGAGTGGAAGAATGTTAGCAAACTTTTCCATAAGCTCAACTTGACACTGTGAGAACCCATCTTTGAAGAAAAGCTCTCTCAGTTGTGGCAATCTGGAATGATCATCAGCACTGACAATTCTCAGAAGGCTTTGCAAAATATGAGTCTGCACTGTTATTACCTTACAGGGGAGGGAACAGAGGTGCCAGTACAGGATGCAATTTACCAGGATGACACTTCAGCTCACTGTCAGAGGGAGAAATAGAACTGGATCTTTGAAGTGTTGTTCCAGTTCCTATTCACAAAGTTCAGGCTCATCTGAGAAGTCTGCAGCGCCTTCAGATAACTAAATGTGGACTGATACATACAGCCTGTGTTAAAATTCAGCAGTAAATGGGTTTTCCTCAGGTAAGTGATGCTGTGGTTCATACCTTGCAGTTCCTGAAAACAGCCTAATTAGAAGCAAATGCTGAGGGGAAAATTCACCTTCATGGTCACGCAGCCCTCGGTGGCCTCCAGCTCGCCCAGCACCGCTGCCAGCAGGGAGGACTTGCCAGCACCCACCTGGCCAACCACAGCCAGCAGAGAGCCCTGGGGCACACTGAGCTCTATGCTGGGGGAGAAAGATCATCTCTTACCACACTTTAGATACACCTTCTGATAGCAAATAATTGTACTTATTATCAAAATTGTTGCTATTGTTGGGTATGTATTGAGTAAATCCCCTGGTTTCATCCCTTCAGACACCTCCAATCAGAAAGTCTTCACCCACATCCCCATCTGAGTTTCATACCCAGATCCTCACTCTGGAGACAGACTAGCTCAAAGCTCTGGATGTAGAACACTCCTGAACATCAGAACTATTCAAAGCTTTTCTTTTCCAAAATGTCAATGCCTTTTGAAATAAGCAGGCAGTGATGTCATATATAATATCTGCATTCCATCTGTTCTACTTTTTTGACTTAAAACACTGTAATTTCATATTTGGGCAAGAAAACTGTCTAAAGAAAACAGTCCCCATATAATAAGGCAACATCCAGATACAGGTACCTTCCCATTTATGCGCTCTTCAACATAAAAGCAAAATTCTGTTTTATCTGATTTTATAATTTTCAGAATTCAACACTGAATATGAAGCAAACTCAGAAGCCTCTGGATATTCCACCCTGGTTTCACTTAGGCCCTGAGGAATTAGCTCATCCAGCATCCACCCTGACCTACAGGGATGACTAAGGGTAAGTCTGTACCTTCTAAGACAAGCAGAAGTTTCTTTGCTCCAGGAAAAAGTCCCATTTCTTATGGTGATACTTGCCTGTACTAAAACATGAAGAGAGACAGACCACTTGTAAATGCAGAGATAGCTACAGAAATGTCCCAATTTATGTGATTTAATGTTTCAGTGTATATTTAGGTTACATAAAATCAACTTTTATTATGAAAAGAAGGAGTAAATCACCAAATTAGATTTCTTTGTTAGAAATAATGAGGCCAGAGACATACAGTGACAGTAAAGGGCAAATATTTTTCTCTTGACTATGGTAGACACCCTGAGTAGAAGCTGAATAATGGAAATTACTCCTCTTATAAGACAAAAGTGCTAACATAAAAGCTTACCACAGCCAGAAGTGCTTCTGCTTGAACTCTCAGGATTCAGTTCTTCCAGATTCAGAAAAGCTGCTAAACGGTTTAAGGAAACTTTGGCCTGAAATGAAGCAGCACACAGAAGAAAATAAGATTTAGAGTAGAAAGGGAGCAAAAACCCAAAGTAAAGACTCGGTTTGAAGACCCACTTAGAATATTGACTCGTGCTATGCTGCAGATGCTGTAGGCTTAGATGGCCAAAGGCAGCTGTTCCTTATGTTACCTGCCTTTATTTCCACTCAGCTTAGCAAAACCTCCATATCCTTCCCTGTGCTTCTGGTTCAGTGAAACTGGCACTTTTTCACCCAATTCTCCCTGCAATCTTTCCAGTGATTGCTTTTGTACATGAAATTCTGTGACAGTCACAGAGTGTAAGAGGGAAATGAATTTCCTAATTTCTTACTGAACAGTGACTTGCTTTTCTCTCTGGCCGGGACTAGCAGGGTCTCCCCTACGAAGATTTTGTTCCACCTGTTCTGATTTCTGTGATTAAAAACAGAACTGGAAGCCCCTCTAAGATCCGATGGTGCTTGTGCTGAGCTACAAAAGACTTAGGAGTAATTCTTGTTGACTATTTTGTCAATATAAAGGAGCCTTTCTGAAAGGCAATGCCACAGTGTACCTTTAGCTGCAAGCCCTTGCACGTCACCATTTCACAGTGGTGAAATAAAATAGCTGATGTGCAGAGCCCTAAGAAATCCCTACCTTTACCTGTTAATGGGGATATGTAAAAACCCCTTATGGCCAAAGGAAGAGGAACAGGGCCTGCAGTTAACCTGGACAGCAGCATTGATGGAGAAGGGCAGGAAGGAGTGGGCAGTGTTGAGGATGTTGATCAGTGTCAAGGACACAAAGGCCTTCTCAGCATCCAGCACGTGTGTGTTGTCCACCAGGGTGTAGACAGCAAACATGACAAATGTGATCTGAAAGGGAGCAAAGGACAAGCAAACCATTTGCTTCAGAATGGTTCAAAGGTGACAGGCCCTTCAAGACTCTGGGACTCATCTGGTTAAATCCAGGCTATCCCTTCTAGGTGCCTGTCCTGCAGGCACCACAGGCAAAGGTCCCGCGTGTTGGTTGATCACTGGATGTTTGTTCTGCTTTAAGGAAGTTTTGGTGCAGCAGCCACAGCAACTCCTGTAACCTCCAGGCAGATATAATCTTTAGCTGTCTATAGGAAAAATCTGTCCAGGCAGGAGTACAAAGGAAAAGGGAAGTAACAGCATATGTTTTATGTAGGAAGGTGATCCACTCACCAGGAAAGTTGATGAATGGAAAGAAACTAGGGATGCTGAGAAGAGAATCTGAGATCTTTTTAAGGCCTGAAGTTCTTGCTTTCTGATTCCAAATAATTTCTCCATGAAGGTTTTCTCCCAGCCATACAGTTTGATTACTTTAATGTTACTGAGAATTTCACTGGTGAGTTTGGCCCTCTCATCCTTATGTTTCATCTGGATTTCCTGTAATAAATGTTTGAGTTTTATCATTTAATAGGTTGAATGTTTAATGGTGCAATTGTTCTGGAAAAAATACCTTATTCCTGCCTCCAAGTCCTGAATAAATTTCCCTGCAGTTGAGCTGGGTATGCTGTTTTGCTTATGACTCTTCTAGGCAGGGAAATATTTTACTTATGATCTTCAGAGCTTTGTTTTTACTGGCAGTACATAAAAACAACAGAAAAGTAGGGCACACACAGTAAAAAGGCTGAACGTGGAAGAGCTTATTCTAAATTTCAAGAAATTTTGCAGGCTTCAAATCCTCCTATGTTACTTCAGACGGTTGTGGTAAGCGTGAATAAATATAAGTAATCACATAACTCAGTAAACCACTTCATTTTTATGAAGCAAAATGTACCTGAAACTGACTCCTCTTCTTGGTGATCACGAAATTCAGAGGCAAAAGAAAAAGAAATACAGCAATTGCAGTCAAGGCAGATGGCCCTAGAAGCTGCCAGGAGAGAAAAAAGAGAAGGAACTTCTGGTGATGACTAGGCAAGACTGCTTTTTGTTCCCTTGCTTACCTTCCCTCTTCTTTGAACTTGTGCATAACATCCCTCTGGCTAAGCCTTTACTGTAATCTTGCCTTTGCCTTTCCAGGGAGTTGTGCTCCTAAGCACTGTGGATTGTTAACTCTCCAAGCCGGATAACTCCTGTCATCAGGCTGAGCTGAATT
Source organism: Camarhynchus parvulus (assembly GCF_901933205.1). NCBI lineage: Eukaryota > Metazoa > Chordata > Aves > Passeriformes > Thraupidae > Camarhynchus > Camarhynchus parvulus. The sequence continues at coordinate 12,261,952 of NC_044584.1, read as the reverse complement.
TATTCGCTCCCTTGTTAGGAGCTGGATCGGTGCTGAAGGCGATCCAGAGGCACGCTGGCAATTCAAGCCATTCCCGGCTCTTCTCGTCCATCCCTGGATGCGTTCAGAAGGACATCTTGTGGCTGCCCCGAGTAAGTGACCCCAGACAACACCAGGTTTTCCTTCAAAACAAACCCAAACCCTCAAACAAGTATTCCTGCAGCACAAATAGTCCAGCTTGTCTGCATGAGATGAAATGGTGGCATTATCCTGTGCCATTATGTTGGGACAGCTCTTGCATCCCAGGGTTCATAACAATTATGTATGAACACTTGTTTTTCATGGGTTAGTTATATCTCCAGTGTGACTGGAGAGGGCTGGAGAGGGGAGTAACACATAGAGTTACAGGTATTGTCTGCACAAATGGTCTGTGAACACCAGCAAAGAACGTGTCATTATCTCCAAGCACATTCAACTAGTCAATGTCATTAGAAAAGGGATGATGACTTCACCACAGTCTGTATCACAGCTACTGATTTTCACAGTCACAGCATCCTGCCAGGCACCAGGCACAATCCATCCTGGGTAGTAAAGGAAGGCCTCAAAGGCCTCTGGAAAGCTCCTGTGAATCACCTGTCTCTATACTGCTCATGCTTCCATTGGCCAAGAACAGGGACTAAACAACAGGGCTCTGTACTGCTGAGAAAAGATTACCATCCATTATTCCTAATTCAGGTTTTGCTCTGTCCTTGCTGAACTCCTTGCTACCTATGCAATTCAAAGTATCCAACAGTCTTTCTGAATGGCATGTAACTTTGCTTCAAGCTCTTTCACGGATCTGGTGGTAACCAGGCTTCAGGACGAAGTATGTCAAGCTGCTATTTCATATCATTCCCCATTATGTTCTGGGACTGTGCCAAGGAGCTGGAACTGGACTTTCAGCCTACACTGGGCCACCACCCAGCGGTTGTAAAGAGAAGTGACAGGAAAATCTGAAGCAGAAGTTTATCAGTCAGCTCACAATAATCATACTCACAGTCTCTTAAAAGGGACTGAATGCTGAATACACAGGTGAGAAGATGAACTGAAGGATCAGACAAGGATTCTGTCTCAATGAAAATACCTTTCAGAAAGAAAAGTGAATCCACCGTGCTACAGAGCTAAGAAAAATATGGCGATTTCATGTAATTCAAACTAGTAAGTATAATTTTGAAACCTCATTTTTCCTTTGATATTTAGAATAGAAAGGGATTGATAAATACTGTCATATTTTACCTGCCACAAGAAGACAAAGCAGATGATAATCCGAATAGGAGCCAGCCAGGTCCCATTAAAATAGATAATCAGATCCATTAGCTTTTGCACATCAACAGATACCAGATTAACAATTTCACCTGTGGTTGCTGCTTTCCTTGAGGCATTTGACATAACCAGGATCTAGACAGGGTAGAGAAGAAAGAAAAGGCATTATCAAACAACAGCTTTGGTCCAAAAGTCAAACAACATTCTTTTCCTCACAGAGAACAGAATGTCAAATCCCAGGTATTGAAAACATGTTGCTACCTGGGCCATGTGACTTCACTTCAAGATGAAGCATTTACTCCTTTTCCCCAGTCATCACAAGAAATACATGTTATTTATACATGTACATACAGCATAAGAAAGTCCATGTTGATTTTTGCTCTTCCCTTTTCTTGGCTTTTCCTTCATAGGGAAGCTCTAAAGAATGTACCTGTCATGTACTGCTCAGAGATTAATCTACATCCTAAAACTAGTTTCTAATGACATGTCCCCTGATATTGCTATGGACAATGTACATCATTACTGCCAAGGTAGGGCTAGAATAAAAGCAAAGCTAAAGAAGGAGCTGCAGGCTCACCTTCCTGTACACAAGGCCCGTCAGTGCAGTTCTCAGCCTCAGCCCCAGAACAAGGCACATGTACATGTAGCGCTGCTCAAACAGAGTCTGCAGACAGCCCAGCAGGAACATGCTGAAGGCATAGAGGTAGCCAAGCCAGCTTGGGGCTGCCTCATCTTCAATGAACTTCAGGAAAAGGCTGCAAGACAGGAGCCAAATGTTGCTGAATCCACACAGTACTGATGAAATATCAGACACACAAAAATAAACTGGCAGAAATAGCGGTCATTTTTCTGTATTCTCTCTGGCTGAGGTTTATCAGTGAATAGCAGAAGAATTGGAACATATAACATCCTGATTTTTGAAATCTAGCCACATGTGGTTTTGAAGCAATCTCTGATCTCAGCATCCTCTCTGGGCAGACCTCATTTTCAGTGTTAAGGATGGCTCCTGATTTTCATGAATTTTTCACAAATATGCAAAGTGGTAACTGTAACCTAAGGGAGTCATTGACAATTCCAGAACTTCTAATCTGGACTAAGAAAGGATTTTGCCCATGAAAATATATAATAATGCAGGTTGGTGTTGTACCAACAGAACCCACAAAGCATTTAATCAACTAACAAAGTTATTTAAGATGTGTAGGAGGCACAGGTGTGCTCTTTATTAGCCAGGGAACATGGAGCCTTAAGACTACAGCAAGTGGCAAGTGATGTGATATACAGAACCATCAAATAACTCCTGTTCTAATGATGTTGTCCAAGGGCTTGGTGCATCCTGTCCTTCCCACTGCTGGAGCACAGTAGTGCAGACAGGTATACACAGCTTCACACAGTGGCTTTGTGTCTTTCCCTCCTGACTTGACAGTGGGTTTAGCACAAATGACACCTGAGCTCCCTTCATCAGCAAGAGCAAATTTCAAAAGGTCATTGTTTGTATGCTGACATACACATCTCTGAGCTCATGCACACAGCAATCTTGTTCATGTGACAGAAATACATCTTAAATGTGCACATACCTCAGTACCTTTGGGGTGGAGAACAAGAAGACATCACAGATAACTAAGCAGACAGTGCTGAGAAGGAAATAAGTTCCAAACATGCTCCAAAGCATTCTCAGTAAGGGCCCAAAGCTCTGACTGTGCTTTGACTGTAGTAGAGCCTCTGTCTCTTCAGCTTTTGCTATATCAGTTTCAGTTTTCTGACCCTTTTTAAATGTGGCAGACTCCATTTTCCTGAAGGAAGAAACAATGAGAAAGTTACCTACAACTGCAGAAAGCTTGGGAATTTTGTATCTTCAAAAAACACTAACTATCTCACACTGGATCTCATACCATGTCCAGTATAAAAGCTCATCAAAACCCGACCCCTCTTACAGAAAGTTAGTTCTGTGCTTCCAGGAGGGGAAGGATGTTCTCCAGCAGATTTTGACACTTAAAATCAGATTTTGCACAAAGGGACTCACACAGCAGTACCTGTGAGTGTATTTGCTTAGATCATCTAGAACTGCCCAGCTGAGCCCATGATGTGCCCTCCAGATCAAATACTCACTGCTGGGTTCTGCCGAGACACTTCTTCCACTCTCTCTCTGCCCAGGCAACAATTTCTTCAGAGGAGTCCTGTTTCCTCACTGGCCACAAGTCATCCACCCCCAGGGCCTGCTGAGAGCCCTTCCAGAGGAGCCTGGAGGACACAGACTGCAGTCAGGGGAGCAGAGCAGGATCTGTGCTGTGTGTGACTCTTTCAGAACACAGAGACATCAAGGGATGCACAGAGAGCACTGACACCACAACACCACTCAGGACTGTCCTGTCCCACAATGAACAGGAATGTCCAGGAACAGCAGCTTTGCTTTAACCCCTAGGCTATCTTCTGTCAGCACAATGGGGATTTGCAAGTCAGCCCTAATTTCTAGTCCATACTGAGAGTCTTGGATAGTGCAGTAGAAAGTTCAGTTTAACTTTCTCTGGGCTCCATGAAATGCAGATGAGACCAAGGTCTGGCAGGCAGAGAGGGCTGTGGTTGGTGTACAGTGATCTTTTGAGATTGATGAGATCAATTTCAAGATTGGGAGGGCACTGGAGGAGTAGTTGGGAGGCAGAAGAGAATTATCTAGAATCACAAATTTGCATTTTAAACTATTTTGAGAAAAGTAAATTAAATTTAATTTGATCTTGTGGGAATACCTCACAAGAGAAATAATTTAAAGAAATAATTTAAATTACTCCATAAGCTAACGCAGGGGCTGAGATATTTCCTACTGGCTGCCATCTACACCCTCTCTGATCTCTGATGCTGCTGCTTTTTTCTGCTATTGCAGCAAAACCATATCTTCTGTTTTCTTACCCAGAGAACCACCAGTACGTGATTTTGGAAAGAAAAGAGCTGCTGGCTTCTGGGCACTGATTCTGATGGGAGAGAAAACATGTGTGATATTTATATGTAGAAAAGGGCATGTGTCAGATGACTATAGTTCCCTTCTGTGCTTCCCAAGGAAAAGCAATCAGAGTTATCCCCCTCCCCATCCATTGAACCAGAGTAAGTGTATTGTGGATGCTCAATGGGATTGGAAGATTTTTGAGAATTTGACTCTGCATAATGTCTCAGATGGAAGAACAAAGAATGCAATTCTTCATACCCAAAGCCATTTATTTTCTTAAGCACAGAGCTCTTCATACACAATATCACCAACAGAGTACTGCAGCACAGGAGAGCAGCACCAGGAGAAGCAACAGAAGCCCTACCCACTGATTTCAGGGACAAGAAACATGAGTATGGATAGGCTTTTATTTTGAAAAGCTTACACAGAGAGACAGAGTACTGTTATCCCAAATTCTGCCAGTTACCTTTTACAACTGTCAGCTTTTTAACAGAATGATGCATCTTACATCACCCAGATACCCATGTGCCTGTGTATCCCTATATATTTAAAATCCTGTTTCAGCAATGAAGCAAAGCATTAGGAAAAGCCACCTTATACTCACAGGATTGTTGTCAGCTTTAGAGAAGAAGGGAGGGTGATCAACTAAGCAGAATAACACAAGTTCTGCTAGCACCAGGCCAGCATAAAGGTAAGTTGTAACATGGTGGAAATGGTCTTCCAGGAAGCCCTAAGGAACAGAACACCAATGACAATGAGGTAAGAACCTTTATGTTTAACCAGCAGAGAAAGAGCTTCTCATGTTCTACTATGCAAATAAAAATCCACCACAAATATGAACATTTTTCTCAGCACATATTTTAAAAGAAGAATTTGATTCCCCCCCTTGCAGACAGTGAGACAAAACCAGCCCTGTTGTTAAGAGACTTTGTAGTCTGCACATTAACGGTATGGGATCTCACTTACTCTTTCCAGGGCATGCTGAATTTTGGAACTAAACATCACAAGTGCAGCCACAAATGAGAGCAGCCAGTAAATCAATAGGACCCCTGAAGACTGGATGCCCATCATTCTTTCTGCTTGGGTAAGGAACAAGGCAAGGACCTGTGAGGAAGTACAAATTTGTGCAAATAAATACCTGGTAATGGAATGCCAAACATTGTTATCAAATTAATGAATACAGAATAGAGATGATGAATAGAGAAAAATCAGTTAGCTTCTTGCCCAAACATTTCAAGATGTTCAGAGCTGCAGTATTGTTCCTAAGAGGCTGACACTGAAAAGCTTTGTGTGCAATATTGCACTCAAGAATGTCTACAGAGAAGGCAAATAATAAAATTACAATTGGGCCAACAGGCTGGAAGGACTGAGGCTACGAGGAAGCAATGACAGAAGGGGAGAATAGGCACTGATTTATTGAACAGAAATCACATTTCATTCTAAACCATATTAAATCACATACTGTGGTTATGAGAAGTGAAATCTTGTCTCATTGTTGTGAGACCTCTTTCTAAACCTTACTGAAACCTCAGCTCCTGCCAGATGTGCTCTGCCCAAACTTCAACCCCTGATGTGTCACACAGCAGAGAGGCACAGAGTGCATCCCCAGCCTTCTACTCCCCATCAGCCAAATTTGTGCTCAGAGACAGCAACACCCATGGGAAACGCAAGCTCTGTCCCAGGAGGGCTAAGCTTGGCCATGTGCAGACAAACAAGGGAGGAATTACCATTGTGATTCCCACCACAGCAGGGCTAATGAAGAGTGCTGGGGTCCGTGGGATTCCTTGGCTTTTCTCCCATACCATGAAGAAGACATTAGAAAAACACAGTATTACCAGGATGAACCCAAGGACCTGAGGCAGAGACAGAAAACACACACTGGAATGAACTGAAATGCTGGGACAGTCTACCAAACTGATCCAAGCTGCCTGGGCAGTAAGACTGGAGGGGTGGAAGATCAAGTTGGGGACAGAGAATGTTATGGAAGTGTCAGGGAATCAAATGGAAATACAGGGGAGAAGATCTTATGACATCTCTTCCTAAAACTTTACTTGATTTATACTGACCTGAGCTGGTAAATGTCAAAAAACCCAGCAGAGATGGATCATCAGGACAGAATTAATAATTTAGGAAAGTTAAACTCTGCATCAAAGTTGAGATAATTTAGGACCAAACCCTATGCTTCACTCTTACCATTTTGGCTTTGAAGATGTGGGACATCCTGATGTAGCCTTTGTTTCTGTGTCGAAGGTACCAGTAGTAGAAAGGAAAACAGACCCAAAGATAGGCACAAGGGATCCAGGCAAGGATGGAGCTCTCGAAGCACCAGCTCGCTCCTGGGATGTTTGTATGCCATGTCTGGTTCCAGTCCTGAAACAGAAACAAGGCAGAAGTGAAGGACATGGTGCAGAGCAAGGCTGGGGACGGGAATCCCGTGTCGGAAAGAGGAAGAAGATAACGACTCGCAAGCTATTAGGGGAGTTTATCAACCTTGGGGATGGAAATCTACGCGAGTCCGGACTGATGGACTCGCTAGAGGTACTTTTAAAGGTATTTCTCTAGTGGGTCCGGGCTGGTCCTCGCCGCTCAGCACATTTACTGTAGCTAAGCGGTCTGTTCGGGCGAGCACCGTCCCGGGGAGGCAAAGTCCGCTCCGCGGCCGCCCTTGGCGGAGACAGCGCTGCCCTCATGGCGGAGTGCGGGCCGCGTTCCCTCAGCGCCGCACCCCGCTCCGGCCCCGCGGGGCTGCTCGGGGCCGCGGCCTCATCCCTTCACCCCTTCGTCCCTTTGCCCCCTCATCCTCTCATCCTCTCACCGCTCACTCACCCGGGGCGCGGCGGGGCCGTCCCGGGGCCCGCACAGCTCCGGGCCCGCACCCATGGGCGCTCCGCCCGGGACCCTCGGCCGGTGCCCGGCGGCGTTTCCTCGCTGGGCAGAGCTCCGGTCACTCCGGGCGTGGGAGCGGCTGCACAGAGCCCCGTCCGGCCGCGTCCGCCCCGTCCCGCTGCGGCCAAAGTCCGGCCGCGGCCGCAGCTGCGCGGGCCCGGAGCCCCCGGGATTGCCGCTTACAGGAGCTCTCTAAGCACAGACACAGCGTGTATTTTAGAAAGGATTTTGTTTATTCTTTCCACAAATGCAGCACGCCAAGGAGGTAACACCAATATTTTTTAAGACAGTAAAATTTACATGAACACGCCCACCTAAGACATATTCTCCGCCTACCTGATGCATATTTATATATGACATAACTTTAGGCCGGGCTTGAAACACAAAATTCTTTTCTTTATTGAAAAGGAAAGACTTTATTTTGTCGAAGTGACCTGGCACCAGCTACGCCTACAAAGGGTGCGAAGGGGGGGGGGGGCGGATAATCCCGGTTGGAGGCATCACCGGGACAGGACCGGGATGGGGCCGGGCCGGGGTCGGGACGGGACCGGGATGGGACCGGGGCGGGGCGGGTCCAGCGGGGCGTCCCCGGGCAGCGCCCGGAGCCCTCCGGGCCGGCAGGAGGCGCTGTGGCGGCCCGGCCCGGCCCGGCCCGGCCCGGCCCTTCCGGCAGCGCTGGCTGCGGGCGGTGGCGGCGCTGAGGGGATGCGGCCTCGGGCTGCGGCCGCGCTGCTCTGCGCGCTGTGCTGCGCCCTGGCGCGGGGCTCCGAGGACATCGTCGTGGGCTGCGGCGGCTTCGTCAAGTCCGACGTGGAGATCAACTACTCCCTGATCGAGGTGGGCGCCGCCGCCCCGCTGGCCCTGGCTGCCTGCCGGGCGTGCCGGGCGCTGCCGCCCGGGCCGCGGTCACCGGTGGCGGAGGAGCTGCGGCTCTTCTTCAGCCTGGCACTCTGCAGCCTGCTTGTCATAAACCGTGTCCTGCTGCCCCCTGTGTTACAGCTGCTGCTGCCACTGTGTTACAGCACTGGGTTAGAAAGTGCTTGGTTCCAGCGCTCCTCGCCTTTAAAAAAATATCTTTGTGTCTGTTTTGTTTGTTTCTTTTAGATTAAGTTATATACAAAACATGGTACTCTGAAATACCAGACAGACTGTGCTCCGAACAATGGGTATTTCATGATTCCCCTGTATGACAAGGTAAGACACAAATACCCGTGCTGTCCCCTCTGTGCTGGAGGCAGCAGCTGCCTCCACCTCGTTCTGCTGGCATATTAAATCTCAGAGCAACACCCACCCATGAAACATTTGAATCAGGACATCACTTAGTTTGGTTTGGATCAAAGTTTCAGCTGTTTCTTTTTGTAAAGCAACTACTTCGTTTCCCAGTGCTAATTATGAAGAGAAAAGCCAGCTAACTGTGGCTGCAGTATTGGGTTTTTGCTGTTTATTGGAATGACTGCAGCACTGGGAGCTGAATTCCTGCCAGCAGCTGTGTGCTGTAGCTGTACAAATACTGCACAAAAAGTACAGGCTCCTACAGAGTACAGATAAAGCTTTCAGATTTTTTACCTGTAGAAATGGAAATAAATGTATATGAGAAGGTGTTTTGGTATGACTGAATTGAAAATACCCTGAATGGTTAATTGCAGATATTAAAAATGTTTAATGGAAATAATGATCCAGGAGACTCAGAATGTGTCAGTAATTTGATGTCTGCTTAGGTTGGAAAGGTGTTTACATTCAAATTAAATTAAATACAAGCCAAGGTGTTGTGCTCTTTTAAGGAGATAGTTAACTTAGGCTTCAGAGGTAGAAACACAAAATGGTTTGGATTGGAAGGCACCTTTGAAAGTCATCTAGTCCAGCCACCAAATAATTCCTTCCCTTCCCACTCTAAGATTGTAACATGCTTTCTGATCCTGGTGATTTCATTCTTAGGCCTTTGAGCCTTTCCAGGGGTGAACTTCAGGATATGTGTGGCAGAACACATGTGGTGCTCTCCGATACAAAGAGGATCCCTGTATTGATTAATACCCTTTTGGATCAGAGCTTTTAAAAGGATTGGAATTTTGTTACCCTGTGTTTGGGCAGAATGGTCGAGTGGAACTATCAAAGGCTGATTTAGAGCCCATCTGTTGGGGCAGGTGGAGGTAGATTTGAACACTTTCTAGCACTGAGCTGCTTGACTGTGAGCCAGGTTTGTGCTGGAAGCAGGATAAACACGGTGATACTTAATTTCTGCTCGTGGCTGGATGTGAGCCCAGCATCCCAGCCTGTCTGGGTGGATATGGCAGCTGCTTTGAACTGGCAGGAGGAAAGGAGAATGGTGAATATGGGTGCCCTAGAGTCTTGTGTTCCTCCCTGCAGCATGATGCTTGTGTTCTGACTTTCTCATTTGTTAGCTAAATTAAATTTAGATCAATAAAGACAGTTATTGCTTTTTATTTTTTTAGGGGGATTTCATTCTTAAAATTGAGCCTCCCCTAGGGTGGAGTTTTGGTAAGTGGTTGTATGTCTTTTTACAATAGGACACTGTATCTGCAGTGGGAGACCTATCTCCAACTTGCAGCTGGCATGGAAAATGGGGCACTTTTCCAAACCTATAAACTATACTGCATGGTTTAATAACTGACATGTACTTTCTGTACCTGGGGAAAGTAAAGCTGGGTGGTAGACACTGACAAAATAACCCTTGAAGTGATTTGAAGGAATGTGGGCTTTTGACAGAAATGGCTGCAGTGGGAAGAGGGAAAGAGGATTTTCAGAGTCAGGATTTGGGGGTGCTTTACCTTTGCTGAAGAAAGGCTTCCAGAGCAACGCTTGCCATGCTTGAATGAATACATTTCTGTCGCAGTTGTGTAAAGCTGAAGCAGAGTTTCTTTGTGGTTGCTCTCTCACTAACTCTCATGCTGTTTCATCGTTCTTCTCTTCCAGAACCAACCAGTGTAGACATCCATGTGGATGGCATTAATGACATTTGCACAAAGGGAGGTGATATTAACTTTGTGTTCACAGGATTTTCTGTGAATGGAAAGGTTAGACTCCTTTATCTTCATTTATTCCACCTTATGCTAATTCACCCTTCATAAACACACTCAAATTCAGCTCTACCTGTTATTTTCATTCATTTATACTTCTGTTTCTTTTTATTTTGACAGGTTCTCAGCAAAGGTCAGACATTAGGTCCTGCTGGAGTTCAGGTTGTACTGAGAAATGCTGGCAGTGACATAAACATACAAACAACTATTACACAACCTGGAGGAAAGTGAGTGTGGGTGGTGCATACTTAATTCATCTGTTCATTTGCACAAGATCCTTTCAATTCTGCCATACTGGCTGGGACTGTAAGAGTTCTGAAGTATTTTTTCTAACATGTGAATAGAGTCTGAATTGTTTTTCTGTGAACAGATGCTTGTGGCTGTTTCTGAAGAGACTTAATCCCTTTCTTGCCTTGCAGGTTTGCTTTCTTTAAAGTGCTTCCTGGTGAATATGAAATCTTTGCATCGCACCCTACCTGGATGTTGAAAGAGGTTAGGACCTACACAAGTTCTGGTTTGCCTGGTTAGAGAGGATGGATCTGCTAGGCCTTGTCTGAATTAGTTAGTGTGAGGAAGGGGCTTTGTGGGTGGACAGAGTTACTGGAGTTTTTCTACATCTAATTCAGGTAGGCAAGAAACTGCCTTGTGCAGACCCAGTTTGGAGATAGTGAGGCCAGCCAGGGAAAGCCAAAATGAGCTTTTGCTTTTGCTTTCCATCTTCTATCCCATACATTTTGTAAGAATATTGTAGCTCAAATCCTTCTCTCCCAAACTTCTTGTTTTTTGAGGAGCTCTGATATCCTGACCGTTTCCTATATCAGTGAAGCAGGAAAAATAATGTTTTAGAAAGTATCTTTGCTTTCATGTCTTAGTGTATTGAGTAGTCTGGAGACCCTCTTTGAGTTCTGCTGCTCTGGCTTCTGTTCCTGTTGTTGAATGTGCAGTCTCTGATTGTTTTTGAGTGCTGTAAATGAGACCTGATGCCTGCTTTTGATGAAAATGTTTGTTTCTGTATTTCAGGCCAAGACAGTGGTGCGGGTGACAAGTTCCAATGCTTATGCTGCCAGCCCCCTGATTGTTGCAGGCTACAACGTCTCTGGGTCTGTGAGGAGTGATGGAGAACCCATGAAAGGGGTCATGTTTCTCCTTTTCTCTTCTTCAGTCTCTAAAGAGGTAATGGTTGATCAGTGCCTTTTCAATATGAGTATGGCTATAAATAAGAAAAACCAAATAGCTTCTAGATTCATATTGCCCTGATACTCATCTGTCATTCACTGGTTTGTACAATCCCTTAAACTGTATTTTTGCATTTGGTTCTTTTGTGTGATTTCTTTTTTTTCCCCCTAACAAGGCCCTTGTAATCCAACGTGACCTCCATGGAATTATTTCATAATTCATTGTACAGTAGCTGTAATTAGTCTTCAGCATGACATCTTTATTACTCTTTGCCCTTTTGATGGGAAGACAAAGTTCCACAGCTTCTATTGCCACCTTACAAATGCATTAAGAAATGAGTATGAAACATTTGGTCATCTAGAGCTGAGCTCTGTTCTGCAATGTTAACCCTGTGCAAAGAACTGAAGTCACTTAAGACACATGGTTCAGTTTGGGGATGTTGAATTTCCCAGTGTTCTGTCCTTGTTACCATAAAGTTGATTATTTGCTGTTTTTTCCTGTTTTACCTATACATGAATTTTAAGCCATGTCATCAAACTTTGCCTCTAAAATGATTTTATGCTTCCCATCAGTCTTTCACCATCAGTTGACCCTCCTGTATCCCTCTTCCCCCCCAATTACTTTCTGTGTTCTTTGAGACAAAAAGTTGTATTGCATTTATTACTACAGGATGTTGTGGGCTGCAGTATTTCTCCTGTGGATGGGTTCCAATCAAGAGATGAGTCTTTATCCTACTTGTGCAATGTTGTATCAAAAGAAGATGGATCTTTCAGCTTTCTTTCTCTGCCAAGTGGGAAATACACTGTGGTAAGTGACTAGAAAGTCATTGCTTTTCTATTGAGTGGGTTGTTAACTTTCATTTTCTAAACCAGAGTGTGCTACTGCCACCTCCTCCCCTTTAAACTGTTCCTTTTGTTCCCATTCTCTTTCTTACATCTGAATGTTGTGGGAGCATGTTCTCTGTGCACTGCCTGAAGTGATGGTCCTGCATTCTCAGTCTGTGCTCTACAAACGGGATTCAGGCTTCTCTCATTCCTTTAATCCTTCTAGCAATCATAGAGTCTCCTATCTGTAAGCTCTTGCACATCCAAGTATGCTGTATTCTGACTAGAGGGTTACTCTTCCATCTTTTCTGATAATTTCATGGTTTCCATCAGTCTTGAAATATTACCCATATTTGTGTCTCCATGCCTCTGAGTAGTTTTTTTCCAGGAGGTTTGCAGCTCATTTGACCCTTGGTAGAGGTGTCTGATGTTGGTAAGAACATGAAAAATTATAGAGGAAAACCATTCTGTCATCACAGATTAGGAGTCAAAGCCATGTGTCTTCTTTCAGATCCCATTCTACAGGGGAGAGAGAATCACCTTTGATGTTGCTCCATCCAGGCTGGACTTCCTTGTAGAGCATGACAGTTTACAGATTGAGGTAAGGCCTGCAGAGGGAATAATCCTTTTGTACCACTGATTCCTGTAAAAGCCTAACTGATTTTAGCAGAAAGCAGCTGAATTGTGGAAAAACTTCTTTGTAAGAATTTGAAGGCACTTGTTTATGCACAGCAGGTAGAAGACAGTTTCTAATACTGTGCTGTGTTTCTGTCCTTTGGTCCCTTTCAATAGGAAGAAACAAAATAGGGCAAAGCTGTCTCCTGTGTTCACTTTCATGTCAGTGTTGCAAAAAGGCAGTAATATTCCAAGTTGCCTATGTTTCCTTGTTGAGATTGTCACATCTCTGGAGAAGGACCTGTAGGTTTATCTGGTTTGCAGAGTGCCTTGTGTAATGGCATTATGAGCTGTGACTGTGGCCCTCTGGGCTGTACCAGTGCAGATAAATTGAGAATGTGTGTTTTGTACTTAGGGGAACAGTTTGCCTGGAGATCAGTTTGTACTTTCACAGTGATTATCCTGGTAACATTTTTTTCCTAGAGCTGTAAATAAGTTTCCTTTATATGTGTGTGGGGAGAAAACGGTGTTGATTGCTGTAGGTGTGTGTTTGCATTTCCTGAGTAAAGAATGATGTTGATTTTTTCCCATTTCAGCCTGTTTTCCATGTGATGGGTTTCTCTGTCACAGGCAGGGTGTTGAATGGTCCTGAAGGAGAAGGAGTTGCTGATGCCACTGTGACTCTGAACAATCAGATTAAAGGTATGCAGTGCTCTTGATCTTTGTTGCTACAGGGAAGCCTTTATGAAACTCAAGTACAGGACTAGTGTATGATGTGGAATTAACCCTTTAGGATAATACACTGCTTTTGTTGCAATTTATTTGAAATATTGAAGTGCATTTCATGCAGTTGATAAATTTTGCATTTTCTGGTTTAGATGAGAGCATTAAATATTCATTTGTTTGGCAGTTGAAAATTTCTTAATTGCTTTCAACCATATGCCAGACTGTACTTTTGAAATACAGAAATGAAGGTTCATCTAGTAAAAAAGCATAAAACTATTTGTTGTGTAATATGAATTAAAAATAGCCTAAAGCAGTGCATATCCTCTGGATCTGTTGATACATAAGGTTAACATATGCTCTGGTTTTTAACTCTTGTTATTTGTTACAGTGAAGACAAAAGCTGATGGCTCTTTCCGCCTTGAGAACATCACAACAGGTACATACACAATTCATGCCAGGAAAGAACACCTGTTTTTTGATACTATTACTGTGAAGATTGCACCAAATACACCTCAGCTGGCAAACATCATTGCAACAGGGTAAGGATTGGTGTCAGGATGAAAATGCAATTTGATGTGTGGATGAGGCTGTGAAAACGGGTGATCACTTCCATGCCATGCCCAGAATTGTGTTGTCAGGAGCTAAGTGTTGCTGAAGAAATTAAAGGTAAATAGGGCAGCGTGAATGCATGTTTTGTGCACAGTATTTTGTTCAGTAATAATTCAGGTTTAGAGCATCCTCTTAATAAGCTCTCCCTTGCAAATGAAGACACTAAGGCATGGGTAAATTAAGAATTTTAGAATGGTATGTGAATCAAGAAAGCCACAGAGAAGCTTTCTGCCACTTCACTCTTGCACAGAAGGAGGGTATCTGGAGTCACACAGCTGTCTGGTGCAGTGCTGTACCAAACCTCTGCGTTTTACTGCTCACTCTCAAGGTCATTGTTGCCTTACCTGAATTGTCTTTTTTCTTGTTTGATGCCTTGACTGTGAGTCCAAGGCTGTGCAGTGGTGGGAGATACCGCCTGAGCTGAGGAAGATGAAAGGGCTGTGGTTCTGTGTCCAGGACTTCAGAGGAGGAAATAATGGCAGTGGTCTGGAGAAGTCAAAACTTGGAATTTACTGAGTCAAATAGCTGTCAGCTCATACAGACGTAGCCAGCAAATCAGAAAAAACCCTGTGTACTGCTCAATGATAGGGTACAATTTATTCAGTAACTAAATATGTTGTGCTGCTGAAGGCAATGAACAAAACTTAGCAGCTTCTGATTTGTCATCTTGTCTTGTGCTTTCACAAGTGTAGGTGTAGCAAGGTTGTGTTCCAGTGGATTACCTGTCATATTTAAAGTTTTTATCACAAAACGTTTGAAACTATTTAAAACCTGAGGGGAGAAATCCGTTGCCTGCCTAACACTAAATCCTAAATCTGTTGCCTGCTTAGCACAAAAAAAAAAAAAAAAAGGAAAAAGGCTTGAAATAATTGGGTTGGTGACAGGGAAGAGTGAAACAAGTTGCTTGCAAATCTCTGTTTCAGGAGAAATCCTTTCCAATTCAGGTGTTATTACCTCAACATAATGAGGTTGACTTTTAAGGAAGTTCTAAACCAAGGGTTTTTTATCATCTTTGTCAACTCAAGATACTTGTTCTGATGAGTGGCTTTTATGTAACAGGTTCAGTGTGTGCGGCCGCATCTCAGTTACTCGATTCCCTGACACAGTCAAACAGATCAGTAAATACAAGGTGACCATGATACCTGAAGACAAAGACAAAGCATCACTGGTTACAACAGAAACTGACTCTCATGGGGCGTTTTGTTTCAAGGCAAAATCAGGTGCATACAATGTTCAGGTAAGAATGAGCTTTCATTTCCTCATTGTAGGACTGTCATGGTGTTTTAGAAGATTTTGAAATTTTGGAAAGCATGTTGGAGAGGCTGATTTTGCTTTGCCTGGGATTTACAGTAGATTTCTATTTTTTAATTTCTGATAAATGCATTGAAGACAGCAGAGTGGGTGGTTTTGGACTGGTGTCTGAAAGGTGGTGATGCCTTGATGTCATGTACTCTACAGGTAATTATTCCAGAGGCTGAAACCAGAGCAGGGTTGGCTTTGAAACCCAAAATGTTCCCTGTCACTGTTGCTGACAGACCAGTGATGGATGTGACCTTCTCTCAGTTTTTGGCATCTGTCTCGGGGAAGATCTCTTGTTTAGGTAAGTCCATTGTGAAAGTGAAGTGGCAATGGAATGGAGAACTTCAGCACTGCATGTGTGAGTGTTGTTGACATCAAGACCCTTACTGTGGTTGGTCCCATCAGCAGATCAGTAAATGTAACTTGCAGCACATGGAAAAAGCAGCTCTCCTTGGGGGATGTTGTGACCTAGTAAGTTTGGAGTAAAGTTAGGTACCTCCTTTTGATACTTGGTAGGGATAAGCAAGTCTTCCTTCCTCAGAAAATGGGTGGGTTCTGGAAGGAAATCGTCCTGACTGCTGCTTGGGATACTGTACATCAATGAGAGAAGTACTGGAGGGGAAAAAGACGTTTACAAAAAAAAAGGGGAAAAAGCAGTGCATGTAAAAACTGTAGGATAGATGCTAAAGCTGTTGGCAGAAGCTTTCAACCTCTGTTCTCCTTCATAAGCTTTTTGTCTTTATTTCAGTCTAAGGTTCTTTTCTCCTGATATTTTTCTTGATTACCCACTGATTTTAGCAGATGATGATTGGAGCCTGATTTTTGTCATTTTTACCCTTCCTTTTTCCTCTCTGAGTCCTTCTGCACTTTGTGTTCTGCCTCTCAGGTGTTTACTCAGCTCTTAAGTCTCTGCAGAGTGAGGTGAACCCAGGAATTTAATGTTGATCTCAGGTTTTTTCTTGCCATTAGATAAAAGAATTTGATTAACAGTCTCAAAATCTGCAGAATGCAAAAACCCATGATATGTGCCTAAGAAACAAGTTTTAACTGGAAGCATCCTGTGCTGGGAGGGGGTTAGCATTTCATTTAGCACCCCGAGGTGTGGCTGGCAGTGTTTGGGGTGCAGCCTGACGTGCTGTGTTCCCTGGCAGACGCGTGCGGGGACTTGACCGTGTCACTGCAGGCCGTGAGCCGCCAGGGGGAGAAGCGCAGCCTGCAGCTGCAAGGGAGCAAGGACTCGGTGCCCTTCACCTTCGAGGGGGTGCTCCCGGGCAAGTACAAAGGTAGGAGCAGGGGAACGGCTTGGGGGGCACCTTGGCAGCTCGATTTGTGACCTAATCTGAGCACTTCTGTTATCATGGATACCTTTTGCAGCATGCCCAACACAGCTGTGAAACTTGAGAGAGTCTGGAAAAATACCTTATAACAGTGCATCAGGTTTTCTTAATGTTGGATGTTTAACCCTGTGTCAGCCCAAAGGTTGCTGCTCCCCTGAGTTCTAGGGTCTGCATGGCTGGTGAGGGGCAAGTGGGCTTTATCATGAACTAGTTTGTCCCAAGCCTAAGAACAGGGACAGACTCTAGTTCTGCTTCCAGAGTGCTGCTCCTAAGAACAATCTGTATTTTGGCCAGCCTGCCTTGGCCTGTGAAAATAAATGGTTTTCCAGGGAAAGGTATAGAAGGAGTATATAGACTGCAGTCTTTGTACAGGAGTGGGAACATCTTTCCACCAGGTTAAATTTGGGTTAGGTTGTAATGTCCTCTAGGCTGCTTTGCCTGTCACAATGGTAGTGCCCATTGAGGAGCCTTCCTGGGTGGCCAGGCTTCATTATTCCTTTTCATAGCACAGCTTTCCTGGTAGATGTGTTGGGTTCCTGGTGATGCTGCAGTGCTGAGAGCCAGGTCTGGTACTACAGGCATTGTCGTGTATTTATCTTTGCAGATTGTTGCCAGGGAAACTAGAGAGACACAAACTTCTCATATCACAAAACCTGCTCTTATTTACTCAGTTTTGCATTACTGAAATGCTTTGTGTGGTGTATATTCTAGTAAGCATTGCACATGAAGACTGGTGCTGGAAGAATAAATCTTTGGAATTGGAAGTCTTGGAGGAAGATGTGTCAGGAGTAGAATTCAGGCAGACTGGATATATGCTGAGGTGTTCTCTTTCTCATGCAATCACACTGGTATGTAGGAAACAAATGTTCCTGTTTGTTTTTAATGACCTTCTGAAGGCAGGTTGGATTATGTTTGGAATCAAGGCTTTCTCCTGTCTCTAGAGGGTCACAGAGCATGGAACATTGATGTTTAGAGTGCTTCAAGGTTTGTCTTTTAAGTTTGGCAAAATGGTCTTGTGATGTTGGGTGTTACAAAAGATACATTGATGTATCTTTAGGCAAATACTGTTTTCATTTTGTTGTTAAGTAGTTGTTAATAGTGAATTGTGCTGTGGGTTTACAGGAATTTTATCAGGATGGAAATGGACCAGAGAATGTTGGTGTTTATAACCTGTCCAAAGGAGTTAACAGATTCTGTCTTTCAAAGCCAGGTAAAAGCTTAAAAATATTAGTTCAAAAATGAAAAATTACCAGTTAACTAATACTGCTGAGAACTAAAAAAAAAATTGTTGTGGCTTCTGAAAGGCATTGTTTTAATTGCATCTGTATATAAATAATCTGTTCCAAGTTTTTAGAATTCTGCTATTTAGTCCTTTACCAAATCTAGATTCCAGAAATAAAATGTTACTATTTTTTTTTCTTGGTGGTGGAAGCATTTCATCTTTGATGAATGAAGATCATGTTAAAATAATCTCATTCTTATAGGTTCTGTTTGTCAGACACATTAGAAAGTTTCTGTGTGAAAGGCAGCAGATATACAGTCAAATTTTGTAGTTGTTTCTATACCCCTATTCTAAAAATTGACTTTTTCAGTGGGTCATTCTTTGCCTTGCTGTTTGTAGGTGTGTATGAGGTGACCCCACGCTCCTGCCACCAATTTGAGCACGAGTATTACACCTACGACACGTAAGAGTGTGACTGTTCCTCACCTTCACCTACAGCATGATTCTCCATAAAGCTTCCTTCTGCTGGCTTTCAGCAGGACAGGATGTGTAGAGGGAAGCTCTAGCAAGGTGTACCACATGTGTTCTCTTGCCCTTCCTGTCTTAAAAGTAACAAAAATCAACTAATGAGAAGGTTTAGTTGAACTAAAGATGCTTTAGTTATTTTAGATGGGTGTTTTTGGCAGCTTTCCGTCTGTTTAGTGTTGGGTGTGCTTTGTAACAGGGAAGAGTTATTTCAGTGAAAACTGTTACTCGCTTCTGAGAGCTGAAAGGCAAAAGATAGGACAGTAAGATTGCTAAGAGGCCCTTGCATGTCACTGGTGCCATGTCCCTCTGGTGGTGGGATTCTGCTCACCCCATTTTTTGCAAGCTGGATAAACATTCACCCTTACCACAAGTAAGCAGTGCTGATCTTCCTCGGTCAGGCAAGTTTATTAGTTATTTATAGATAATGGTCTGGTGATGTGTTTGATGACAATTTGACATATGAAATCAATCTAATCAGCTTTAGCTTGAGAGGAAGCAGAAGGCTCAAAGGAAGGGATTGCTTTGGGGCTCGAGTTAGGAAATGCTCCCTTTCTGAGAGATGACCGTCCCAGCACTACAGCTTTGCTGTGTGAATTCTGTATCATCTTTTATAAAGCATTTCAGTCTCAGGGGTGAGAGCACAGACTCTGCTAAATAAGATTTGTTTATTTGGGAAGGGGGACTTGAATTCATGTCTTTGTTCCTTTGATGTGCAGGTCCTCTCCCAGTATCCTGACACTCACTGCAGTTCGCCACCATGTCCTTGGCACGATTGTAACTGATAAACTGATGGATGTGACTGTCACCATTAAGTAAGGACAAAGAAATCATGGGGCTATAAAAAGTGCAAGAAAAAGACATTTCTCTCATAAAGCTTCACTCCAGTTCTAGTGCTGCAGTGGCTGCTTTCTAAGGGGATGGCATCCTAGCCTAGGCTGCAAGAGGTTTTTAATGCTAAGATGTGCTTTGAGTTCTTTGGAGAGAGACAAATCCAGCCTGATTTGAGCATTTTCTCATCATTTGAACATTGCCCTTCCCTACTTTTGTGTCTTGGTTAAAAGGAATGATTTTTTGAGTTTTTATATACTTTAATGAACTGATGTTTCAGAATTCAAGGGGTATTGTTTTAGCTTAGATCTGAGCTCTTTAAGCCACTGGCATATATTCCCTTTTTTCTTTCCTCAGAATGAGAGTCTGCTGCTTTAGAGCATTGTAACTGGTGTGAGGAGGGTTATAAAAGGAAAAACATGCAGAGTAATTGCACACTAATGCACCAATTTATGTTTAGCTGAACAGACAGCTCACTAGGGAGCACTGATTTGTGAACAGCTTTAATTGTATGAGGTGCCAAATCTGCCTGAAAGTGTCTGGTAATGATGAGTGTTTTATTGATACTCTGCTGGTGTCTACTTGTTCTAGGCTATGGGTTCTCAAACTTTTTGAGTGCAGAAAACATCTTTTCAGAAAACATTACCTGCAGAGCATTGCCTTGAGTTCTCCAACATTAATGACCCTGTCAGTGCAACTGCTGGGCAGCTCCAGTAGCTGCAAAGGAGACACTGAGACAGCAGAGCCATTAGGATTTTAAAAACAACTTAGTGAGGAGGTGAATATAGTACCAACCTTCTCAGCTTGTTGGCTTTTTGGAGACTATTGGCCAGTGCTTTGAAGGCAGCTTAGTTGCCACAGATATCTCTGATCAGTCCTGCCTCAAGCTTTTCAGCTGAATTCCAGTTTGTGAAGTGCCATCAGCATTAAGGGAACAGCTCTGGGTTTAAAAGCAATCCATGTGTTTTTACAAGTCTGTGTGCCAGATCCATGGCTGTGACCCTTTAACTTTGAGTTAACAAAAAACCCCGAACAACCTCAACCAAAAGCAAAGCTGATTCTCATCAGTTCTTGATAATGGCTTGGTATGTTTTAAAAATAAGACTGTAGTAATGTATTATGAGTATCTTGAGATTGTGTGTGCCTGTAGAAATTTTTAATAGGCTTTCAGAAAAAAAAAATTACATGTTTCTGTATTGTGTCTGGACTGCAGAGAAAGAATATAAAGCCTTGATGAAACTTAGTGTGATAGAGCAATAGTAACTATGTCTCTTAAAAAGACAAACTGGAATATGGGTGAAGGCTGAAGCAGGAGACAGAACTATGCTGGTAATCCAAAGTGGCTGTAGGAAAAGTGATTGTGATCGTTTACGTTCCGTCCTCACTGAGAATTCAGACTGTTGGAGAAGAGTGTTGTTGAGATACAAAGGATGATTGGAGTCTAGAAGAAAATGCTAGAAAAGAGAGGATGCAAGATCAGAGAGAGTGAAATAAAATGCATTATTCTGAGCTGATTCTGACAACTTAGTTGAATTTATCTAGTAATCTGTTTGGTGGACAGTGACAAAATAGCTGGGTCGTTCAAATGAATAGGGCAGATAGTGAGAACTCAGGGATTTTCCTGGGAATTTCTGGCTCATGGAGTATTTATGTCTGATAGAAGTTATTGTCTCCTTGTATTCTCTGCTCCTGAGAGGTAGGTTCTGAGACAAAAGTCTCTAGTTCTGGAAAAAAAAGCAAGCTTAGTAGTATTTTTATTTATTTTGTACTTTCTGTATTCTTGTTCTCAGGTTTGACATTCCAGCCTTTCTCTTTTAGTTTAGGTCTTTGTTAAAGGTACTGTTGCAAACTGATCCTTTTGCTTAAACATTTACCACTCCTGTGCTCTTACCAGAATAAACAGGGCAGTTAAAGAGGGATGGGTTAAAAAAATACCTTGGGACTTGTCTGTGGTGGTGTAAAGGCAGTAATTAACAGATACAACAAGATCTTTTCTCATATAGGGCAGGAGGTGATTTTGGTTTTTTCCATATTTTCAGGTCATCCATTGACAGTGAGCCTGCCTTAGTTCTGGGGCCCCTGAGGTCTGTTCAGGAGCTCCGCCGGGAGCAGCAGCTGGCGGAAATCGAGAGCCGCCGGCAGGAGAGGGAAAAGAAGGGGCAGGAGGAGGAAGGAACGAAGCCACCAGTGCAAGAGATGGTGGAGGAGCTCCAAGGACCATTCTTATATGAATTTTCATACTGGGCAAGGTAATACCAAGCTCCAGTAATGGACAAGGCATGTTCTTTGTACTGTTGTGTGGTGTTTCTGTCAAACAGGCTAGTGACACAATTCCAGGTAGGACAGAGCTGCTGGCTGGGTGTCTTTGGTGACTCTGAGCTACAAGAAATCTTAGTACCACAGTAAGAATTTTGCTTAGGTTGTTGTTAATACTTTTTTCTTGGAGTATTTAGATGCATTCTTGCACTCTGCTCTACATGAGAGCTGCTAATTTAATTTTCTTCTAATTGTATCTTATTTGTGTTTTACAGGTCTGGAGAGAAAATTACTGTAACACCATCATCAAAAGAGCTGCTCTTCTACCCACCTTATGTGGAAGCAGTTGTTAGTGGAGGTAAATGTAAATAATTTATTGTTTGAAAGGAGTGGATTTTTATGGTTGAAATGTATGTATGTAGATAAACATATGAATAACTCAAAAAGTAATGTTAGGGAAGTTAGCTTCCTAGTTAGGAAGCTAGGAATGTTAGTTTCAGTTGCAGCTATTTCTTTGGGCCAGTTTAATTCTGGAATTTGGAAGTTATTTGATAGAGGATGCAAGTACAGTTTTTATCAGCAGAATATTCTTCCAAGTGCTGAAAAACCACCTAGCACAAGAGGAAGGCATGGGTTCTGGGTATTACACCAGATTCTCAGAATTTTTCATAGTACTGTCACCTAGAAAAAGAGTTGTGCAAAAGGTTTCTGTTTTGAATTTGTTACCAAATTCACATTTCTCTTAATTTTTTCCCCCCACTAGATTACAGTAATAAAAATATTCACAAAAAAAAGACAAACTTCAAAATTGTGAAGGTTATCATGAGTTACTGATGCTGCTTGTTAGGTCAGTGTCCATCATGTCCTCAGGTTCTTAATTGAACATATTTTGTTTGAAATCACAAGGAAATGTTAAGTGTCTCTTTTCATGTGACTCTGTTTGCACATTCTAATTGCATTTGAGGGTGGGAAATAAAACTTTGCTTAATGTCATTGAACATGACGTATGCTGACCTGAATTTGAACTCAAAAAATGTGGTCAAAGCTCAGTGTAATCTGCCTAGAAGGAAGTTTCATGGCCATTGTCTCCATGTGGCTGCAGTGTGTGTAACTCACTGAGACATCCAAACACTTCAGAAATCCATAAGGTTTTTTTGGGGATGTGCTTATAGCTTTGAAATGTAGTTACTCATTTGGTACTGTTCAGATTTTGTAAGATGTGTTGAGAGGCCATGAAATTGTGTGGATTGATCTCTTGTTCTGAGATAAAAGCTGATCACTTTGGAAGTTACTAAACTCCTGTTGTAAGCTAGAGTGTCAAGTGTATTTTTGACCTTTTTTTTCTTAAATCCCCTTCACAATGACCAAGAGAGTTGTCCTGGGAAGCTGATCGAGATTCATGGAAAAGCAGGCCTATTTCTGGAAGGGCAAATTCATCCTGAATTGGAAGGTGTTGAGATTGTCATTAGTGAGAAGGGAGCAACTTCTGCACTTATCACAGTTTTCACTGATGACAAAGGCACTTACAGGTAATGAGCAGATTGGTTTTGAACCTTTGGATTCTTTAGTTAAAAGGCAGTGTGTATGTGATATCCAAGTGTTCTTTCTGAAACAAAGTTCTGTTCTCCTTTTATTTGAAGTGTTGGGCCACTCCACAGTGACCTGGAATACACAATCACTGCTCAGAAGGAAGGTTTTGTTTTGACTGCAGTAGAGGGAACAGTTGGAGACTTCAAAGCTTTTGCTCTTGCTGGGGTGACATTTGAGGTAATGATCTGAACATTTTGGGTTCTAAATGAATAGTGAGTGCAGTTGGAGCTGGACAGGCAAAAAGTTAATCCATGTCTTCCAAAGACAAATGGGTGGGGGATTTTGGGATAATTTATTATTATTTGGATAATAATTTTTGTCATGAGGAAATAAATCTCAGTGGATGAGCTCAGTTGTAGACCATGACTTGCCATGCAGAAGATACTTTGCAAAGTTTATAGAGTCCAAAAGACTGGCTTCATTTGCTTTTATAGAGTTGGACCACTCTGTTTTAATGAGTTTTATCTTTCAAGGTGTAGTCTGGTCCAGCTAGTGCTTGGTTCCAGTCTTTAGGGTGCTTTGTTGTGGCCTCCCTGTGTGTTCTGTGGTAGAGAATGGCTGCACATGGTGTGCCATGGGCTGTGACTGCCCAGGGCTTGGGAGCAGAGGGCTCTGCAGCCCTGTGGTCTGGCAGGACGGGCAGCACAGATGTGGTGAGTTCTGCTCACAGCTGAGTGCTCAGAGCCAGCCCACATGTGCACTCTGCAAGGGGCTTTTCAACTGAGCCCTTCTCCGTAAAAAACCCTCACTTACACTTAAAATTACTGATTTTTCAAAAACAGATCAAATCAGAGGATGACCAGGCTCTTGCTGGAGTTCTCTTGTCCCTCAGTGGAGGGCTGTTTCGCTCCAACCTCCTCACACAGGACGATGGCATGCTGACATTTTCCAATCTGGTGAGTTGAAATGATTCTTCTGACCATGGCTGTGTGTGGGGCTGTGTTACTCTGCCCTCCCAAGCAGGGCTCTCCTGAGTGCCAGGTGTCCTTTGAAACCCTAACCCACCATGAGAGCTGCAGATTCCTGAGAATAAACAGCACTTAAAATCTTAGCAAATGAAAGATGTGAAATCCAACATGGCAAGAAGTTTCTCCCCAACAGGTCGTAGATGATGTTGATTGATCTCAGTTACTAATTTGCAGTCTGTAAACATGAAACAAGCCAATTTGTTGATGATCATTGGAGAGTCTTTAGGGGGAAGGAAATCTAATTACATTATTGATCTATATGTGCATAGACATGCTTGAATAGTTTCTTTGCATACATCCTTCTTTTGTGGTCACTCTCCTGTCCTTGAGGTCTTGTGGTAAGGTTTTAGGGCTGTAGTTTCCTTTCTCTCTTAACCCTTTATCACCAGGTGGAATTCCATCAGTTTATTCTCCAGCGTGCTCCCTGTTTTTCACTGCTCAGTTTGTGACAGGTTTAACCTGTGGCTGGAACAGAGAGCACTTCAGCTCTTCAGAGAGCTCTTGCAAAGCATATTTGTTTGGAGTTGGTGAGTTTTTGCATCACTGTGAGTAAACACATTGTTTTGTGCCTCTTTGCAGAGCCCAGGGCAATATTACTTTAAACCCATGATGAAAGAATTTCGGTTTGAACCATCATCACAAATGATTGAAGTGCAGGAAGGACAAAATCTCAAAATCCAGATAACTGGTTACAGAACAGCTTACAGGTCAGTGGAATCAATGGAAATGGAAATCCTATGGGCTGGAATCCATGGAAAATCCTATGGGCTGTATTGGGATGTGTTGTGCCAAATGTGTTTCCTCCCAGCACACCTCTGTTCTTGCAGGTTTGGAGGAGACTTTCCAAGCCTTAATTTATCTTAACTGTGCTGTATGCAAGCACTTTTTTTGGCCTTTTTTGGTGGTTGTGGATATATAGCTAAGCCCAGATGGCAGAGCTATAGGAGGAACCATGGCTATGAAAGCACTCTCTCAGTGGCACTGAAGTTGTTTGTGCTGCCTCCAGTGGGAGTGGAGAGGACTATTCTAGGTATGGTAGACCAATTCAGAGCTGACTTCAGGATCCTTACTTTCCTTACCCTCAGGGGTAAGAAAGAATTGCTGTTGATGGAGTCTAGGAAACTTGGATTCTTAAAGTTGTGTTCTGAACTGCAGCAGATTCTGATGATTTAAACTGTTTTATACATACATTATAAATACCCCTTTTCTTCTTCATGCTATGGTAAATACATTAAGTACTTTTTCCATCAATTATAACACTAAAATGTCTTTAAAATATGCATTTAAACAGCATCTGCATATCTGTAGCAACTGTTCTCTTTATACCTCCAGCTGTTATGGCACAGTTTCCTCTTTAAATGGAGAGCCTGAGCAGGGAGTGTCAGTGGAAGCTGTGGGACAGAAGGACTGCAGCATCTATGGAGAGGACACAATAACTGATGAGGAGGGCAAATTCAGGCTCCGTGGCCTTCGGGTAAGGAGGAGGAGGAGGCTCTGTCAGTGTGACAGTGGAGCAGTGAAATGGGTTCTGTTCAGTAGCCACTGGGTTCTGTTTTCCCATCATGTTTGCTAACTCAGACTCCCCTGAGTCTCTGTGTGAAGAAACACTGTCAAGTAGTGAACACTGAGCCTGAGAAAAGGGGAAGAGAAAAGCCTGTGGTGTAAGTCTGTGAATTTGCTGGCAGCATACTGTGCTGGCTTCCACGAACACTGAGTTGGTGTGACAGGACACAATCTCCTGGTCAGTGCTTGGGTGACCAGCAGGGAATTTTCATAGGCAAAAGAATTTGGGGAAGTGTTTAGTTTCTCCTGTGAAGATACCAACAGCCTGTTGTTAGCAGGATACTGGTTGTCTGTGTGATGTGGTTGCACAGCATGTATGTGAAGTAAGCTGTTCTTCAGGGAATGGGGAGGCTGAATTTATGGAAACAATCAACAATTTCCTAAAGTAAAAGGCAATGTTTGATCAGATTTTAATCCTGTGTTTTCCTTCATCACAGCAGATGATTTAACACTGTGATGCAACAAAGTAATGAAAGTTCTATATAGCCTTTTTTATTTACTGACAGTAAACACTCCTAATAGTGTTCTTGAGCTGAATTTTCTGTTTGAGATAAGGAAAACTTTAACTGCATCGAGTTAAATCTGTTTGGGTGGTGTATCTTAAATGGAGTGTCAGAAAATCCTCTTTACTGCTCTCTAAAATTAAAGTATGTATTATTCAGTGTTGGAATTTATCATCTGAATGTTGCTTTCAGCCTGGCTGTGTGTATCATGTCCAACTCAAAGCTGAAGGCAATGATCACATTGAAAGAGCTTTACCACAGCATCGAGCAATTGAGGTAATTTTTTCTCGTTTTTTGTAGCATCACTTAAATATGAAATGGGTCTGTCTAGGCATTCTGTCTGTTCTGTCAGCAGCAGTGTAGTGAAGGCATTCTGTTTAGACAAGTGCTTTTCAGCAAGTTAGCTCCCTAAAAATAGACCCCATATTGTGTGTCAGCACCATAGCTCAAAACTGAAGTGAGATAAAGCCCAAACAGTAAACAAGTGAAAAGGATTCTTTCACAGTCATGCAAACTCTGCATCCAGAAACAAGAGAATAAATGTATGGAATACCTTTCTTTTTGATGTGGAACAAAGCAGTGGTAGCTTGAGGATGTTATAAATTGTCATATTGTCCTACAGTTGTATTTAGTTATGGACAGAGAGATATTGTTAGGTTTTATTGGTTCCAAATCATGCAGTCTTGATGTAGGTGAAATTATAATTTGGACTAGTACTTTTATCTTTATAAAATGTAGTAATAACTTTGCATTGAAAACTGGTGGAATCTTGTTAAATATTCCACACTATTCAACTGTATAAACATCTCTGTGCATTTCTCAGCACAGGTGCAAAATACTGAGGCCAGTGTTCTGAGATCAGGCAGTCCTGTGGATGTACCTCAGCCTTTTCCAGAATAGTTTGTGCTTTTGAGACTTCCATTTTTAGTTTAGCTTAATGTCATGAGCCTCATGCTGCTAATGCCCAAGTCTGCAGTTGCAAGCTGTGCACTCTGGAGAGCAGGGACTTGCACTGGGAAAGCTTTAGTATAGAACAAAATCCACTTTTTATTTAAAATGATCAGCGATGTTTGTGCTGTGTTAACAGTTGTGTTGCTGTCCTTTGTTAACTGTCCCTCTGTTGGTGAAAACCTGAGTGTGTTTTCTGTTGCAGGTTGGGAACAGTGACATTGATGACGTTAATATTATAGCGTTCCGGCAAATTAATCAGTTTGATTTAAGTGGAAATGTAATTACAGCCTCTGAATATCTCTCCACTTTATGTGTAAGTTCAAGCCTTTCATCTTAGTCAAGTGTATTTGTTTCTGCTTTCACAATGATTTTTTTTGCAGGGTCACTGGAAATGGTTCAATAGCCAGAGCACACATTTAATTCAAATTAGAACTAATAGTTTAATGAAGGTGAATTTGAATCCCAGATTGAATGAAGATTGCAGTGTTCCTGATGCTTTGCTTTAATGTTTCCATTTTTCATGGGAATATGTTCAAGAAACACCTTCTCTGGTTGGCCTGTGCATTTTGGGATATATTTCCCTGATTTGGGATGCTCTGTCTGTAGGGGCACCAAAACAAGAAGGGTGAAATGAGTCCCTTGTATCAGAGAACTGCATTAATTCCTGGAACACCTGAAATTTTTGACCTGTATGTCAAAACCTGAAGATACCATGTGAATTCATTGATACCATGGGACATGTGAATTTAAAAGTATATTATAATAGACAGTATGAGACAGAAAGGAAAACTGAAATTTTCAAAATTCAGGACACTGTACTGTGGTCTGAAAAAGCTTGCTAACACCTCTGATCCATTTGGCTTAGGGCACAAATGCTGAAAGTGTCTGCAAGAGGTGTTAGTGGGGTAGGAGTTACAGTATCATTTCTCAGATTTAAAACCTCCATGAAATGTTACCTACCAATATAAATGCAGTGCTTGGATTTCTTTCACACTAGTTTGTTATGCGTCTCACCTGCCAAGATCTCATTGCTAAGCTGTTGGGTTTTTAGGGGACATCCAAAGGATCCAACACTCAGAGCAGGTGTGAAGGGAAAATGTTTCACCCTACTGAAGAGCCCCTGAGCTTGTGTCCCATCTTCCTGGGGCAATTTAAACCCTTGCAGTTCAGCCTAAGCCAATAAGAATTGATGTTAAAATTTGATTATATGGAAGTTATCCAAGCCTGTGCCTTCTTCATATTACGTGGGACCTTGTGTTGCATGTACCACATGTGAGCTGTTGAAGGGTGCATGTCATCACCCTGGCCTCCAGTTCAGGCATTCTTGTCTCTGAAAGCTGTGCTAAGACTGGGTCCAGACACAAGTGAGAGCAGTTTTGTGCTCCACAGCACAGACTGCTTTTCATACGCTGGCAATGTGAAAATGTCAGACAGCAGCTGTTCCGAAATGATTTCAAGTTCTCTAAAAATACTCTTTTGTAAGTTTTCTCATCCCAGATTAGAACATTTCCAGGTGTTCTTACTTGACAACTTTCTGTTTATAAAAACACATGATGAATTTGGAAATGCTTTTATCCCTGAAAGCGTGGGATGTCTGAAATATCTGTTGTGGTGCAGGCTTGGAAATGCTTTGTTTGTGCTTCTTCCTTCACTTACAGGTGAAGCTCTACAAAAGTGAAAATCTTGACAACCCAATTCATACAGTCAACTTAGGCCTATCCCTGTTTTTTCATTTCCCACCACTACTCCGAGATGGAGAGGTAAGAATATTGCTGGAAAATTAGCTTAGATCACTTTATTCTTTTCCCTAAGGACACTGAAGTGTAATTTGTGCCTGCAGAGGTGTATTCATGCTGCACTAACCAGTATCTTGGAAGATTTGAAGCCTGTTTAACTGACTTTTGCCTTTAAATGTGATTTTGTCTTGGACTGCTCCTGATGCTTTAGCCTGAGTGTATTTTTTACCCACAGAATTATGTGGTGCTCCTGGATTCTACATTGTCTAAATCACAGTATGACTACACCCTGCCTCAAGTTTCTTTCACTGCCATTGGATATCATAAACACATTACACTGGTCTTCAGTCCCACTGTAAGTACTAAATATTTTCATGTTCCAGTGTTCACCTTGGGAGCAGTATTTGGTGTTATAACCTGCATGTATTTTGTGCTCTTGGCCAAGCTTTCTGTTAGTGTAACTATAAAGAGGTTTATGAATGGCATTAATTTAGATTTGCTGTGTGTTCAGTTGCCAGTGGAATGGGAGGGGGACATAAAACAGCAGCAGGAAAGAGTGCAGATGAGCCTGAAAGGTTCTGTGCTGGCATGGCTGCTGTAGTGGGGTCACAGAGGTGTGGGCAGCATGGGACAGGTAAACCAAAGCACACCAGGCTGACTGTCAGTGGAGACTGACCATCAGTGAATTGGCTTTACAAAGCAGACACCTCAGGAAGGGGTAAAACATGAGTGACTGATCCAGAGGGTGGCTTTGAAGAGGGGAGTAAAGTAAATCCTAGAACAGCACTTGGAAGGAAGTGAGATAAGAAAGGCTGGATGTGCTTCATGATCCCATTGCTGATGTTTCTTAGAGCTGAGGGATTTCACAGTCAACTTAAAAAAAGAAATAAAATCCATGATCTGCCCTGTTTGCAGAGAAAGCTGCCTGAACAAGACATTGCCCAAGGGTCTTACATCGCGTTACCGCTGACGCTGCTGCTGCTGCTGGCTGGGTACAACCACGATAAGGTGGGTCAGGGCTGCTCCTGCTCCTGCCCAAATGTTACTGTCCTGCCCATGGATACATTGCACTGTGCCCAGGGAGGGTTTGTTACCCAGACAGAGTTGCAGTCACAGTCCCTTTATGTGATTCTAAGAAAAGCCACAATGTAGCTATTGTGGACAACTGTAGCCATGTTTTTGGACAGTTACCTTCCTTTATAACAGCTTAGTGTGAAGTTGAGTTCCTGTGTTGTGGCTGAATTTTGGTTTCTCATTTGATCGCTCTGAGAGGAAAACAAAAACAATACAGCATCATTAAAATTCAGATAACCAGACTCAGTGATAATTGGAATGAAAATAATTGTTTTATTGGCTTCAGGCACTATCTGACTGGAAAAAGTCTTGCAAGTCTTCAGGTCTGGTCTCTTTAGCTTTATACCCTCCCTAGTTCAAAAGCTCTCAAGAGGAATACAAATACCTGCTATACACCCCCTCTGTCTTTGTTATCAAGCTGTGCTCTTCTAGTCTTTTCTGATATGACTGGATTTCTGTTTTACCAAAAAGAGAAATTAAATTTGTCCGTGCAGTTTGATTTCCTCTCAAGCAATCAGTTTAGATTTTGATTATCAGAAATTCCCAGAAGTTTGGTTTGATTCCTCCCCAAGATTTGCTGCCACAGATGTGCCATTGATGCGATAGTCTGGTAGGGGCTACAAGTCTAGAGAACCACACCATTCAGCCCTTACATACCATTGTAACCACAACTTGCTTGCCTTTTTTGTCCCCAGCTTATTCCCTTCCTGCTGCAGCTGACAGCCAGGCTGCAGGGGGTGCGTGCCCTGGGGCAGGCAGCCTCTGACACCGGAGGCCCCGAGGACGCAAAGAGACAAACCAAGAAACAGAAAACGAGACGGACGTGAGCTGAAAGGAGGGACTGGCTGAATGGCGCTCTGTCAGACTGGAGCCCGGGGAGGCAAAGCCACTAAAACACATCTTTGTTGAATTTGCAGACTTGACATTTTCTGGTTTTGCTACATGAGCACCATTTGTCACAGTAGCTCCATTTTGGTTGTAAATTTTCTATGGAGTCTATAGATTTCCCTGTTGTAAAGTGATTAAATGAATGCCTCTGCTGTTACTGTGAGTGCATCTCTCATACTTGAAGACAATTAATGCTTTTTTTTTCCCTTTTCATTGGAACAGGTCATGCTGTCCTTATTAATGATTTATAAAAGCAGTGGTAATAGATAATACTTGATTTCAATTTCAGTCTCTAGAATTTGGAATGATTTTTCCTTACATTTTGAAATACTGACTTTACAGAAGCAGCACACAGGGATTCTACTAAATCTAAATCAACTAGTGTTGCTTGAAACAGAATTCTAGGGGAAGTAGGTAGACTGGTGACTTATGTCATTGTCACTTCCAGTTCAGCAGCTTGATTGAAGAGTCTGTCTGATTTCAGTTCTTGTCCAGTGATTATGTTATCTTTGATTAAGTTTTTGCCCAATGAAGACAAATTCTCCATGTCAGGTAAGGTTAGTTGTTAATATCAGGTAAGTTCTGATGTTCCTACTGCAAAAACAGTGTTTCAGTTTTAGTTTCCTGTCCAGTGTGATCTCTTTAGACCTCCAGTGTTCCTGAGGTGGCTCCAGCTGGCTGCTCTACTCTTGCCAAAGCTGCACTACTCTTTCCAAAGCTGCACTGTGTTCTCTGTGTTGCCATTCACCCATGGTGGTCGCATCTCCTGCTCAGGCCATGCTCAGCCTTTTCCCAATTAATGACTGATATTTTTTTTAACCTTTTTTTACCTTTTGGATTTTTTAACTGTAAGGAATGTGACTTTCTCTGAAATCTCCCATGTGCACAATGTAGTCTGTAATAAATAACCTGTTTCTTACAGGTTCTCTTTTGATTCCTGCTTGAAGTAGGTAGTTGGACATACACAGTTTAAATGTTAATGGGGCTTTTTATTGACAAATACTGTAAAGGTTAACAGAGCATTTGAAGATGCACATAAATGCCTACAAATATTGCAAAGACATTGGTACTGCCAGTAAGTGGCAATGTTTCTCTTTTGCAGTACTTGAAATAAAAGTCCCCTTACATTTAAATGTTTAAGCTTACAAGCCCCACCATTCTTAGAAATTTGGATGCTGAAGGTTTTACCCTGATTTTTTTTTGCACTTTGTGAGAGTTTGGGCCTAAATAATTAAAACTTCATTTGGTGATGATTCTGTCAGAGGGAAATTTGTCAGGACCATAACAAGAATGTAGAATGTTGAAAAAGCATTATGTATAGAGCTTGAGATGAAGCTCTAATAAATTATCATGCTCTACTTAAAGACTTTGAATTTCGTATTGCTGTGATGAAATATATGGGGAAAAGACAAGGTGTTCTAAGACTTATGATAAATTGTACATTTTCAGTACATTTCTATTTTGAGCTGGTGAATGTTAAGAAAGTTATTGCTACTTTGGGGAATGTATGAGGAAGAAATGCACATATCCATGTGCCTCAAAGGAGTTCCACGTATTCTGATCTCTGAACTGTGAGACTGACTGATGATTGAACTTAAACATTGGAACTGCTGTTAATAAAAAGAAAATAAGAAAAGTGACAGTTCTTGCTAATTTAATGTTTGCTTCTATATGTAGAATTTGCCCAGTGTTTCTTTTCAAAATTGTCTTTTCTTTGCCTTCTGCATCACACTCGTGACTGACTATGAGTCCCATGTTTTGAGGTTTATTCTGCTGTTGAAGTGTTAATTCCTACAAAAACTGTATCTTGAAGTTCCTCAGTTGGCAGAGAAGTTGTGCTCTGAGAAAACAGGGAAAACTAAAGCATGAGATAATTTTCTAAGACAAAACTAAATGCCAAAGAATCAGTATCTTCAATTATTTATAGAAACCAATAATCAGATACACAGGCCCAAGCAGAAAGAAGAGTGTGGTCTTTGCAATGCCCAGAGCCAGGAGCATGAAGCAGGACAGACAGACAGACAGGTCTGTGTCTGTGGGCACAGCCAGAGGGTTTGTACAGACACTGGGGGTGCAGGGGCTGTACCTGGCCCCTCTGCAGTGCCCCAGCCCCTCACCAAGCCCTGGGGAGAGGGCTCTGCCCTGCTGCTGGGCACAGCTCTGGAGCACAGACAGGATCTGCTGTGGGCAGCAGCACTCGGAGCAGAAATGGGGGATTGAGGCCAGCACTGCCTTCTGTCCTCTGCTGGCTGCAATGCCCAGGTTTCACTCACTCTGCATATCAAGGTTCCAGTTTGTGCTCTTAACACTCCAGTACTTGGTTGGACTGGCCCTGTTCAAATTATGGAAAACATCAGTTAAAGCTGCTTGTTGCATCTTTCATTAATTTATGTGAATGCAAAGAATAAATGCAGGCTGGGACTAACACAGTATGTTGACTTACTGGAAATCTTTCAAGACTCAGTGTTTTATTATTCTTTTTTGCAGGCACAGTAGTGAAAAAATGATTAATTTATTTGCTTGGTGAGCTAAATATGGGCAAATGGCTGAATTCTGTGGGAAATGAGAGAAAGGCCCTCTGCATAGAGAATGCATGTTAGTTATTTTTTCTGTCAAAAGTAACAGTGAATATTACATATATTTAGCTGATTCATCAGTGATTCACAAAACTCTATTGTTTAAGATTGAACTGGATCATTAATATTGAATTTTAGAATTTCTTTATAGATGGTTCAGCTTAATTTCTATATTTCTTTATTAGATGTCTGTCACACTCCAAAAACAAGTGTTTTTGATTAGCATGAGCACCACCAGTGTCAAAGATACAGCAATTAAAAAAAAAAACAAATGTGCTTTAAAAGCAAGAAAACAAATACTTAAAATAGCTCAGTGCTTCCCTTCCCACTGAGGGCAGAATTTCAGGAGGAAATCTCTCAAATCTGTGTTGCTTCTTTGTGGGCTGATAATGTGACCAAGGCTTCTCCCCCCTCTCCTACCAGGTTACTTTTTACTCAGCAGAATATGAATGTTGCCAGCTTCTCTAACCCACCAAGGAGAGAGAAAGATGAAATTTCAGCAATCAGGCCATCCTCTGCCATGGCACTTCAGTGCTGTGGTGTTACCCTTTTGTATTTTCTTTTGCATTAGAAAATGTCCATACTGGGAAAATAAATAGGCAAATCTGTGGGCCTTCAGCATTGCCCATCTGAGACAGCACTTTGGTTCCTGCTGCTGTTCATCTTTGTGTGAATTTTGTTCCTCAGACAAAGACTCTTGAAGTGCCATTGTAGAATTAGCAATTCTATTAAATAATGAGCACCCCTGTGCTGAGGAAGTGTGGACTGAGCAGTGAGGCTTTTGAAGGTGAGATGGCTTTAGAAATTCTGCCAGAATGACTTGTCCAGGAAAGCTGAGTGTGGAATTGAACCCTGAGATGACTGGTGTCTAATTTTCCTGCCATTCAGTATTCCTTGCTTTGTACAGCATCTGTAGTTCTATTTTTGTCCATTCTGAAAGTAATTTAAATTGGGCTTCTTGCAAAGGTAAATGCAGTAAAATGAGTGATGTAGAAAAGGCCTGAAAGGCAGCAAATTTCCTGAGCTGAGCACAACAGCATTGGCCCACATCACACCCAGCAGTGGGTTCACTTTATGTGTGGTAAGTCATGTTTTCCTTGCAGATAGATTAGTGGCTTTAGAAAATCTCTAAAACTCCAGTAAATCTATTTTGGTGCATTATTGACTGATGCCAGAATTCTCTTTTTTTTTTTCTTTGAAAAGAACCTCAATGAGTTTAATCTCTGTCATTCAGTCATTTATTTAAACCTGGAATGGGCCCATATGTCCTTGTACAAATGAAGAACAGCTCAAGGATGATTAGTATTCCCTGAGCCTTCATGGATTATTATTAACAACTTTTCCCCCTTGAATGTTTACAGAGCTTTTGTGAGCTTTTTACATCAGTTAGCTTGTCCTTTCAATTTTCTATTATACCTTTTGTAATTGCTTTCTGTCTATATTTGATATGTTATTGCTTTACTCCAGTAACTTCCATTATCACTTTCAGCTTTGCTGTTGCTGGGATCAACCTGATCGCATTATTTACTCTGTTTGCTTTAAATATCACTTCTTCCTTGTTCTCCCCCCTCCTCTCCCACCATCTTTCTGGGAATATTTGAGCTTAGCAACATAATGCTGTCTGAAGTCTTATTTGTTAGCTTCATAGCCTAAGACTGTGGTGGCTTGAAGCCAAATGATATGTTATCATAAAGCACTAAACACCCACAGACCGTTATTGAATTTATCATAGCTACCAGCTCAATACACAGTGAAAGATAAACTTGTTTTCTACTGCCTGTGGAAGTTGCCAGGTTGATTCCTCCTTTAATTCTCATCTTTGTCAATACCAGAATAATTAAATCCCCATCAGTAAGACCAGTTTATTCACAGCTCTCTCACCACAGCACGTCCAACTACTTTTTTTGAGGATAGGTTTGTGGTAAAACACAACAATTCCCACCCCAAGCCTTCCCATTGTCATAACCATGTAATGAGAGTGATGGTGGAAAAGAAACCAGCTCAAGGCACTTGCCCAGCACTCCTGTCCCATTTGTGATTTGTACAGGGCCCCCGGCCGGGGATACTGCTGGACAAAGGCTCTGCACGCTCCTTCAGGGAGACAGCCTGGTGCTCCTTGGAAAAAGGGACTGGCAGAAAGCATTTCCACCACTGAAATCCTCAGTTCTGGATCTTCTCCTAACGCCAGGAGCACGAGCTTTATTGACTGAAGATAGATCAGAGAGATTTGGTCTTTAAGACACTGTAGCAATACAGCTCCTGAGCACCTGACAACTTTCTCAGTTTCCTCTCCCCTCTCATGACCCTTTTTAGGTGTATTGGATCAGTTTTGTTCACACCACAAGAGATCACAGAGTCACAGAATCACAAGGTTGGAAGAGACCTTCAGGATCATTGAGTCCAACCTGTTCCCTGACACCTCAACTAAACCCTGGCACTGAGTGCCACATCCAGTCTTTCTTTAAACACATCCAGGGATGGTGACTCCACCACCTCCCTGGGCAGACCATTCCAGTACATCTTCCAGATGAAGTACAACAGATGTGCTTCTCCATTTTCTTCAGGGTCTTGCAAACCTTGCCTGCGGATATTTGTTAGTTTCTGGTTCCTTCTAATTTCCTTCTGCTTGAAAGAATGAGACATAATAGGCCATCTGCATATTTGTCCTTCTCAGATGAGGATTATTTCATTTGCAAGGAGCTTAATAGAATTCTGAAGAGTCAGCTTTGTTTATCATTTTAGGGAATGGGACAACAGTTCTGCTTAAAAATTAATTACTAGGACATAACTCAGTTGTGAGACCTTGTCGGGATTGAGAAAAATCCCACATTCTCAGGAGAGCTATTGGCCCTTTTGTCATTTGTAAAAGTGACTTTAAAATGATAGCATTAGTGATTAAAGACTGAGAGAAAGAAGTCTCAGAATAACCAATGGATTCTCTGGCATATGTTAATATATTCTGTTGGAAAGGTTACTTCCATTTATATTCCAGATGAAAATACTTGGTGACTTTATTGCATGTAATCACATTTTTTCCTACAGAAGCTGAGTACTCTGGTTAGCACTGGGAATAATAACCCCAAAAATGGTGATCAATTACATTAATAAAGAAGTGTTGATTTCAATAAAAACACATTAAAATATTAGAAATAGACATATTGATAGAATTTTTCTCTTATATATTTTTTCTTTTGATTATATATTCATGAATTTAATAATTTAATTTATATGTTAATATAAATTAGTTTATATTTAATTATTTATATTAATTCATATGTATTATTTATACTTATAATTAGATTTATAAATTAATATACATTAATATATTAATATAAATTAAATAATACTAAGTAAATGTAATACTATAATGTTAAAAAAAGGAACAATAAGTTTCAATTTAATAAAAAAATCTGTAAATTGCTGATCTAAATTATTTTAATTGATTTTTATGGTCATTTCATTTAATTTGGTAACATTTAAAAAAATCTAAAATAAACATCAAAGAGGGATCTGTTGAAATGAGTCAGAGGAAACCACTGGGCTGATGCCAGGGCTGGAGCACCTCCCTTCTGAGGACAGGCTGAGGGAGCTGGGAGGCTCAGCCTAGAGGAGAGAAGGCTCTGGGCTGAGCTTGGGGCATTTCTGAGTGCCTAAAGGGGCAACAAGGATCCTGGGGAGGGACTTTTGGCAGGGGCATGTAGTGATAGGCCAAGGAATGACTTTCAACAGACAGAGGGTAGATTTAGATTAAATATTAGGAAAAAAATTCTTCCCTGTCCCCTTGGGGTGGCCCTGGCACAGGTTGCTCAGAGAAGTTGTGGCTGCACCATCCCTGGAATTTTCCAAATCTCTATAGTGGTTTGAAGCTTAGATTTTTTTTCTTCCTTTTTTAGCTTAGGACATAAATGAGACCTTTCTCAGTTTTTCCTGAAATCTTTTCCACTCCTTTACATTCAGTGTCACCTTTGTCACTTGAAGCCCTCATTTGGAGAGTAGGACATCATTCAGATTCCAGTCACTCCTCCCTGCTAGACTGGGTGAAGGGATCTCAGCATCTCAAGAAGGTGTTTTAAACATAGAGATAGGAGAGCTGGGCTGTGAATCAGCTGCTGCAGCGTTTAACTCAGCACAGAGAAACCTAAATAAATAAACTGGGGATGGCAACTCCAAAACACCGTGTTAAAAAGCTGCCAGCACTGGAGGGAAGCAGTTTTAGGGAGCTCAGTGGCTGTGAGCCTCCCCAGCTGACAGCAATAACATCTTCTGCAGGCAACAACGACCCCAGGCACTATTTGCACCGGGGGGTGGGACCAGCAAAACCCAAATCCCTGAACAGCCCAGCTAGCTGGGGCTGCAAGGATGTCTTAACCAGGGAAAGAAATCAGTGGCCAGACAGATTTATTGCATTTCAGAACCTGCCAGGCTGCTCCTGAGTGTGTGGGTGCTCGCGGCTCCTGAGAAACTGGGACAGGCATTGCAAGGACAGTGCACCTTCCCTGCTGCAGGAAAGTTTCCCTGATTATTGATTAATAACTCAGAGAGCCATCACCTGTACCCTCCTCTTCCTCACTCTTAAAATAGCTGTTTTACATGGCTTTGCAGCTTAAACTGATGCTGGCAGCAGCTCTGATGGACTGCTGAGGTTTGAGCAGGCGGCTCCCAGGCCTGGCTCATCAGTGGGATGGAGAGCTGGGGCTGGGATAAAAGGGTCAGCTGGTGAGAGGAGCCTGCAGGGGAAGGGCTGGTGAGAGATGTTTGAGGTTTACAGCAGTGGAGGGACCCAGGCATGACCAAAATCCCTGCAGAAAGAGGTGCTGAGAAGTTCCCCTGTTATGGCAGGAGACTGTGCTTAAACCCCCAGGAACATAAAGCTATGAACAAAAAAACCCCACCCAGCTGCTAAATGTTGTGAGATGAGATGAGATGTTTTCCACTTGTGTCTCCTGAAGAAAGGCTTCACCCTGGAAGGCTGCAGTGCACCCTGAGTTTGCAGTGAGGAGACAAACCTACAAACCTTTCTCCTGCACAGCCAGGTAAGTTCTCCCACGAGGAGCTTGCTCATTTTTGGGATAGCCCTGAGCCTCAGTGCTCCTGTGTGGCTTCCAGCTGCTGGAAGTGTTCACTGGTGTTGGTTCTGCCCGCTGTGGACACTGAATTACAGACTTGCAGCCTTGCATGCCTTGCCCTGTTGCAGGAGTGTGCTGTGTCTGCCTGGAGGTTTGCTGGAAAGCAAGGAAGAGCCTGCAGCAACCTCCTGGGCTCTGTGAGCCCGGGGAGCTTGCTCAGGGCAGATGTG